>NC_060145.1:263654937-263965110 GCF_021461385.2 Schistocerca piceifrons | reverse complement strand
TATATGAAATTTATACAAAAACATAGAAACAATCAGTTCCAGTAAGATAGAGGAAATTAAAGGTATAAGGTCATATTTACAGAATGAACGGCAATAGGCTATCGAAGAAAATATTTGATTTCCAAATTAAGAAACACCACAAGATGGCAGGGAAGAGACAAAAGATGATAGGAGAAAACATAACGTCACAGAAGACACCTGCACGACAGGGAAAATTTCAGGCTACTGATCTGTACTACAAAATATCCTATCCAAGAACAAAAGCCACAGCCTAGAAGGCTGAGGTCAACTGAAAAGAAGCAGGTCATGAGCCAACTCATGAACAAGTTCTGGGAAGACCAGGAGAAAAACATTGTAACATACTCTTCGGTTCTAAGCGGTTAAGAATTAGCAAAATTCTGTAATTCAGTCATTAGGCGTTAAAGTCAACGACAAACTTAATGTTCTTGCGTGCTATAGCCATTAATCAATCTACACCTTCATCTACACCCATACCGACACTGTAGATCACTCATAGGCTAGATGTGAGGCGGCCTTCGCCAGAGTCTTTACGTTTAATGTCTATATTCCACGTAGAAATGAGTGGCATATAGCGAAAGCATATCCACCTATTCATATCGGAACGTTTTTATGCATCTGTGAAGTGGGAAGAAACAGTGTTACAACAACAACAAAAAATTATAAGAAGTTGTTGTGCAGTCATTAAATAGATACCAGTTGCTAACATCTGTCGAGGTGACCACATCTTCGGAAACCTCCGAAGTCATCTCATATTTTTATTAATTGAAGAAGAATTAAAACATTTTAAAGGTAAATTAGAAGTTAAGTCCCGTAAGGTTTCACACACATTTGAACAAGTTGTGTTGAACAAGAACGATATTTTCTGGATCCGTGTTGGTTATGTATCAATAAGTCATTTTCTTCAAGGTGATTCATAATGTTCGAGTACAGTATATGCTCCAAAATCCTACAGCAAATTGGGGTCAGTGATACGGGTCTGTAATTCAATGGGTTACTCCTGTTTCATTTCTTGAATTTTTGTATGACCTGTGCTACTTTCCAGTCTTTAGGAACAGACATTTCGTCAAGTGAGCAGTTGTTTATGATTGCTAAGAAAGGCGCTGTTGTGTCTGCATACTCTGAAAGCAACCTGATTGATACACCATCTGGACCGGAAGACTTGCCTTTCTTAAGTGATTTGAGTTGTTTCGCAACACCTAAGACATCTACTTTTATGTCACTCATGCTAACAGCTGTTCTGGTTTCGAATTCTGTTTAAAGATAAAAGCTCGGTCATTTCAGTGATCAAGATTAAATTTTGCATGTCTCAGATTTTATCACTAAATATCATGAAAGATTACACTGAGGTGACAAAGTTCATGGGATACCTCCTAATATCGTGTCGAACCTCCTTCTGCCGTCGCAGTGCAGCAGGACCCAACAAGTCGATAGATGTCTACATCTACATCCATACTCCGCAAGCCACCTGACGGTGTGTGGCGGAGGGTACTTCGAGTACCTATATCGGTTCTCCTTTCTATTCCAGTCTCGTATTGTTCGTGGAAAGAAATATTGTCGGTATGCCTCTGTGTGGGCTCTAATCTCCCTGATTTTATCCTCATGGTCTCTTCGCGAGATATACGTAGGAGGGAGCAATATACTGCTTGACTCCTCGGTGAAGGTATGTCCTCGAAACTTCAACAAAAGCTCGTACCGAGCTACTGAGCGTCTCTCCTGCAGAGTCTTCCACTGGAGTTTATAACTTGTCACTTGCAGAAATATTGAGTCGTGCTGCCTCTATAGCTGTCCATAACT
The DNA here is from genome assembly GCF_021461385.2 of Schistocerca piceifrons. Lineage (NCBI taxonomy): Eukaryota > Metazoa > Arthropoda > Insecta > Orthoptera > Acrididae > Schistocerca > Schistocerca piceifrons. Next base: position 263,963,295 of record NC_060145.1, on the reverse strand, counting down.
GTGAAAGTGTTGCTGGTGCGGGATTTTGTTCACTACTAACTTCTCGATTCCGTAATATGAATGTTCCATGGGATTTATCTCGAGCGGTCTGCGTAGCCAAATAATTCGCTCGAACTGTCCAGAACGTTCTTCAGACCAATCGCGAACAGCTGTGGCCCAGTGACATGGAGCATTGTCACCTATAAAAAAGTCTGCCATTGTTCGAAAACATTAAATCCATGAACGGCTGCATATGGTCTTCAAGTAGCCGTACATAACCATTTCCTGTCAATCATCCTTTCAGTTGGGTCAGAGGACCCTGTCCATTCCATGTAAAAACAGCCCACATCATTCTGGAACCACCACCAGCTTGAACAGTGCTTTGTTGAAAACATGGATTCGTGACTTCGTGGGGTCTGCGCTAAACTCGAACCTTCCCAAGTGAAATCCGGACACACCTAACCAGACTAGATCGTCTAGGGTCCAACCGATAGTCATGAGCCCAGGAGAGGCGCTCCAGGCGACGTCGCACTATTAGCAAAGGCTCTCGCATCGATCATCTGCTGCCACAGCCCAGTAACACCAAGTTTCGCCGTACTGTCCTAGCGGGTACTTCCATCGTATGTCCCACATTAATTTCTACGGTTATGTCACGCAGTGCTGCTTGTCTGTTAGCACTGGCAACTCTACGCAAACGCTTAAGTGGAAGTGAAGGCCCTAGACCGCTGCGTTGTGTGAGGTAATGCCTGAAATTTGCTATTCTAGGCTCACTCTTACCACTGCGTCTCGGAATATTGGGTGTATTAACCATTTGCAAAATGGAATGTCTCATGCGTCCAGCTCTGCTACACCGCGTTCCGAAACTGTTAATTTCCGACGTGCGGCCATAATCACGTCTGACACACTTCCACATGAATTATCTCCTTACAAATGGTAATTCTGCATATGCACTCTCCTTTTGTATCAAGTGTACACGATACTAACGCCACCTGTATGGTGCATTTCGCTGTTACATAACTTTTGTCACCGCAGTGCGTATAATACTAACAGATAATGCGTTTGATTAACCCCTTAAAAGTTCAAAAACAAAACACTAGAGCAGACACGTTCTACTCTGACAGTGACAGAATTTTATTAGACTGAAACAGCATAAACCGTTATCCCCTCAATATTCAAGCGTCTTTTGTGATTGTACATGCCGACTCTGTGGCCGTGTCACAAGATGCCATCGGCTGTGTGTACTCACAGCAGTAGCCGGCTGAGCACGCTGACTAATTGACACTGAAGTCATTGTGATTATTTATAGTCTAAAGTTCTACAAACCAATTCCGAACATATATTTAACGTATTACGCATACATCTGTACCCATGTTTCACCTGAGTCTCTAGTGGATTGCGCCTTGCAGTTTTATTTTCACACAGTTCAATGTTTCTGCCGTGATGTCCGTGAACTACGTGTCGTACAATGATTATGTGCACTCATTCTCAAATACTGGACCCTTTGTGCTTGTTTTTTTCACCTCCACTCCGCCCCTTTGATAGGCTGGCGGATATTCCGTAGTTCTTTCCAAACAGTGATATGTGTACCAAGTTTGGTTGAAATCAATCGAGTTTTTTAGGTAGAGACGTGGAGCATTCATATATACAGGTTGGTCCATTGATAGTGACCGGGCCAAATACACTCCTGGAAATGGAAAAAAGAACACATTGACACCGGTGTGTCAGACCCACCATACTTGCTCCGGACACTGCAAAAGGGCTGTACAAGCAATGATCACACGCACGGCACAGCGGACACACCAGGAACCGCGGTGTTGACCGTCGAATGGCGCTAGCTGCGCAGCATTTGTGCACCGCCGCCGTCAGTGTAAGCCAGTTTGCCGTGGCATACGGAGCTCCATCGCAGTCTTTAACACTGGTAGCATGCCGCGACAGCGTGGACGTGAACCGTATGTGCAGTTGACGGACTTTGAGCGAGGGCGTATAGTGGGCATGCGGGAGGCCGGGTGGACGTACCGCCGAATTGCTCAACACGTGCGGCGTGAGGTCTCCACAGTACATCGATGTTGTCGCCAGTGGTCGGCGGAAGGTGCACGTGCCCGTCGACCTGGGACCGGACCGCAGCGACGCACGGATGCACGCCAAGACCGTAGGATCCTACGCAGTGCCGTAGGGGACCGCACCGCCACTTCCCAGCAAATTAGGGACACTGTTGCTCCTGGGGTATCGGCGAGGACCATTCGCAACCGTCTCCATGAAGCTGGGCTACGGTCCCGCACACCGTTAGGCCGTCTTCCGCTCACGCTCCAACATCGTGCAGCCCGCCTCCAGTGGTGTCGCGACAGGCGTGAATGGAGGGACGAATGGAGACGTGTCGTCTTCAGCGATGAGAGTCGCTTCTGCCTTGGTGCCAATGATGGTCGTATTCGTGTTTGGTGCCGTGCAGGTGAGCGCCACAATCAGGACCGCATACGACCGAGGCACACAGGGCCAACACCCGGCATCATGGTGTGGGGAGCGATCTCCTACACTGGCCGTACACCTCTGGTGATCGTCGAGGGGACACTGAATAGTGCACGGTACATCCAAACCGTCATCGAACCCATCGTTCTACCATTCCTAGACCGGCAAGGGAACTTGCTGTTCCAACAGGACAATGCACGTCCGCATGTATCCCGTGCCACCCAACGTGCTCTAGAAGGTGTAAGTCAACTACCCTGGCCAGCAAGCTCTCCGGATCTGTCCCCCATTGTGCATGTTTGGGACTGGATGAAGCGTCGTCTCACGCGGTCTGCACGTCCAGCACGAACGCTGGTTCAACTGAGGCGCCATGTGGAAATGGCATGGCAAGCCGTTCCACAGGACTACATCCAGCATCTCTACGATCGTCTCCATGGGAGAATAGCAGCCTGCATTGCTGCGAAAGGTGGATATACACTGTACTAGTGCCGACATTGTGCATGCTCTGTTGCCTGTGTCTATGTGCCTGTGGTTCTGTCAGTGTGATCATGTGATGTATCTGACCCCAGGAATGTATCAATAAAGTTTCCCCTTCCTGGGACAATGAATTCACGGTGTTCTTATTTCAATTTCCAGGAGTGTACCTCACGAAATAAGCATCAAACGAAAAAACTACAAAGAACGACACTCGTCTAGCTTGAAGGGTTAAACCAGATGGCGCTATGGTTAGCCCGCTAGATGGCGCTGCCATAGGTCAAACGGATATCAACTGCGTTTTTTAAATAGGAACCCCCATTTTTATTACATATTGGTGTAGTACGTAAACAAATATGAATGTTTTAGTTGGACCACATTTTTCGCTTTGTGATAAATGGCGCTGTAATAGTCACAAACGTGTAAGTACATGGTATCACGTAACATTCCGCCAGTGTGGACGGTATTTGCTTCGTGATACATTACCCGTGTTAAAATGGACCATTTACCAATTTCGGAAAAGGTCGATATCATGTTGACGTATGGCTATTGTGGTCAAAATGCCCAACGGGCATGTGCTATGAATGCTGCTGGTTATCCTGGACGATATCATCCAAGTGTCCGGACCGTTCGCCGGATAGTTACGTTATTTAAGGAAACATGAAGTGTTCAGCCACATGTGAAACGTCAACCACGACCTGCCCAAGTAGGTGCTTTAGCTGCTGTCGCGGCTAATTCGCACATCAGTAGCAGACAAATTGCGCGAGAATCGGGAAGCACCATACCATGGCCAGCAAGTTCACGGGATCTGACGTACCCGCATTTCTTTCTGTGGGGAAAGTTGAAGGATATTTGCTATCGTGATCTACCGACAACGCCTGACAACATGCGTCAGCGCATTGTCAATGCATGTGCAAACATTACGGAAGGCGAACTAATCGCTGTTGAGAGGAATGTCGTTACACGTATTGCCAAATGCATTGAGGTTGACGGACATCATTTTGAGCATTTATTGCATTAATGTGGTATGTACAGGTAATCACGCTGTAACAGCATGCGTTCTCAGAAATGATAAGTTCACAAAGGTACATGCATCACATTGGAACAACCGAAATAAAATGTTCAAACGTAACTACGTTATGTATTTCAATTTAAAAAGCCTACCTTTTACCAACTGTTCGTCTAAAATTGTGAGCCATATGTTTGTGACTATTACAGCGCCATCTATTACTGAGCGAAAAAAGTGGTCCAACTGAAACATTCATATTTCTTTACGTACTATACGAATATGTAATAAAAATGGGAGTTCCTATTTAAAAAAAAAAAAAAAAAGAACGCAGTTGATATCCGTTTGACCTATGGCAGCGCTATCTAGCCGGCCAACCATAGCGCCATCTGGTTTCCCCACAAATTTCGTTCTTTCGTAGTTGTGTCATTTGACGATTATTTCGTGATATTTTGCTCGGTCACGATCAGTGGACCACCCTGTATACCCATCTTAATAATATCTATGGATTTCCGAGAAAGCATTGTTCAGTTCACAAAGTTTTTCTAAGGAGCGAGAGGCAAAGCTGGTATGTCTGCTAAAGGGAACATACGCAGCCTCGCGGAATGATATAACCAAACCTGCAGTCTAAAGGGGCGGCGATAGAAGTTACGCGGCGTAGCAGCACGCTTTGCTCAATGGCACCTTTCGAGCAGTTGAATGCAACTCTCTTGAAAGGCGCGTCTGCAGTCGCACGACAGCAGACTTATCAAAGCGGAGCTCGACCCGACTGTTCGGCATGATAAAACATGGTGGCATTTGCTTGAATGGTTTACAGATGCGTAAGTAGTCTCATTTGTTAAATTTCTGGTGATAGCTATGACGTTGACAAAGGGGGTCCTTCATCTTTATTGACTGCAACAGGGCACTGAATAATGAGCAGAGAACAAGTCACCTTGTTCCGAGGCTGAGAGCAGCAGTACGGAGGTCTGACCTTTTTATAGATTGGCGCAGCTAGGACGCTAAATATCTGAGAAGTTATAATGAGATTACTTTATCGCAGATGTTAGGTAATGGGATACTTGCATACTACGGAGCTGATATAGTTTGTATACCGTACGGTAGTTATGTAAATCGTATAGCTGCTATCATCGTAACAGGGCGTATAAGCCACTGACGTATTCAAACTGTCTGACGTTGCATATGCAAAGTATAAAAGTACTGAAGTTAAACTCTTCTGGGCTATTAGGCCGCGTCATGTTTCTTCTGAAATGTTCGACGTTTCGACCCCTCTGCTGGGATCTTCCTCAGAATCTTTTGGTGTCCACTACTGCTAGTAGTGGACACCAAAAGAACCTGAGGAAGATCCCGGCAGAGGGGTCGAAACGTCGAACACTGCTAGTAGTGGACACCAAAAGATCCTGAGGAAGATCCCAGCAGAGGGGTCGAAACATCGAACATTTTAGAAGAAACAAGACGCGGGCTAATAACCCAGAAGATTTTAACTTCAGTGACAACGGCCACGAAAGCCTGCCGACTTAAATATGAAAGTATTGGTGGTTAGCTGTAACCGTGTATAATTTTCCCTGCTCGTGCCTTGTTGGATTACATCGGAACATTGGAGGATCAGAAGAACGAGTGGTTGTTCAAGTATACGTTTCACATAGTGTGAAAATATGTTCCGAAGACCCTGGAAGGCAAGTGGAAGTTTACCTGTATGTGGCGACTGTAGTTTCTGCCCGTCCGAGATGCTCATCCAGTTACACCCAAGCTCCTCACATTTTCTGATATAGTGAAGGAACACCAACAAGAAGAACAGGAAGAAGTTTTTCGCAGAATCGGATGGTAAGGTATTCATAATGGGCTATCAAAATCAGATCACAATGTGTTTCACAAGAACCGTGTTCAGATCTCAATATTACATTTAGATCCGGAACTGGTAACAGATCTAAAATTGAATGCAATATAGACGGAGAATAAAATCAGTTGTACTTCAATTGATTGATTGATTATTTTCTTCGAGACAGACAATGTCATTTTTTCTAAAATCAGTTACCACATCTTGATATTTGCAAGGCCTAGTTTTACGCCCATATAATTACTAGGACAGATCGGCGTTCATCTGGATGGCGGTCTGTGGTGGGCTGTATTGTGTAGCGTGAGATCTTGACCTAAACACGAAGACTGACATTAGAGCCTTCACAGATTTCCCGTACTAGCTTCCGTCTGAAGGAGCAAAAAGATATTCATAAAGTACAAAAATTCAGAAGACAGAAAGGTGTGTATCAAAGGGGTTTATTTTCACTTCGGTAACGGGGTCGTCCATTTGCGGATTATCTTTACAGTGAAATTTGAGTACTGTGTTCTGAATGCTTTAGTAGTGACACAATGTGGACTATGAAAGCGCTGTGTCTCTGGAACAAAGATGCTGGTAAAATACGAGGTAATTATTTTACAGTCTGGCGTGCTTTGTCCCTGTGGTAAATGAGCACGCGATAAGACACTGTTGTGTCACGCCAACAGGCGAGCTATCGTGATGCGGCATGAAAAGCGAGGAAAATGAACCGGCGGCTTCTGCGCAGCGCTGTCCTCTTTGCCGCAGAGGTACGAAGGCATTCGTGAAGATGGAGACAGCCGAATAAATTATCAGGTTGTGTTAATAAGTAATCGACAAAGATCAAAAGAACCAGCGTAACATGAGTGCTCAGCCGCCCGCAATCAACTCGGCACGTATACTTCTTACATGCTGCAGTGAGGAACACTTTACTCGATTCATAGGTCGAGGAAATGCTCAAATATCATTAGAATTCGTCCGCATCTATTAACTGGGTGAGATACTGGAATCACCGCCGTAGTACGGCATGCAACAAGGACGAGGCGTACAAAAATTCACGCCTGATCAATTCCTGAGAATTGAACTCCCCCGCCCTCTGCCTCACCCCTCCCGACAAGTACTGATACGTAAGTATCTTTCGTCGTGTCAAAAATTCCTAATTAGTTACAGACCATACGTGAAGACTCCACAGCTCAGGTACATCCTTTGTTGAAAATATTTTGTGTGAATCTGATGACTTTAAGGGCCGGCCGTTTTGGCCGAGCGGTTCTAGGCGCTTCAGTCTGGAACCGCGCGACCGCTACAGTCGCAGGTTCGAATCCTGCCTTGGACATGGATGTGTGTGAGTCCATAGGTTAGTTAGGTTTAAGTAGTTCTAAATTCCAGGGGACTGATGACCTCAGATGTTAAGTCCCATAGCGCTTAGAGCCATTTGAACTATTTTTTGATGACTGTAAAACTAACTTGGGCTTATTGTCATCCAAAACTTGCTTATATTTTACATTAGAATAAAGTGAAGTCCACTGATTATGGTGCAGTATCACTGAACTACAGGAAAATAAATGTTTCGCCCAACTTGGAATTCTCAAAATATATTTACTAATTTTTTTTTTATGTTTTGTCGTTCCCTAGTAGATTATGTATTCTTGGAGATGGGTTCCGTCTACCCAACTAAGTGAAGTTTGTTTTGTGCAATTCGAATTTCATTTCTCTTTATTTATGAAGCAATTTCAGTGGCCTGTAATACATGTCTTTTATATGTATAACAATTGCGCAATTGGTACATATGTACAACTTTGCTACCGTCGTTTTTTCCTCAACATTTGAGGCTTTAATGAAACAATTAAGAGTATTTTCCATCGCTGGCCACTACTTTCTCCCATCTTTCCGGCAGTATGCGAATCCCGCGTTGAAAAAAATTGATCATCATTTGAAGCGATCCGCGAATCGATCCTATTTTCATGAGATCGGAAGTGTTGGTCAGCCAGGTCATGCGCCATTAAACAGGTGACAGAGGGAGCAATGTCTGGAGAATACGGCGGGTGGGGTAGGACTTCCTATTTTAACGTTTCCAAGTACGTTTTGACCTCTTTTACAACTTGGGGTTGAGCGTTGTCATGATGCAAAATCACTTTATCGTGCCTCTCGCTGTATTGCGGCCGTTTGTCTTAATGCTCTGCTCAAACACATTAACTGCGTTCGATGACGAGCACCTGTGGTTGTTTCATTTGGTTTTAACACCTCATAGTTCACGACGCCGAGCTGGTCCCACCAAATGCAGAGCATGATTTTTGAGCCGTGAGTATTCGATTTGACCGTCGACATGGAAGCATGGCCGGAATATCCCCATGATTTTTTGCGTTTAGGGTTATCGTAATGAACCCATTTTTCGTCTCCGGTCGCAGTGCGATGCAGAAATCCCTTCCGTTTTTGCCTCTGAAGCAACTGTTCACAAACACACGAACGCCGTCTCTTGGGTCCAGCTCACACGGGACACACGTTCCTTCTTTCTGAATCATGCCCATAGCATTGAGACGTTTTGAAATGGCTTGCTGTCTCACTCCCTCTAATCGTGTCAATTCTTCTTGAGTTGGACGCGAGTCTTCATTCAGCAATGTTTCCAATCCTGCATCTTCGAAACATCTACATCTACATCTACATTTACACTCCGCAAGCCACCCAACGGTGTGTGGCGGAGGGCCACTGTAATTACCTCCCTTTTCTGTTCCAGTCGCGACTGTCTGAAAGCCTCCGTGCGCGCTCGAATCTCTCTAATTTTACATTCGCGATCTCCTCGGGAGGTATAAGTAGGGGCAAGCAATATATTCGATACCTCATCCAGAAACGCACCCTCTCGAAACCTGCCGAGCAAGCTACACCGCGATGCAGAGCGCCTCTCTTGCAGAGTCTGCCACTTGAGGTTGGTAAACATCTCCGTAACGCTATCACGCTTACCAAATAACGCTGTGACGAAACGCGCCGCTCTTCGTTTGATCTTCTCTATCTCCTCCGTCAACCCGATCTGGTACGGATCCCGCACTGATGAGCAATACTCAAGTATAGGTCGAACGAGTGTTTTGTAAGCCACCTCCTTTGTTTAGGGACTACATTTTCTAAGGACTCTCCCAATGAATCTCAGCCTGGTACCCGCCTTACCAACAATTAATTTTATGTGATCATTCCACTTCAAATCGTTCCGCACGCATACTCCCAGATATTTTACAGAAGTAACTGCTACCAGTGTTTGTTCCGCTATCATATAATCATACAATAAAGGATCCTTCTTTCTATGTATTCGCAATACATTACATTTATCTATGTTAAGGGTCAGTTGCCACTCCCTGCGCTAAGTGCCTATCCGCTGCAGATCTTCCTGCATTTCGCTACAATTTTCTAATACTGCAACTTCTCTGTATACTACAGCATCATCCACGAAAAGCCGCATGGAACTTCCGACACTATCTACTAGGTCATTAATATATATTGTGAAAAGCAATGGTCCCATAACACTCCCCTGTGGCACGCCAGAGGTTACCTTAACGTCTGTAGACGTCTCTCCATTGAGAACAACATGCTGTGTTCTGTTTGCTAAAAACTCTTCAATCCAGCCACACAGCTGGTCTGATATTCCGTAGGCTCTTACTTTGTTTATCAGGCGACAGTGCGGAACTGTATCGAACGCCTTCCGGAAGTCAAGGAAAATAGCATCTACCTGGGAGCCTGTATCTAATATTTTCTGGGTCCCATGAACAAATCAAGCGAGTTGGGTCTCACACGATCGCTGTTCCCGGAATCCATGTTGATTCCTACATAGTAGATTCTGGGTTTCCAGAAACGACATGATACGTGAGCAAACAACATGTTCTAAAATTCTACAACAGATCGACGTCAGAGATATAGGTCTATAGTTTTGCGCATCTGCTCGACGACCCTTCTTGAAGACTGGGACTACCTGTGCCCTTTTCCAATCATTTGGAACCTTCCGTTCCTCTAGAGACCTGCGGTACACGGCTGTTAGAAGGGGGCAAGTTCTTTCGTGTACTCTGTGTAGAATCGAATTGGTATCCCGTCAGGTCCAGTGGACTTTCCTCTGTTGAGTGATTCCAGTTGCTTTTCTATTCCTTGGACACTTATTTCGATATCAGCCATTTTTTCTTTTGTGCGAGGATTTAGAGAAGGAACTGCAGTGCGGTCTTCCTCTGTGAAACAGCTTAGGAAAAAGGTGTTTAGTATTTCAGCTTTACGCGTGTCATCCTCTGTTTCAATGCCATCATCATCCCGGAGAGTCTGGATATGCTGTTTCGAGCCACTTACTGATTTAACGAAAGACCAAAACTTCCTAGGATTTTCTGTCAAGTCGGTACACAGAATTTTACTTTCGAATTCACTGAACGCTTCACGCATAGCCCTCCTTACGCTAACTTTGACATCGTTTAGCTTCTGTTTGTCTGAGAGGTTTTGGCTGCGTTTAAACTTGGAGTGAAGCTCTCTTTGCTTTTGCAGTAGTTTCCCAACTTTGTTGTTGAACCACGGTGGGTTTTTCCCGTCCCTCACATTTTTACTCGGCACGTACCTGTCTAAAACGCATTTTACAATTGCCTTGAACTTTTTCCATAAACACTCAACGTTGTCAGTGTCGGAACAGAGATTTTCGTTTTGATCTGTTAGGTAGTCTGAAACCTGCTTTCTGTTACTCATGCTAAACAGATAAACCTTCCTCCCTTTTTTTATATTCCTACTAACTTCCATATTCAGGGATGCTGCAACGGCCTTATGATCACTGATCCCTGTTCTGCACTTACAGAGTCGAAAAGTTCGGGTCTGTTTGTTATCAGTAGGTCCAAGATGTTATCTCCACGAGTCGGTTCTCTGTTTAATTGCTCGAGGTAATTTTCGAATAGTGCACTCAGTATAATGTGACTCGATGCTCTGTCCCTACCACCCGTCCTAAACATCTGGGTGTCCCAATTTATATCTGGTAAATTGAAATCTCCACCTAAGACTAACATGCTGAGAAAATTTATGTGAAATGTATTCCAAATTTTCTCTCAGTTGTCCTGCCACTAATGCTGCTGAGTCGGGAGGTCGGCAAAAGGAGCCAACTATTAACCTAGCTCGGTTGTTGAGTGTAACCTCCACCCATAATAATTCACAGGAACTATCCACTTCTACTTCACTACAGGATAAACTACTACTAACAGCTACAAACACGCCACCACCGGTTGCATGCAATCTATCCTTTCTAAACACCGTCTGTGCCTTTGTAAAAATTTCGGCAGAATTTATCTCTGGCTTCAGCCAGCTTTCTGTATCTATGACGATTTCAGCTTCGGTGCTTTCTATCAGCGCTTGAAGTTCCGGTACTTTACCAATGCAGCTTCGACAGTTTACAATTACAATACCGATTGCTGCTTGGTCCCCGCATGTCCTGACTTTGCCCTGCACCCATTGAGGCTGTTGCCCGTTCTGTACGTGCCCGAGGCCATCTAACCTAAAAAACCGCCCAGTCCACGCCACACGCCGGCCAGAGTGGCCTTGCGGTTCTGGGCGATACAGTCTGGAACCGAACGATCGCTATGGTGGCAGGTTCGAATCCTGCCTCGGGCATGGATGTGTGTGATGTCCTTAGGTTAGTTAGGTTTAATTAGTTCTAAGTTCTAGGCGACTGATGACCTCAGAAGTTAAGTCGCATAGTGCTCAGAGCCATTTGAACCATTTTTTTTCCACGCCACACAACCCCTGCTACCCGTGTAGCCGCTTGCTGCGTGTAGTGGACTCCTGACCTATCCAGCGGAACCCGAAATCCCACCACCCTATGGCGCAAGTCGAGGAATCTGCAGCCCACACGGTCGCAGAACCGTCTCAGCCTCTGATTCAGACCCACCACTCGGCTCTGTACCAAAGGTCCGCAGTTAGTCCAGTCGACGATGCTGCAGATGGTGAGCTCTGCTTTCATCCCGCTAGTGAGACTGGCAGTCTTCACCAAATCAGATAGCCGCCGGAAGCCAGAGAGGATTTCCTCCGATCCATAGCGACACACATCATTGGTGCCGACACGAGCGACCACCTGCAGATGGGTGCACCCTGTACCCTTCATGGCATCTGGAAGGACCCTTTCCACATCTGGAATGACTCCCCCGATATGGACATGGAGTTCACATTGGTTTTCTTCCCTTCTCTTGTTGCCATATCCCTAACGGGCCCCATTATGCGCCTGACGTTGGAGCTCCCAACTACCAGTAAGCCCACCCTCTGCGACCGCCCGGATCTTGCAGACTGAGGGGCAACCTCTGGAAGAGGACAAGCAGCCATGTCCGGCCGAAGGTCGGTATCAGCCTGAGACAGAGCCTGAAACCGGTTCGTCAGACGAACTGGAGAGGCCTTCCGTTCAGCCCTCCGGAATGTCTTTCGCCCCCTGCCACGAGACGACCTCCCACTCTACCACAGGTGAGGGATCAGCCTCAATGTGGGCAGTATCCCGGGCAGCCACAGTCGTAGTCAGATCGGGGGATGCGTGGGACGAGCAGGCCGTCCCCGACAAACCCCCATCCGGACCCCCACAGTGATGCCCATTGGCAACAGCCTCAAGCTGTGTGACCGAAGCCAACACTACCTGAAGCTGGGAGCAAAGGGATGCCAACTCAGCCTGCATCCGAACACAGCAGTTGCAGTCCCTATCCATGCTAAAAACCGTTGTGCAAAGAACGTCTGAACTAATCTACAGAGAGCACAAACAATTCGACACAAAATTTAAACGGTTATTAACATACAAGATTGCCTAATAGATGCAGTAGTGCTGCTACTTGCGCACTGCTGACACACTGCTCGGCGGCGGAAGGAGACTACGCGATTTTGCACTATTCAGGTACTAAAAACGCGATGCTACACTCAAATACAATAATACGCCCGAATTATGAATTAAACAATGCAAGTACCAAAAAAGCGCAAAGAAATTAAGAATTAAACTATGTAACAAATAAGTGAGCTAAGAGTATACCACTTGCTGCTGCAGCTGCTTATCCAACGGCATAAGCTCTTCCACCAATATGCCGGTCTACGACGTTAAAATCACCGTTCTTGAAGTGTTGAAACCACTTACGACACGTTCTTTCACTAATAGTGTCCTTACCATACGTACTCAAGAACATTTGATGACACTCAGCCACTGTTTTCTTCATGTTGAAACAAAACAGTAACACCTCCCGCAAATGACGAGAATTAGGCTTGTAAACTGACATTTTCAATCAAGAACAACTTTATGATGCAGATACAAATCGACTAATGTTTGAATGAGGTTATGTTGACCGAGGTTCAAACTAACTGCCTGACGTCTGGGATCTGTTTCTTTCAACCGCTACTTACCGTTGTCGCCACCTATCGGCAAACGGCGGAAGCAAAGTTGTACACCTTTTACATACAACAGAGATTTTTTTACAAGCCGCTTGAAGATGTTCATAAATTAAAGCGGAGCACGTACGGCCCCCAAAAAATAACGTTTTAATCAGTTGCACAGACTGACCAAGTCTCCAAGAATACATTTACTGTTCAAGCAAACACGGACACAAGTGGAGAGCATTTTGAACAAAATCGTTTCGAGGTGAGTATGTCACAAAAATGTTCAGTAAACCTATTGGTCTAAGCTGTAAGAAAGGCGTCGTGCATGGCGGAGACACCGAGTTTCAAACAAAGCCACAACGTCCATACAAGGCCATAGGTGCTGCGTTAAATATTTATAGTGGTTCGGTTGTAAATTTATTTGTTGTAACTGAAACAAAGATACGATGTCTTATGTAATACCACAGTCTAATACATACAGTCACGACACTGGTTCAAATGGCTCTGAGCACTATGCGACTTAACTGCTGAGGCCATCAGTCGCCTAGAACTTGGAACTACTTAAAACCAACTAACCTAAGGACATCACACACATCCATGCCCTAGGCAGGATTCGAACCTGCGACCATAGAGTCACGACACTGTCTGGTGCAAAAGTTGTGACCGTTTGACAGCTGAAGCGACACTAGGGCACCAAGAGGCGAATAAGCAGACACATGTGTCATAATGAAAATGTTTATTTTTAATTATTTTATACTTAATTAGCGTTCCATTCATTAGTAAAGTTCGAAGAGTCGTGAATTATCGTGAAGTATATGCATAAACAGTCGAATCACACTGATTCGGTGACATAAGGTGCAATTCTTCCGTGAAGAAAAACTTTGGAATATGTGTATATTTGCAGCTTACTGCTCTGAAAGCAAGAGAATTTTAACTCTTTTTCATTCATGAGAAGCATATATTTTTGATGTTGTCTGCTGTTATCATCATAGACACCATGTAACAATCAAAAAAATTTCACGGAATCTAATGATTCGACCATTCTTACACTTCACTCAACGTTGTATTACACGAATATGCTTGCAAATTTACTTTTGCTTCAAAAGCCAATGTGTTGAAGATTCTTGCCGTTTTTTTGCTCAGAGTTTGCAACAATATTGTGGAATTTTTTCTTTTGTGATGAGAGACAGTTTTATTGCTTTTGACGATTTATCATCACATCCTCGATGAAGATCGACCCTTTCCTGACATGTGATGTGGTGGCTTGTTTTGTGCTTTAAATAACGCAGGTATTACATTCCATATAGGTTTCTTAAGTTCCACATTCACTGATTCGGTTGAAAGTAGTAGTTGTGGTCTTCAGTCCTGAGACTGGTTTGATGCAGCTCTCCATGCTACTCTATCCTGTGCAAGCTTCTTCATCTTCCAGTACCTACTGCAACCTACATCCTTCTGAATCTGCTTGGTGTATTCATCTCTTGGTCTCCCTCTACGATTTTTACCCTCCACGCTGCCCTCCAATACTAAATTGGTGATCCCTTAATGCCTCAGAACATGTCCTACCAACCGATCCCTTCTTCTGGTCAAGCTGTGCCACAAACTTCTCTTCTCCCCAATCCTATTCAATACTTCCTCATTAGTTACGTGATCTACCCATCTAATCTTCAGCATTCTTCTGTAGCACCACATTTCGAAAGCTTCTATTCTCTTCTTGTCCAAACTATTTATCGTCCATGTTTCACTTCCATACATGGCTACACTCCATACAAATACTTTCAGAAACGACTTCCTGACATTTAAATCTATACTCGATGTTAACAAATTTCTCTTCTTCAGAAACGCTTTCCTTCCCATTGACAGTCTACATTTTATATCCTCTCTACTTCGACCATCATTAGTTATTTTGCTCCCCAAATAGCAAAACTCCTTTACTACTTTAAGTGTCTCATTTCCTAATCTAACTCCCTCTGCATCACCCGACTTAATTAGACTACATTCCATTATCCTCGTTTTGCTTTTGTTGATGTTCATCGTATACCCTCCATTCAAGACACTAACCATTCCGTTCAACTGCTCTTCCAAGTCCTTTGCTGTCTCTGACAAAATTACAATGTCATCGGCGAACCTCAAAGTTTTTATTTCTGCTCCATGGATTTTAATACCTACTCAGAATTTTTCTTTTGTTTCCTTCACTGCTTGCTCAATATACAGATTGAATAACATCGGGGAGAGGCTACAACCCTGTCCACTCCCTTCCCAACCACTGCTTCCCTTGAAAGTACAGTGAACAAAACTCCGCTCTTCTCTGTAGATACATGACTTCTTTCTGCAAAAGGTCAGGTTCTCTGGTATTAACTGGCAATCTTTTTGTTATTAATGAAAAATGATATTATTCAGCAAATATCTGAGCGTTAGTTGACAATAGTAAATAAACTGTTCTGTAATGTACCATTTCGTACCTCCCTGGGTTCTTAGGAAACTAAAGGTGACAAATATGGTGTCATTTCTTAATTATTGTCGATTTTCGTGGCACAGCATACGGTTTTTACCGAAAAAACTACGTTACAAAAATGGTTCAAATGGCTCTGAGCACTATGGGACTTAACTTCTGAGGTCATCAGTCCCCTAGAACTTAGAACTACTTGAACCTAACTAACCTAAGGGCATCACACACATCCATGCCCGAGGCAGGATTCGAACCTGCGACCGTAGCGGTCGCGCGGATCCAGACGTTAGCGCCTAGAACCGCTCGGCCACTCCGGCCGGCAACTACGTTACAGATCAATAAAAACATGAATATTCGTACTCATTGGTAATTTTCAAGAATGCTTGCCTATCGAAGTCGCCGGGTCCAAACGATACATATGGAACATGCGATTGGAAATCGATCATGCGACTCTGGTAGCGGGCGTTATGAGTATGTTTACGGTAGTCACTACTACAACGACAAAAGAAGAGCGTTACAAAAATACTTGTAATTGCAAAGGAGACGACTTACCTTACTCATCGTCGGTGTTGTCATGTGAAAGTCCATTACGGTATTCTGGATGGATAACTTGGAAGAGTCGAATCATATATTCTTCCTGATACTCTTTCTTTTCCCGCACTGTCCGCAATGAAATTGTCACGGTATTTCAGCATCGAAACTGTTCTTACGAAGTTTTACACACTTCGCACCACCACAGTCTACAAAGTCCATTCTTTCCTTGTCTGGTAGTACTCTATATTTAGGACAAAAAGTCGAACAATTTTCTACGCTGGATAAACACGGAATTAGATTCTTCCATATGAGAGAATCCGCCGAAGAAACGTCAAGAACATCAGACATCCCACTCACTAACAACATATATCGTCTGGGTTCCCCAAGCAACTCACACATAATTAGCTGTAGTATGTAATTTACAGCAAGTAAGGGAACGAGGCAAAACAGATAAAAATGACGATCGCTAATAATTGGCCACAACGCCAACCACCGAAGTCGCATGATGGATTTCAGATCGCACGCTCGATATGTATCGTTTGGACCCAGCGACTTCGATAGGCAATCATTCTTGATAATTACCCAGTCATCCGATACCTTATTCAGAAATGTCGCCTGCTGGCCGCTTGGGGCGCTGCTATCGCTCTGGGTAACAGAAACGAGACGAGGTGTGGCGACTGTTTGTTACACTGTGGTAATACTATCATTGTATAAAATATCTGAACTTAGTTACGATCTTCAATTGTCAAAAATATATGAGGCACGCATAGCATCCTACCTTCTTTCCGTTTTCATCTGCCCATGTAAATGTAGGGACGAACTTTTGTGTTACTCTCAGTATTTTTAATAATATTCGTAATACTTAGTTTGAAATACGTGTTTCATTTTATTTTAATCACTTTAAATCCAATGAGAATTAAATGTCCAGCAATTTTTTGTGTTTTAGTTGTAATTACGTTGGGAAGCGATCAGTTTGCTGATGTGTCGATTTGCGCGTCGTCTGTACTCCATTATGCGCAGATTTGCATTTTACTACAGTCGAAGCTTGGAGTCTATATTTCTCTCAGAAAGTTAGATTAATTTTTGCAGTGTAACGCAAAAAAAGGTCGAATTATACGACATGTTGTCGTGGTCTGCCGTCATCAAACTTATCTGCTCGCCAACAAAGACCGTTTGACGACGACTACTAAAGCAGATAACTACTTGAGTCTCTTAGACCATAAGCAGGCTAGATTGAAAATGTTTTAGTAAGTCTTTCCATGCTCTGCTTTTGCTCTGGTCGCTGTGATGTCTCGACTTCCGAACAATTACTTTTTGGAAGAAAGCGATACTAGCAGATCGAATTGAATTTCTTTTTTTATTTCACAGAGACAACGTTACGGTTTTTATTTTTATCTTTAACGAGTTGATTGTGTTGTTCCGACTTATTGGTACACTTCATTCATTACACTGCTTACTCTTGTCAGATCATTAAGAACAGCAATGAATAGCTAAGTGTATAAATGGTTATTATTGAGCAGCACAAAGCGTTGGATGTGGTGTCTTCAGAGTTACGTGAACAGTTTTTAAAATCTTACTGCATTGTAGACATTCTCAACTGTTTCGAAATTTAGAACTGTTTCATGACTAGCCTCTAAATTGCCTTTAAGGACGAAATTAAATTTTGAAGTGACTTTCTACACAGCATTGTTCACGCCACTCTCGGCATCCGAAGACTTTCTCGCATCTAGACCCTTTTATATACTGGCTCTTATTCGATTGAGAACCCCGACTGATCTTTCCCATGAGTAGAGGTGGTAAATAATTCGCATACCATTACGTCAGAATGATTTCCAGAGTAATCTCTAATTATTCTATAGCGAAATAATTCTCTTTACTGATTTTACTAATTCATTACTTTTTCATTTTAAAATTTCTTCATCTTTCGTTTTTTTTAAAATTTAAGATCCACCGTATCCCAGCCGGCCTAGTTACACCCTGCTACATCACTGCATAGTTTTCTGAATTGTCTGATTATTTTCTTTATAAACTTAAATCATCCATAAACATCTAGGTTTTGTCAATTAATTGCACCCTAAACACAGATGTCAAATCCCCTGCAACTTTATGGGGATGCGTAACAAATTTTATACGGCATGTATATTTAACGAATGTGAAACTCGTTAATTCTGCAGCTATTTTCACGGTAATCTGATTTTGAAAACCAGTCATACTGATTGATGTGCATTTTCAACTTCTCGCGGCGTAATGAATAGTCCATTAAATTTCGGGCATGCAGCCGGCTCTTGGGTTAATTAAACTGCAGTGAAGTCGTCATGGTGTCAGCGCCGCCGTTCATACATCGATAAGCGAATCGAATGTCTGTACGCCTTCACCACAGGCGGCGCATGTGTAAGCGTATTTCTTTGCCGCCGACCAGCATCTGTGACCCGCATGCGCAGTACCGCCGCGGTGGGGCATGTAAGGCCGAGCTTGGCATCTTGTCTCTCACCCGCCACCGGCAATTACAGCGACATATCCGGAACCTCCTTACAGCAAAGAAACGCCGGGACTGTCACTAGACATGCACACGCCTCAACTCCACCCTCCCTGTCAACTCCTCCAAGTACTGGTCAGCCTTCCACCGCCTTACTGGTAGCCATCCCACCCCGCATTACCCCATCCTCGATGAAGATCGACCCTTTCCTGGCAACCTCAGTAAGGCTAACCATTTTGCTTCCCACCTATCCGAGGTCTTCTCCATTCCTGACGATCCCCATTTTGATGACTCCCTCTTCCCCATCGTCCTTGACCGCACTGACACCTCTGTCCCCCTGCTCGCCCCTAGCTTCCAGTACTTGGATCGGTTACCCCCCTCAGACATCAACACTGCCATCAATGCACAAGACATCACACTCATCCTCCGCTCCAAACGCAACACCGCCCCTGGTCATGATGACGTCACCTACCGTCACCTCAAGGAATCCCCTCCATCCTTCCTGTCTGTCCTTGCTACCCTGTACAATGTCCTCCTCTCCACTGGATTTTACCCCGACCTGTGGAAGACTTCCCGTGTCCTGCTGTTCCCTAAACCTAAGAAACCCCCCTCTGATACCTCTTCCAATCATCCAATCTGCCTCACCTCTGTGTTCAGTAAGGTCTTCAAGGCCATCCTCTCTCGCCGTATTCACCGCCACCTTAACCAGCACCACCTCCTTCCTATTACCCAATGTGGCTTCCGGCCTTCCTTCCTCCACTGACGACCATCTCCTTAACCTTACCAATCTTCTTTCCCTCCAACTTAACTCCCGTGACTCCACTATCTTTGTTTCCCTTGATTTCCAGAACGCCTATAACTGTGTCTGGCATCCCGGGCTCCTCTTCAAAGTCTAGACCTATGCTCTCCCCATCAACTTCGTCCATCTTGTTGCTTCCTTCCTCTCCCATCGTCCCTCCTATGTGACTATCCACAATTCCAACTCCCGTACTTCCTATTCCTCTGCCGGCGTGCCCCAAGGTTCTGTCCTTTCCCCCTCTCCTCTATCTCCTGTACACTCCTGATATCCCAAAAATCCCCCTCCTATTCATCTTCTCCAGTTTGCTGATTACACTGCCTTCCTAGCCCTTTATCCTACCCTTCAACAGTCCCAACATACCCTCCAAACTCACCTTGACCAATTCACCACTTGGTGCAACCAGTGGTTCCTCTGTGTTAATCCCTCCAAGACCCAGGCGATCATCATAGGCCGCACCACCCGCTCCTTCCGCCTCCATGGTTTCTATCTCACCATTTATGGTCATCCTATCCACCTCACTCCTACCCTGAAATACCTTGGCCTCACACTTGACTGCCACCTCACCTGGACTCCCCATCTCCTTACCATCCAAAACAAAGCTCACAACCACCTCCGCCTCCCAAAACTCCTGTCCGGCTGCGTGGGGTCTGCATTCTTCCACGATCCTTCACACCTAGAAATCCTTGATCCACCCCATCCTCTGTTATGCCAGCATAACTTGGATTTCCACTCCTCCCCGGTTCTATAAAGCCCTCCAAATCCTTGAACGCCATGCGCTCCACTCTGCCTTCTGTCCCCCACGTGCATCCTCTACGACCTCAACCCCTTCCCCCACCTTCTCCTTTTCCTTCAACACATCAGTACACTACATATTGTCTGCTGCCTTGATCCCCCTCACCTCCTGGTGTCTCCCTTCCTCTCCACCCCCACCCAGTTGCCGCGCCTTTACCATTGTGTCCCACCCTCTCTCCATCTCCACACCCTTCATCTCCTTTCCCAACGCAACTTCCACCGTCTACCCCTCCTGGATGATGAGCTTCGCCCTGACATCTACCCTTCCTACCAACTCCAACCCCATCTTCCTGCCTCCTCCTCAGGGCTCCCTCTCCTCCCCCTCCCTCCTCCTGAGCGGCGTCTCCCTCCTACTCCCCCTCCATCTCTGGTGACTCCTTTCAGTGTCTCTGCACTCCCTCCTGCCCTGTCTTCCCTCTTCATCTCCCGCCACACGTGTCTCCCGCCTCTTCGTGTACCCACTGATGCCCCTCCTCTCTTCAACCTGCTGCTTCCCCTGCTGCCCCTTTTCCATCCTCTCTGCCCTTTCCCTCAGCAGGTCTCGTCTGGCAGTTTTATTCTTTGTCGTGTGTGCTCCAAGTGGATTTTAAGTGTGTTGTTCCGGAGTGTTTTTACTACTGTGGCCGATTTTTAACGTGTGCATGTCCATTCAGTTTTGAAGAATCGCCAACTGTGTTTTTTAACTTTCTGGTGACTCTTTTTTAACTGTCCTCCATGAACGTTGCCATGTTAGTCTATATTTTTTACCTCCATTTTCTCCCGTTATTCTGTTTTAAGTTCCCCTTTATCGCCTTATGTATGTAACATTTTATTCTTATTTTAAGTTGTCATGCCACTCGGCTGAAGAGCGGCGGATTGTGCCGCTGACAGCCCTACCCTGCCCATATGGGGCAGGGGAATGAAATCACAATAAAGAAAAAAAATCTTGTCAGTCTTGTGACTAATGTGAGGATGGCCAGACGATACGCGGCCGAAATATCAGTGGAGGTAATTTTATTTGTGCGGCTGCATGCCTGATTGTTTCTCAAAGTTTGTATGAGGCACTTTCTTTTGGAAGAGCATCAATTTTGCAGGAAAATCGGAATATTACAAATTAGACATTCTAAGAATTTCCCATGCCAGATATTCTACGTATCGAACGATGTCTGTACAAGAGAATACGAGACTATGTCACCGTGGTGTTTTGAAACACTTTCTCCAAACACGTATCAGAAAAATGTATTATAATCGGAATTTCTAACGATTATAGTCGAATTCCAGAAATGCAGGACTATGGACAGACAGAGTGCAGGAAACCTTTCCATTGAAAACATGTCGACAGAATGAAACAACTACTTTCTGTAGGAGACAAAGTGCATCACAAAAAAATACTTGGAAGAGAAGGGACACACAATGTGATGACTGTAGTCAGTGTAGGTAGACAGAGATACGGTAGAGTGGAGGAAATAAACAGAACCTCCCATTTGGAGACGCAAACGTCCATTGAGGGAGGCATGTACTTACGGCTAGAACACCATTCAGTCCAGTGCAACATAAATAATTCCATTTTAAATGCATTTTTGATAAGGTTTATCTCTGATCTTGACAACAGTTCCGCAGTGGAACACGTATAATAGAGAATGATTGAGTGAGTAAACTGAGGCTAACCATATGTTCCGTCTTCTTCAATTCTTAGAAGCTGCGTAAGAGACTTTTTTCCTAAGTCTCTACATCTGTAAATGAAACCACTTGATCTACCACCTATAAAAACGAGATCTTTTCTAAGGAAGAGTGAAGAAACATTGAGTCTGACTACGCAGTCATTTTGACCGCATTTTGAAACGTGTCGCTGTGGCTTGCTCGTAGAGCTTAACACGGAGTGCGCTAGCATACCAAACAGGGAGGTGTGCAAGCCTTGAACTAACAACTCCTGGGTCTGGTACACCGCGCGGACGAAGTGTGATTTTCAGGCAGTTTCACAGAGATCGATTTATCATCTGGCGAGCTATTCTTCATTTCCGCTCGAGAAAAGACACGATCCACAAACTGCTAAAATACAGTTTGCATGCTACAGGCCTAGACAGCATCCTAATACCCACAAACACTAGGTAGAATAGTAATCTAATGTTGAAATTAAATAACAAAATTAAAAAACAAAATCAGTAAACACAGGACACTTCACCAACAAGTTGTCTCCACACAAACAAGCACACACAATGACAAAATACAGATCACTTATAAGAAAGAAGACTAAAGAAACTACGCAGTGACACACAAACACAAAAGCACACATAAAATAAGTAACTTTTTCAGAAGGCAAGGTATGAACATCGATTTCGAGAGAGACATTTCAGTCCAGAAGTACATCTCAAAATAATAAGAAAAACAAAAAAAGCACGGACATCCACAAAAAATGGGGAACAGAGCATGAGTAAACCAGTCACAACGCAGTACCTGTAATGGTAAGTATGTGAGGCAAATCGGTAAAATATTCGACACAAAGAACATAGCAGAGCCTGGAAATACGAGAAAAGCTACTCAACATTTACAGAGGACACCCACTGATGATGCCCTGTTAATAATGTGAAACACTTCTCATTGATTAAATACATTGATTTGCAGCATACAAAAGATCTTTTTATTGATACAAATTAAATAACTGCTCCCGAAAACTCATTACTTGAAGCATGCTACTAAACAATACAAAGTTTAAATCATTCGCAGACGATCGACAACATTCATAATTTAGGTTAAGTGGCAGGAAGGACATTCGCGAACTATGTTAAATAGAAGGTATAAAGCAAAGGGGTCCAGTACATGGAAACAATAAAATCTCTAGGAAAAATAAGGAACTTCTATTGCTATATACCTCGGGTAAATTAAAAGTGAGTGGATAAATTAAATGTTCATCTGTTCATATGCAAGGAAATGCAATATATAATGCATGCTTTGCTAAGTCATCAAAACACACGTGTCATTATTGCTTCGCTATTTGCCTTAATGTATGGGAAAGCAAAAGCGAATTTGTTGACAGTTGACTGTTTTAGTGAATTTATATATAATATACTCTTGAATAATTACAAAATCGTTCAAATGGCTCTGAACACTATGGGACGGAATGGACAGTGTCTTGAAAGGAGGATATAAGATGAACATCAACAAAAGCAAAACGAGGATAATGGAATGTAGTCAAATTAAATCGGGTGATGCTGAGGGAATTAGATTAGGAAATGAGACACTTAAAGTAGTAAAGGAGTTTTGCTATTTATGGAGTAAAATAACTGATGATGGTCGAAGTAGAGAGGATATAAAATGTAGAATGGCAATGGCAAGGAAATCGTTTCTGAAGAAGAGAAATTTGTTAACATCGAGTATAGATTTAAGTGTCAGGAAGTCGTTTCTGAAAGTATTTGTTTGGAGTGTAGCCATGTATGGAAGTGAAACATGGACGATAACTAGTTTGGACAAGAAGAGAATAGAAGCTTTCGAAATGTGGTGCTACAGAAGAATGCTGAAGATAAGGTGGGTAGATCACGTAACTAATGAGGAGGTATTGAATAGGATTGGGGAGAAGAGAAGTTTGTGGCACAACTTTACTAGAAGAAGGGATCGGTTGGTAGGACATGTTTTGAGGCATCAAGGGATCACAAATTTAGCATTGGAGGGCAGCATGGAGGGTAAAAATCGTGGAGGGAGACCAAGAGATGAACACACTAAGCAGATTCAGAAGGATGTAGGTTGCAGTAGGTACTGGGAGATGAAGAAGCTTGCACAGGATAGAGTAGCATGGAGAGCTGCATCAAACCAGTCTCAGGACTGAAGACCACAACAACAACAAACTATGGGACTTACCTTCTGAGGTCATCAGTCCCCTACAACTTAGAACTAATTAAACCTAACTAACCTAAGGACATCACACATATCCATGCCCGAGACTGTAGCGCCTAGAACCGCTCGGCCACCCCGGCCGGTGAATAATTACATTATAAGTTATTATTACAGCATTTCACATCTCCGCGGACTTCCTTCCCCCGTTTCCCATCTTTTCTTACACATCTTTAAATGGAAGAGGATTCTGCTAGACCTGGGTTAAGGAAAATCTCTTAAAGTGAGAAACGGGGCTAGCGAGATACTACTATACGCAAAAACAGATCCTGATCTCTTGAGTTCCTGGAGGTTTGTCCATACTAGTATTTGGCACATCATAACCGTCATTTTTGAATCAAAACACAACACAGGCTTGTATAACACGACAGTTAACTACCATAGTTATTCCCACGTCCATGTATGCACAGACGATTGACACCATACTATATATTCTCACCACCACTACCTCCGTTCATAGCGTACTTGTCTGACACTAAAGGTTTCTACGCAAGTCTGTTTCCTGTTCGTACCAGACAACACGCAGGGTTTTCAAAAGTTAAGTTAGACGCAGGGGTGATGGCAAGGGGGGGAGGGTGGTTATGGAGTATCATATTACACTGGATAAAATGACTTCAGAAATAAGCGAATATATTACTCCAACAGATTCAACAATTTTTAAAAAATAATTATGTGGCAATGTAGGTCACAGTGTATTTCAAACACATCTTAACAGAAGGATAAGTGTGGAAAATAGCTTACTGTCTAAACCAATAAATATCATTTAACTTAAAATAGGCATATTATTTATTAAAACACATTTTTTACCCGTAACTCCAAAATAGTTACCAAAAACTACTTTTAGCAACAATAAATTTTACCAGTTTGTCGCTAGAGGACCCAAACTCTCCTTTTATTAAGCGATATTTGAATCCCCCAAACCCCATCCCCCTCCCCCCCCTACCCCCCCCATTAGCCCACCCCTTGACTGATTTCTAGAATCGCCCCAGGTTGGACGTTAATATTTCGTTGCGAAGTTCTCCATTGATTCTGCTGGTGTGCATACACAAATTGAGTATGAGATATTATCGCGACTAATAGCGAGCGAACAATCGTTGAGAGATGTCAGAAGTGTTGCTTGCTTGCGCACTGGAGGGAGTCGGTTTTTTGCATGCGTATATTAAGGGTAATATTCGTATCTTTGTTAGCAGAGACGTGTTTATTGCTTAGAGACATTGTGGAATAGTTAAAGTCTGTGTGAAGTTTGCCAGTGTTTAAATACTATATCTTGCGAGTATAGTAAACTGAAGTCTTTATTGGTTTCTTTCATTTCTTTTACTCTGTTTAACGCTAGTTGACCGAACTACTACTCACTATTAAATTTCTGTATATGAAAATGTGGCAGTAGCTATTGCATTTATTATGACCATGCACTGCTATCTGCATGGATCGCAGTATTGCTTTTGAGGTATTTTTAGCATGTTGCTCATCACGCAACTGCAGCGGAAAGACGAGGTAAGTTGTCCGTTGCGTACAGGAACGTTGCAGAACAGTTTTCAGAATGAGATTTTCACTTTGTAGCGGAGTGTGCGCTGATATGAAACTCCCTGGCAGATTAAAACTGTGTGCCGGACCGAGACTCGAACTCGGGACCTTTGCCTTTTGCGGGCAAGTGCTCGACCAACTGAGCTACCCA
Source organism: Schistocerca piceifrons (assembly GCF_021461385.2). NCBI lineage: Eukaryota > Metazoa > Arthropoda > Insecta > Orthoptera > Acrididae > Schistocerca > Schistocerca piceifrons. Next base: position 263,937,642 of record NC_060145.1, on the reverse strand, counting down.
AGCACGACTCACGCCCCGTCCTCACAGCTTTACTTCTGCCAGTACCTCGTCTCCTGCCTTCCAAACTTTACAGAAGCTCTCCTGAGAACCTTGCAGAACTAGCACTCCTGAAAGAAAGAATATTGCGGAGACATGGCTTAGCCACAGCCTGGAGGATGTTTCCAGAATGGAAAATATCACCACTACTATACAGCTTATACACAGCAGACATACCTCGCCCTAACCACTGGAACGAAGGCCTTGCACTATATGCTGATGACACAGTATATTGGTGTCACGGAAGAACAACGGATGAACTGCAACTCACAAACACCACATACCTAAAAAGGCTAGAAGAATGGCTCAGCCAATTACTAATTAAACCAAATGCCCTTAAAAGCCAGCTAGTGGTTTTCAGACACCGAAACTATACTCAAAACCGGCAACAAAAACCAGAAGATGTCAGATTACACCTATGGGGACAAGAAATAAAAGCAACTAAAAACGCAAACTATTTAGGCCTCATTATGGACTCCACCCTCTCATGGAAACCACACATTGATAAGGTGATCACAAAAGTCAGGAAGACGGAAGGACTGCTAAAGTTAATCAAAGGTAGATTCAACGGAGCCCCAAACGACACATTAGTATATACATATCAGTCCCTCATCAGACCAATGCTAGAATACGCAGCACCAGCATGGATAGCAAACGCTTACCAAACCGGTAGGATACTAAGCACAGAGAGGCGCATCCTAAGACAAGCCACAAGATCTGGCACCTTCACAAAAAACAGTGAAGTCTATGACTCTGCTAAAATCACACCACTAAAAAGTCGACTGATCAAACTGACAAGTAAGATTGGCCTGAATAGACTGTACTCCAGCACATTGACAACTGAGCCAGCACATTGACAACTGAGCTGCTAAGAGAAAATATCATCACTTTTGACTTCCCCAAATACCAATATAAATATCCGGCACACACCGTAATAAAATGCATTAGAAACATACAAGAAGACTTGGACGAACTCAACTTGCAGACAGGACCAGAAAATAACATTAGACACTTGCTAGAAGAAGGCTGAATTAAAGAAGATAAAATAGGAAGACTAAATTAAAGAATAGATTAAGAAGACAAACTAAACTGAAACCAATAATCCCAGGTGAGGTTTTAGAGGGGTTTCCCTTACCTGTAAGGCAAATGTCGGGATTATAAAACCACCCCCTCAGAAACAAACAGCAGATACAAAAGAAGTAAATAAATAGCAACCAAACCACAAAATAAGAAAGTATAAACCAAATAAATCGATAATAAGACAAGTTTAGAATAAGAAAATAGATAGAAAATAAAAATGAATTTCTCTCCCTAAATACAAATAAATGGAGCCCCAACAGCACAAACTTACAACGGCTGAAAAGAGCAAAGCTCTAGCACCAGCCCGCTCTCTCCCATAAGGAGTGAGAATGAAAGATGAAAAAAAGAAAAAAAAAATCAGTCCGAAACCGCGCTGCTGCTACCGTCGCAGAATCTAGTCCTGCCTCGGGCATGGATGTGTGTGATGTCATTATGTTAGTAAAGCTTACGTAGTTCTACGTCTAGGGGACTGAAGATCTCAGATGTTAAGTACCATAGTGCTTAGAGCCATTTGGAAATTTTTTTTCTGATTTATTTATATTTTGTAGGAAGAGTAACATAGTGGTGCGTTGTGAATACACCTCATTATCTACAGTCACTCGCGGATTTACGTTACTCCAAATAGGAAGAATACGCGGATTCACGGTACCCCAAATTCTGCAGCTCTGTTTGTTGACGTACACACAGATGAAAGCGAGCCCCATCTGAGAAACTTATTCTTTTTGTGGAGCTCTCGCTCAGCGCTTGAGCCAAGACCCACTGAGCAAATCGATGTCTCTTTCCATGATCTACAGGCTTCAACTCTTGTGTTCGATGAATCTTGTACGCCTTCGTTTTCAAATGTTTACGAAAAGATTTCATGCAGTGAACTTGGTGACAAACTCAACTCTTGAGCTCGTCGGTGAACCAATTTTGTGGGGCTTAAGGGTCACATTGTCAAGCACGATAGCAACGTTTTCTTGTGTTCGAACAGAACTCGGTTGTACAGTTTTCTTAACGTTTGAAACAGAACCCGTGGTTTCAAGCTTCCGGATCAACGTCCGACCTGGTGATTCGGTTGGAGCAGCATTCCGTCCGAGTGTCACACGAAATTCACGAACGTTTGCCGTGGGACTTAAATTGTTTTTGCAATAACTTTTTATCACTTGGATACGTTTCTCACTTATCATCTGCTCCACGACGAAAATAAACATCAACGCTCATCACATAAAATCTATCAGGCTACTAATGATAAGGATCGCGGATAAACTCGAGAAAACCAAGGCTGCCAGCTGTCTTGATACAGAAATGCAAGTCACATATTTCTGTACGTCATTCAGCAGAACAAAACATTACATATACACATGAGCTTACAAAATAATTATGAAGCCGTTTCAAAGTTTCTGGAGAAGTTTCAGCGTGTACTAAAAATAAAGGTACAGACTGCTGGTAGCAGTCCGCTGCTCAGAGAAGCGTTATCCGGTCCTATATGAGGCGGCATCTCGTCTGGGGCAGTGTTCTGCGCTGTTACCGTGACAGGACGCTGAAGGTTAGCCCGGCGTCTCCATCCACGGTAGCGCGGCGGGCGTCTTATCCGAGTCGAATTCGCCGCATTTGGTAACCAAATCACCAGCCGCGTCCTCGCCGCCAGAGACAGGGCCCCGCCTCCAACGTAAGCAGTTTGGCTCGTAACGCCGCACCGCCACACACCGTAATGGAATACCGCAGCCGAATTTGCGTCATAAGCGTTCCCGTGCATTGTGTGCGGCGGCGCGGAATAGCCGAAATGCAGCTCAGAACTTGGGCTGTTGGCATATTTTCGTACGGCGATAGCTCAACAGTTCGCATTCCTGGCATGGGAATTGAACTTTGCTTAACGTTTCTACCTCCCCCTACTTCGTAGCCGAGGTATTTACATCACCCTAGTAGAGTGGTGGTTTAACTGGAGGTACGAAGCTCGAATCCTGCTGGTGAAGAATGCACGTTGCCTTTGAAAGTTATTTCTATTTTATGACTTACGTGACTGCCACACGTTAATTCGTATGGAATGATGGGAGTCCCTAAGAAGGCTGAACAACAGCCACTTTGAAACTTATTTCACTTGGACACCCTTTCGGTCACTTGCGCACCGTTAACGTACTCGGGAAACCTACTGTGGAAATGGGATCTATAGTTTAACGTGGGATCCTGGCATATGTATGTAGATACTCGTACGTCTGTAAAAATCTGTTCCTGCGTAAAATCGCTTAGTGGGTCGAAGGTTTCTATCCAGTCACCCATTGACCACTCTGATGTGGCAATAGAAGGTAGCAATACGAAATCCGAAGTTTTAAATCTCGCAATTAAGAAATCATTCGTACAGGAGGATCGTATAAACACACCGTAGTTTGACCGTCGTATAGACCTCCGCATGGAGGGCGTAGTAATAGGCATCCCTGGCGTAGAGAAGCAAGTGAAAGAATTGATAGCAAATAAGTCGCAACGTTCGGTTGAGATCCCAATTCGGTTTCACAAAGACTACTCCACAGCATTGGTCCATTACTTAGATTGTATTTATCGCGGGTCTCTCGCTCAGCACACAGTCCCAAGTGACGAGATAAAAAGAGCAAGTGACTCCTGATATAAGAAGAGTTAAAGAACCAACCCGCAAAAGTACAGGCCAGTATGGTTGATATTGGTTTGCTGTAGAACTGTTTACATATTCTCAGTTCGAATACAGTAAATTTAGTAAATTTCTTTGAGACGGAAGGGCTTCTGTCCGCAAATCAGCACCGATTTAGAAAGCATCGCTCTTCTGAAACTAAGCATGCTCTTTTCGCACATATCATACGAACCCTTAAGGGGGAGGCAACAGCCAGATACAGCAGTCCAGGATTTTAGAAAAGCATTTGATATGGTGCGCCAGTGCCGAACTCCCCAAGGAAGTGTGATAGAACTATTACTGTTTACAGCGTACATAAATGATGCAGTAGGAGCGTCCGAATGTCTAAGATTGTTGGTTGATGATGTGGTTTTCCATCCGAAAGTAGCAGTTTCAGAAGACAGAATCGAATCGCGGAATGATCTGAAGATATTTTATGAATGATGGTGGCTCTGGCAGTTGAGCCTGAACGTATACATGGGAAAAGAAACCCACTGCCGCACAACTACACTATTGATGACAAAATGCTGGAAATAACATTTTCCGTAAAATATCTAGGAGTAAAAATCCAGAGCGACCTTAGGTGGAACGACCACACAAAACAAGTAACAGCGAAAGCAGATGACAGATTCACAGGAAGAATCTCAAGAAAATATAGCTCATCAACGGTGGTAGTGGCTTACAAGGTACATGGTCGACCTATTCTCGAGTATTGTTCATCAATCTGCGATCCTTAGCAGGTAGGACTGATAGAAGAAATCGAGAACGTCCCACGAACAAGAGCGTTACAGAGACGTTCAACCATCTCCAGTGGTAAACAATACAAGAGAGGCGTCGTACGTCAGGGAAGGGTTTCCTATTGAAAGTTCGAGAGAGCACTTTTGGGCAAGAGTTGGAAAAAGTATGCATTCTTCCCACATACGTGTCACGAAATGAACACGTCAACAATATTTGAGAAATTAGAGCCAGGATTACGAACAATCAATCTTTCCACGCGCCATTCATGAGTGGAACAGGTTATGCCGGGATGGCGGGGGATCAGTTAGTTGTACCAGAAGTACCTCCGCCATACTATGTTAGGTGACTTGCAGAATATGATGTAGACGTAGAATATGTTAGGAATAATACTACACACATTGTGATGAACAGCAGTGAAGTTAATTTAGCTGAACATCAATGGAGCTATCGAGAAGACCGAGACACAAGAGAGAAGCTAGCCTCAGATCGTCATAAAGGTTTAAAGGTTATGGGGCGCTATGCGAGTGTACAACACGATCTACCTCACTTCCCAATGCTGGTAATTTGGGTATCAGCCGTTACATTTAAAACTGTTGAGGCCACTGACTGCCGCAACTTCGAGGTCTCCAAGAAGTCCTGACCTACTTTAATACAGATGGTGTTAGAGTGTTGCACTGTCCAGCATATTCTACAGATTTCTCACTCACTAAAAACCTCTTGTTATGGGTTGCCGACAGACTGGCACGTCACTAATTATAAGCCTATACGACTGACAGACTTTGGTACAGAGTTGAAAAGGGAAAGAATATAGCATCCGCTTATATCATTCAGCGTGAGTTTCACTATGTCCAGGCAGGTTACAGCCATTGCTGCTGTCGGACGTTGCAGCATGTTTACTAAATTTCGCTACCTGTACACTCAAAAAGTACCTACAGAGTTTATCGTGTGCTATTCTGCTATATTGATGATGCACGATATGGAAGATTTCCAGGTTTTCTGTCCTTCCTCGTGTGACAATATTAATAGTCAGTAGGGTATTTATAGAGACGTGATCAATGATTTGTTGATTTGATTTAATTTGAACAGAGAGACAAAAAAAAAACCGTGGCCCCATACCATTATTATTCGCACCGCAACATCGTTTATTTTGACTTTCACTTCGTGTCACTCTAGTAAGGCCAACCAGTACCATCAAACAATAATGTTCAAATGTGTGTGGCCGGCCGAAGTGGCCGTGCGGTTAAAGGCGCTGCAGTCTGGAACCGCAAGACCGCTACGGTCGCAGGTTCGAATCCTGCCTCGGGCATGGAAGTTTGTGGTGTCCTTAGGTTAGTTAGGTTTAACTATTTCTAAGTTCTAGGGGACTAATGACCTCAGCAGTTGAGTCCCATAGTGCTCAGAGCCATTTGAACCAAATGTATGTGAAATCTTATGGGACTTAACTGCTAAGGTCTTCAGTCCCTAAGCTTACACATTACTTAACCTAAACTATCCTATGGATAAACACACACACCCATGCCCGAGGGAGGACCCGAACCTCCGCCGGAACCATCCGTACAGTCCACGACTGCAGCGCCTTACAACACTCGGCTAATCCCGCGCGGCCTCAAACAGTAGTTACCTTTACTAGTTCTCTATTAGACAAAATATTTTCGGGACCCCACAAAACATATACATGAAGAGACGTTCTTGGAGTGAATTATCCCTGTCTGTAATATCGTACCAACACCGCCAGAGACGCTCGAGTGAGTAAAGTAATACTTGGTGCGGCGACATCATGTCTACACAGAATTTAGTGTACGCTTCTTTTGGGAGTTATGAAAAAAATTAAACTACTACGAAGTTATTATTCTCATGTTTTTCACTATACCAACAACAAATTTGATATTTCGTCACCTCACTCATTTGTTTCTCGATCATGTCACCCTATATCACAATGATATGTATTCTTATTTGCTCTTCCGTTTCATTTTACACGATTTGTGTCAACATCATGCAAACACACTAGACGAAAGGAAAGGAAAATAGAGATTAAACAGAATCTTGACGACGAAATTGGAATACAAACCATGACTGGGGAAGGACGAGGAAGAAAATTAACCGTGTCTTTTTTGGAGCAACTATCTTGTTACTATCCTTAGGAGGTGTGCAGCAGTCACTGACATCTACATCATGAAAACTGGACGGGGTTTTGAATCCCGAATGGCCTGAATGTGTATCCAGTGACACCTCGCCATACCACAAATGACCAAGCTACTGGTATACACAAACAAATCCTTATAAAGAAAGAACCCGAAGTTTTAATTTGTTGGAAAACACGCAATCGATAGACACACTCTCCAAGATTTGATCCTCACAATTTCGTGAACATGTGCGTCAGTAACAGGGCACACTTGTCTCGATATATTGGCTAACTGTGCAGTTACAGAGATATGCCTCCTGACATTTTCCGCAGGATGGTGGTTTCCTCCCCCCCCCCCCCCCCCCCCCCTCACCACCACTATCATGAGGATGTTACCGGAGAACTCCACGAGACGTTTCGTGAGCGTTGGATCGGAAGGGGTGGTCCTATTGCCTCATCCCCCGCATCTCCCTGTTTGACTTCGCTGGATTTGAATGGACACTGTTTACAGTGCAATGATTCGAGACCAGGTAGATTTAAGGCAGCAGATCTACGCCACAGTCGAGGTCATAACACTCCCTATCATGTTTATGAACATGTGTCAAGAAGTGGAGTACGGTTTCAATATGATCGTGCAACGAGCAACGAACTGTGTCCACACCGAATTGTAGCAACTCGCATAAAAATGTTCGTGTTCCCGTGTACAATGTTGGACGAATAAAGTTATACACCTTAGTAGGTACAGAAATATAAACAAATGTTGTACACATCTAGTCTGGACGCCCTGGAGACATAGGTATCCCAAAAGGAAGTATCATTATCTTTAAGGAATAACGAACATACCCGAAAAAATAAACTCGAGACAGATCCGAACAGCATCCAAAGCAAGACTGAGGGCGAAGAATAAAACGGCCACTCATGATTTAAATTGTAAAATAGTGTTCCAGGCAAGTTTTTTATGCATAACACCTACTATCAAGTGTAAATATTTACATTGGTATTTTTTGTGATGTTCGCATGTGTGGTGTTCTGCCTGTCTTGCCCTGTAGTCGTCTTTTTGTGGTTTTGCTGAAACTATGCCGATTTTCCAATTGCTGTAAAACCACTGCAGACAAAGAGGCAGAACAACACACACTCAAACATGGCAGAAAAATACGAGCGAAAATATTTACACTGGATAATAACAATAAATTCTGGAAACGTGTTGTGCTACGCATAATAAAACGTACCTTCTGCAATGTTTTATTATTTACATCATGAATAACAGTTTGAGGCTTCCAAAAAATATTGATTATGATGAATTAAATTTTTAATAAAAGTTGAGACTAATGTTATCTGGCCGTCTCCGTAGCAGAATGATCAGTGTTGCTGACTATCATGTGAAAGACCACGGTTCGCTTCCCAGTACTACCAGTGCATTTCCTTGATGGATGGACTGGTACCGACTGTACTCAGCCTGTTGATGCTATCTAAGGAGTTATTCGACCGATTAGTAGCGGTTACAAGGTCAAATAACACGACAACGACCGGAAGACCAGTGTACTGACCACATGCTCCTCCATATCCTACCCGATGACGCAATTGGCAGAGGATGACATGGCGGTCGGTCGGGTCCAATTGACCAGAACGAGAAACTTTACCTTTAGCTCACTATTGTCATCTTCAAGTTCGCTGAGTGGATGGAACAAATTTGTGGCCAAAGAAGCCATACTGCACGTGCAAGACAGAAGATGATCAAAAGAAATGCAGTTACTCTGTAACGAACGGTTAGAGACTACGGGCTCCTTGTACCAAAATATTCAGAAAATATCCCTCAACGTCCTCTGCAATTTTGCTATTGATGTTCTTTTTTACCCTATGTAACTTGTCCCAAAGTAGGTAAGGTCCTACAAAACTTAGCACTATAAAGAAACCGACCTGAATAAAAGCGCCCATTGATAATGACGGTGATGAATACAAAAAAAAAGCGAATATGATCCTCCATATAGGATTCCTACAGAAGAGTGGGGAACCCGCTGCCAATTCTCATTCTGCTCTCCCTAACAAAAATTTTATCGTGGCAACGTATTCGCGCTTTTTTGTGCTTAAAGAGAGTAACAGAGATACAGTGACGGTGGAAGAGGGAGGAAGTTTTTCCCACTTTCCCCCATCCGTTATACCCATGTCTACAGGTCAAAACGCCGAGCAAATCGTCCCCAAGGATATATGTGAACGCAAGAGAATGGTGGTTGAAGAGAAAGACAACTGATTATAAGCAATAAGGAAAGTGGAAAAGGGTGAGAAAAATAACGGAACAAAAACAAGGGCAATGGGACACAGACGGCCAGTGAAAGTCTTTGGAGGAGTCTGTGCTAAGAAATAGCGAGAGAAAGGGATGAAGACAGTAGCAGTGGGAGAGACAGACAAGCAAAAGTACCAATCGGAGAAAAAGGAGACAGTTACAGATGCTGAGTATGGATGCTTCACTACAAAGAGAGAGACAAGGGGAGAAGGATTTAGAACGTTCTTTTGTTGAAAGAGTGCGAATAATATTTCTGATGGGGAATGAGGCAGCTACTTCCCCATTTTTCTGTACGAATCTTTTGAAGAGGAGCGTATTCACCTTTTTTTGTTTCGACAGGAACATTTTGAAGCTGGTTTTATTACGTTCAATTTCTACACGAGTTTGCATGGGACCAGGATACCATAATGTTATTAGTAATGGAAAGAGTGATTACATAATTCACGGAAAGCTGGCGAGACAACTCAAAAACCAAAACTAAAGGTTACAAAAAATTAAATACGATGCAAAAATTATTGACAATAGCATTTGCGTTGGCGCCAAACCGTGGAATCCTGCTTTCTATGGAATATCTAGGCCCGGTGTTATTAACCTTTTTTACCCAGCGACTACATTTTTGCCTGCGTTAGTAGCTTTCCTAGTAATTGCTGTTTAGAAAATTACTTTACCTTACAAAATATATGAAGTAGTGTTACAGCAAGTAAAAGTACGCGGCAATAATCAGTTACCGAATACTTCGTGTCAAAATTTTATGAAAACCTATTGATAATGTTTTTATAAACCATACCACCTACAGCCCACCGTGAGGCCTGGGACACCCACTAGTGGGCAGAAGCGAACTGGTTGTCTACCGGCGTCCTAAGCATGTGTAGAATACCAAAAATTATACTGCAGGGTATCAAACGCATCTTATTTAATACTTTGCCTAGGTATCTGATAGAATGCCGATTACATTGAAAGCAAAATATGAAAGAAGGAGAACTGAAATATTCTGGCAGTTATAACATATACTGATACTGTTTTAACAGTTGCAGTTCAGGTTGAGTTCAGGGAAGTTATATGCAGTCTAAAGTGTCGTTTCAGTTTTCTTGGTTGCAGTAAAAAATAGGGCTACAACTACGAAGTACATACACTCCTGGAAATTGAAATAAGAACACCGTGAATTCATTGTCCCAGGAAGGGGAAACTTTATTGACACATTCCTGGGGTCAGATACATCACATGATCACACTGACAGAACCACAGGCACATAGACACAGGCAACAGAGCATGCACAATGTCGGCACTAATACAGTGTGTATCCACTTTTCGCAGCAATGCAGGCTGCTATTCTCCCATGGAGACGATCGTAGAGATGCTGGATGTAGTCCTGTGAAACGGCTTGCCATGCCATTTCCACCTGGCGCCTCAGTTGGACCAGCGTTCGTGCTGGACGTGCAGACCGCGTGAGACGACGCTTCATCCAGTCCCAAACATGCTCAATGGGGGACAGATCCGGAGATCTTGCTGGCCAGGGTAGTTGACTTACACCTTCTAGAGCACGTTGGGTGGCACAGGATACATGCGGACGTGCATTGTCCTGTTGGAACAGCAAGTTCCCTTGCCGGTCTAGGAATGGTAGAACGATGGGTTCGATGACGGTTTGGATGTACCGTGCACTATTCAGTGTCCCCTCGACGATCACCAGTGGTGTACGGCCAGTGTAGGAGATCGCTCCCCACACCATGATGCCGGGTGTTGGCCCTGTGTGCCTCGGTCGTATGCAGTCCTGATTGTGGCGCTCACCTGCACGGCGCCAAACACGCATACGACCATCATTGGCACCAAGGCAGAAGCGACTCTCATCGCTGAAGACGACACGTCTCCATTCGTCCCTCCATTCACGCCTGTCGCGACACCACTGGAGGCGGGCTGCACGATGTTGGGGCGTGAGCGGAAGACGGCCTAACGGTGTGCGGGACTGTAGCCCAGCTTCATGGAGACGGTTGCGAATGGTCCTCGCCGATACCCCAGGAGCAACAGTGTCCCTAATTTGCTGGGAAGTGGCGGTGCGGTCCCCTACGGCACTGCGTAGGATCCTACGGTCTTGGCGTGCATCCGTGCGTCGCTGCGGTCCGGTCCCAGGTCGACGGGCACGTGCACCTTCCGCCGACCACTGGCGACAACATCGATGTACTGTGGAGACCTCACGCCCCACGTGTTGAGCAATTCGGCGGTACGTCCACCCGGCCTCCCGCATGCCCACTATACGCCCTCGCTCAAAGTCCGTCAACTGCACATACGGTTCACGTCCACGCTGTCGCGGCATGCTACCAGTGTTAAAGACTGCGATGGAGCTCCGTATGCCACGGCAAACTGGCTGACACTGACGGCGGCGGTGCACAAATGCTGCGCAGCTAGCGCCATTCGACGGCCAAAACCGCGGTTCCTGGTGTGTCCGCTGTGCCGTGCGTGTGATCATTGCTTGTACAGCCCTCTCGCAGTGTCCGGAGCAAGTATGGTGGGTCTGACACACCGGTGTCAATGTGTTCTTTTTTCCATTTCCAGGAGTGTAAAAATTGAAAGTTATATTAATTATTGTTGTTATACGATTGTAACAACTGTTAAAGATTTTTCGGTTGTTCATTATTACTATCTACTTCCCGACGTGCAGAAACAATTGTGATAATTTTCTTGTTTTAATTTAACTTTCATTACATATATAAATTACACTGTAATTTGATGCTTTGTGTCCATCTCGCATTTTGAAAAATACTGGGCATTTTGCACGTTTCCTATCAGAAGTATTAAATGAAAGTTAAATTAAATGTCTTGCCAGAAGTTCTAGGCATTGCGTGTATTATTTAGTACTGAAATTAGCCAATGACGTCATCGCGCTCGCAAATTCAGGCAATCTGCCAGAGGTGGTGTTCCCGAACGGATTCTTTGTTTGGTTAGATGAAACCGAAAGAAAAACAAGGGAAATAAGTGGCCGGTAGCAGGGAACGAACCAGCAGCCATTCATCTTGGTGGACCCTCGTTTGCAAATAATTGACGAAAAATACGGAATTGCGCGTAATATCTTAATGCCTTAAAAATAAAGTTATGCGCAGAGTAGTGGCGTAGCGTATCGTTAAGGAAAATTGACAACGTTTCGAATTTTCTCAGCTATTTGAAATTTTTACTTTTAAGTTGTTCTCGAAATGTTATTATTTGGATGCAATTAATTGGTTTAAATATAGTATAATGATTTTTTAAATTACTACTTCTTTGTATCGTCGTATTAGTCGTCGTAGTAACGTTTTATTTGGCTTCATTTTTTTCTTTCTATCATTGATTTACCTGTTGGAATCTTTGTGCAAGTGATCTGGATTATTAATAATGAAACGTTTGAAACTGGCGATCGATAGGTTGAAAACCAAAATACGGAATATGTTTATATGGCCGGTGCAGTGGCGTGAAAAATGCACTTTCCATTACAAGATGTGGATGTTGTGGATGGTAATTGAGATACAAATACTTAAAAGAAAAAATGTTATTGCACTACGGAAAAAAACACAGATGAAGATGTAAACGAAGAAAGGTAGTAAAAGTAAAACCGAAATTCAGCCACAGTGGGGCACAGAAACAATGATTGCAGTAATATGGACAATAACGCAAGTTGTTAAAACGGATGAAATGAAGTCGACGTTAATACAAAAAAATAACCAGAATTACATGAACAAAGAGCCCAAATGAAAAATCAAAAGGCACTTTCAAATTCTTCTGCGATTTTGTTTTCTTTAACTGATGTACAGGTTTTTCCTCACTTTGCACAAAGATGTCTCATAAGCAGTAGCGATATGCAGTGTAGACCCTGAGTTGCGTCTCTGAGACACTACAGGGTAGCGTGTTTACCTTTCTTGAGTTCCGCACGCTTCCAGCCAATCAAGGAGCTGGCGTTCAGTCGGGCCATATTTGCGAATAACTTTGAAGCAAACATTGCCCCAGGGAGGAGAGCTATGAGGGCTGCGGCAGTTCAGAGAAGGCAGCAGCAGTTCCTGATCTGCCGAGATCGTTTCAGTTTTCAGCTGTTGTTAGCAAAGATCTGGGCCACTTAATTCGTGCGCATTCGTATTGCGCGGTTTACTTTGCAATAATATCACTTGTAAAGCTTGTGATGAAACGCGAAGCTGGAGTGATATTTAGGTGCGAGATGGTACAAATGTTCAGGAACTTAGTTCTTTTCGTAAGATAGAAGCTCTTGCTGCTTCGCGTTGTAATTCAGTGGGAAGTATTGTGCACTCAGTTTCGGCGTCGTCTCGTGTACTTCAGACTAATCTATGCTCATATACAATAGCTTGAATAATTATGATTGCTAGAATTTCGATTTTTGTCCCACGTGTATTGTGAATCTAACTAGGCTTGTGTTCACTGCTTGTTTAATTTCAAGGTAATATAGATTTTCCGTTTGATTTTGCTGTTTCTCATATCTGTTTTTCTAAATCATTTACTGAATATTTGCTCGAATTTATGGTGCATTCTTTGTCTGGTGCAAAGTTGCATGCACCTGTTGCAATATTCCCCTATGTCTATATAATGACTAAAAATAGTGTAGATAACAAAATAACTAGTTCGTTCGGTTTTCCCCACATTAATAATAATTAATATCACGTTCTTTACACGTATAAATTTCAGGTTTCGAAGGTAAGCTTAGACGCTGGTTCCTGGATGCAGATTTGCTTTGGCAGATTTTTGTACATTGTATAAGACTGTTCATGTCTACACGATGTAACTTGTACACAGTATGGTACCGATGTCTTTAACATTCCGCAAAAGCTCATACAAGTTCAGCCTGTCGAGTTGCATCACTCATCAGCAGTTATTGATTTTTGTTTGACGGATTGTTACTATAGATAAGAGCCATGATCCCACTGCACCATGTTCATCTATAATTTCATATCTTTTACGCTATGTAGATTTAATAGGATCTTACGTGCATTTTCACTTATACGAACTATACCTGCTAATTAGCTGTTGCGCTCCATTTACTGTGACTATTACTTTGATTATTCTTTTACTATTATCGAAGTAAGATTGCGTTACAAAATTGACAACTGGGTGAAGAGTTTAATAATAATAAGACATAGTGACACTACTTGCTGTAGTTGTCAATATCAATGAAGTTCGCCGACAGCCGTGTAACAGATGTTATTTTATTTTATTTTGACGACTATCAGTTTCGGCATTCCACTTTGCCATCTTCAGACCTCATATGTATCTCTCAAAATAATCGATAATGTCATACAGTGGCATATATCCCTGGATGTCATGAATTCAGACCGCATCACAAGTGAATTCATTCGAAGCTTCGAATGAAACGGTTTGAATTCACGACATCCGGGGATATATGGCACTGTGTGACATCCTTTATTTTGAGAGATGGATATGGGGCCTGACGGTGGCATAGTGGAATGCCGAAACTGGTAGTCGTCAAAATTAAAGTAACATCTCAGGTACACGGCTGTTGACGAATTTAATTGATACTGACAATTACTTAACCAGCTGATGTCCCCCGTCCATGATGGATCAACAGATACTTGTTATAGTAGTCTCGTTTCAAAACCAGTAGCCTTCTTACAAGGTTTCAATGCAAAGATCTAAACCAATGAGTGGAGCTGCTGTACAGAATTAAAGGATTCTGCAATAAAAAAGGCTTTCAACTTATATTTTTAAATATTGGGCTTACCACTCAAATTGTACAGTTCTTCTGGAACTCCGCTGAGCTACGGTTGCAAGTTCGAATCCTGCCTCGGGAAAGGATGTGTGTGATGTCGTTGGGTTAGTTAGGTTTAAGTATTTCTAAGTTCTGGGGGACTGATGACTTCAGATGTTAAATCCCATAGTGCTCAGAACCATTTGAACTCCGCTGAAAAAGCTTGCAGAACAGGGCACAAACTTTTGTACTATAGTTGAAGAAGTATCCTTTAACTCTTTATTGTTTACTGGATAGTATGACAGATCCCTTTGAATTAGTCAATATTATTAACCATAAGCCTTTGAGAAAATACATACATCAAAAGAAGTTTTGTATCACCTCGGTTCCGAGAGTTCCGGAACCTGTACAGAAAAGTGAAATAGAGAGCAACATAAACATCGTTTCCCCCCTCTTTAATGCTCATGAAAACCACACATTGCATGTTGTACCACCATACAGCGAGACCGTCAGAGTTGTGGTCTGGATTGCTGTACACACCGGTACCTGTAATACCCAGCAGCAGGTCCATCTGCATTGATGCATGCCTGTATTTGTCGTGGCATACTATCCACAAGTTTATCAAGGCACTGTTGGTCCAGATTGTCCTCAACGAAGATTCACGTAGATCCCTGAGAGTAGTTGGTGGGTCACGTCGTCCGTAAACAGTCGTTTTCAATCTATCCCAGGCATGTTCGATAGGGTCATGTTTGGAGAACATGCTGGCCACTCTAATCGAGTGACGTCGTTATCCTGAAGAAAGACATTCACAAGATGTGCATGATGGGGGCGCGATTTGTCGTCCATGAAGACGAATGCCTCGCCAATATGCTGCCGATATGGTTACACTGTCGGTCGGAGGATTGCATTCACGTATCGTACAGCAGTTATGGCGCCTTCCATGACCACCAGCGGCGTACGTCGGCCCCACATAATGCCACCCCAAAACATCAGGGAACCTGCACCTCGCTGCACTATCTGGACAGTGTGTGTAAGGCATTCAGCCCGACCGGTTTGCCTCCAAACACGTCTCCGACGATTGTCTGATTGAAGGCATATGCAACACTCATCGGTGAAGAGAACGTGATTCCAATCCTCAGCGGTCCATTTGGCATGTTGTTGGGCCCATCTGTACCGCGGTGCATGGTGAGGTGGTTGCAAAGATGAACCTCGCCATGGACGTCGGGAGTGAATTGCGCGTCATGCAGCCTGTTACGCGCAATTTGAGTCGTAACACGACGTCCTGTGGCTGCACCAAAAGTAGTATTCAACATGGTGGCGTTGCTGTCAGGGCTCCTCCGAGCCATAATCCGTAGGTAGCGGGTATCCATAGCCGTAGTAGCCCTTGGGCGGCCTGACCGTGTCATGCCCTCGACAGTTCCTGTCTCTCTGTATCTTCTCCATGTTCGGACAACGTCGCTGTAGTTCACTCCGAGAAGCCTGGAGACTTTTCTTGTTGAGAGCCCTTCCTGGCACAAAGTAACGAAGCGGACGCGACCGAACCGCGGAGCTTACCGTCTAGCATGGTTGAACTACAAACACGAGCCGTGTACCTCCTTCCTGGTGGAACGACTGGAACTGATCGGCTGCCGGATCCTCTCAGTCTAATAGGCGCTGTTCATATGCATGGTTGTTTACATCTTTGCATCTGGTTTAGTGAAATCCCTGATCAGGTTAAGGGACTGTGTCTGTGATAAATTATCAACAGTCAACGTTTACCTTCAGGAGTTGTGGGAACCGGGGTGATGCAAAACTTTTTTTGATGTGTGTATATGTGCTGGGATCACAGACGTGGAATGCCGACAAGCTTCAACAACAGTCTACAAGAAGTTCACACTCAGTTGCCGCAGATCGCTCTGATCCTTTCCAAGGATAATGTTCTTTCTGACAGAATAAAGTTGCTCAAAAGTATTATACAATAGAATACAATACGGTGAAAGTATGCTAAGTAAATATGTTTTCGCGTTTCAGTTCAGAGGCAGAGGAGATTACTCATTCAGTGAAGGTAACTGCATTTTGTGTGAACTAGTTCTTGATTGTGATACTTGCAGAGAAGATTGTCACCTAAAAGGGTAGGACAAATATGTGGCAATACCGCGTGAAATGCATGGTTGAACATAAATAGAATTGCTATCCAAGCATGAACACTGCGCTGTTGTATTCGACCACGAATGGCACCCGTGGAAGGTCCTCACTACGTTGCAAATGTCAGTCGTGGCCATAACAGTGTTCTGTGTAGTGGTGGCAGCACTGTGCCGGAGTTCAGTGCATTCGAATGTGGGCAAATTATTGGTGCTCGTACGGTGGATGATTCCGTAACCAAGCAAGCCAAAGGGTTTGGTGTTTCAATAGGCACTGTATCGAAGAGGTATCCCGCACACGGGGAAAGCGGAGACATATGTGCAGTGTCACAACGTGGACTAAAATGCGTGCTGATGATAGTGACGAATGGTCATTGAACAGGACTGTCACGAAAAATAAAACGGCAGCTGTAAAAGTCGCTGCACAGCTGAATGTCATACTCGCGAACACTGTTAGCGCCATAGCACCGAAAGGAGTTCCATGAATAGGGAATTTCTGGGAGATCTGGACTTCCAAAACGACTCATCAGCGACGCAAACACCCGTAACAGGAAAATCTGGTGTCTAAACCATAACATCTAGACTATGGAGCAACGGATGAACGTCATTTGTCGGAAGAGTCTTTTTCACTGTTTCCACCTTTTCTCAGAGTCCACGTCGCGAGAATGATACACGGCCAGGGTTCGGTGCTGATACGCACAGCTATTTCATGGTATTCCAAGGACCCTGTTAGTTCTTTGTAAGGTCGCTTTACCGCCTACAATTATGCGACAGTTTTGGCTGATCATATTCGTCCGATCAAGCTGTGGTCCACGGTGATAGGGCCCCTGTTAACACTGGTCGTTTCGTGAAGTTGCCACTCTTCTGCTGGATGAGTGGTGCATGATTACCTTGAAAACCATACAGGACCTGTGTAGGGAGCGTGTCAGAACTCTCCGTTACATTGAAAACAATATATCCAACTTAACGCTATTCTTTGCATTGTGCAAGCACTCAGATATCGATAGTAAGAATCTGAAGGCGAAACATGGGAGGGCGGTTCCAAGCATTGTTGTAAGACGAGGTCTGTCTGCGAGAGTGGTAGTGGTAGTAGTAGTAGTAGTAGTAGTAGTAGTAGTAGTGTCAGTCGAGAGCTCGGAGGCAGAAGACATGTCACGGTGCCCTCACGTCAATGATGAGAGATCTTACCACACTCAAGACCTGATTTGATTTATCTAGGCAGGAGAGATTATGGCTTAACTACGCTTGAAGATGGAATTCAAAGTGAAATTCGCAAGCATAACGCAAAATAAATTGAAGGATTAGGATGATGATTGTTAGAGTTTGCAATAATCCCATGTTTTGCTTGTCAGTTAAAGAAGCCTTATCCTCCAACTAATAATAATTATTCTCCAAATCTAATTAATTAATATGCTGTAGTTATTAAATGTTAATCTAACTTTGAAAATGAAATAATTTGTTAATCTGGCATTCGGCCACTATTCATACCTATGTCATTGTAATTGTCACTGTCTGTTATTGGTTGTGGATTATGACGATCTGAAGTTTTTAAGTAGACTTAATCTATGAAATCCCTTCTCACAAATTATTTAGTGGTTAACAGGACCCAAGCAAACTCCTTTTTATTAAATTCACTTTTACTAACAGTAAGCTTTAGCATCTGCTGCTGCATGCTGCTGCTAATTGCTGTAAGCCACAAGGAAAAAGACAGTCATTCAAAGAGGTCAGTGCTAAACTTTGGGTCAAAACAGACACCGACACACGACAACATGCCATGTACTCTAATCCAGTAAATTTCGTTGCACAACTCAGATTCTGTATCACTTGTAAATTACCATTCAAATAGGCAGTCAGATAGCTTATCTAACTATTAATTTTAAGTTTTCCATGTAATGATCCTGTAGAGGGCTTAAAGGTCAGTGCAACTGACACTCATACAACACGCACACAGTGTTATGCAGGTTAGATTCTATTTACTGACAGCTCAGTTTGCTTATCGAGTCCAGTTGCACAGACGAAAATAGGTACATTGTTTGCATATACGTTACACCCGTATTTATCGATCCTAAAAAAACTGGAAACTATTTTGAATGTCAACTGTTTTCCTACACCGTATTAGGTATGGTAATGTGTTGTGTTTTGGTGTTTCGGTATTTCTGTCAACGGCTGTATCTTCAGCCCAAGAATTGAGAATGTTCCACTTCGCTAATTATTGGATAATTATGCGAAAATACAATTTCGCTTCGATAAGATTGCCGAATCAGAAAAAGTGTCTTCTGTTTTGCGGCTAATAAGCACAGCTAACCGCATTACAATCTTTTCAGACTTTCCTGCAAGATTCTTTTCCTAGAGGAAGTTTTCCCGGTGCTTGACCATGTTCTGCATAGTTCTTGAATAATTTATTTGCTGTTTGGATTATGTTTTAACGAATTCAGAAAATAACTTATGCCTACTATACACCGTCCACTCTCAATGTCGCCACCGCCTATGTTCGACATCAACATATAATAATCATTAGCAGACGTTAGGTGGCAGCATTAGCAGTGAAGAATATACAAAACATGCTGTGGGGAGGGAAGGGGTGGGGGGTGCCACAAAACAGTGCAGTCGTTGTCGTAATGCGGAAACGGAGCGACTTATCTGACGTCCAGAAGGGCATGATCACTGGCTTTCGGACCAAGGGTGGAAGCATTTCCGAAACGTCTAAGTTTCTAAACTGTTTACGTGGCGCCGTGCTTAAAGTATACCGCGCATGGTGTCATGGCGCTGTCCAAAACCGGCGACAAGGCAACTGTCGTGCACCAGAGGCCATAGATGACAGGGGTGAACCACGGCTGCGGAGACGAGTACGAGCGGACAGACGTGCAACTGTTCAGAAACTCATCGCTGAGATGAACCAAGCGGCTATCAATAGTGTCTCGTCAACGACTGTTCAGCAAACGCTGCTGCGTATCGGCCTAAGTAGCAGGTGCCTGGCTCATGCACTTATGCCGGCTGTTGTTCACCGGCGACTAAGGCGGAATTTGCATTCCAATGCTGCAACTGGACGTCCACTGAGCGACCAAAAGTGGTCTTTTCAGATGAATCACATTTTATGCTCTGTTGGACAGATAGCCATTGACGTGTACGGCCCTGCAACAGTCGTCGGAAGGTTTCAGGACGGAGGAAGGGGCCTTATGGTCTGCGGAATGATTTCATGGCATTCCTGGATCTTTCTGGAACGCACAATGGATCAACACAAGCATGCATGTATGTATATGAAGATAGTAACTTCTCGAAAGAACAGATACCATTGATGACCGTGCAGCTTCTCTGGAATCTACTATCTTAATATAGATATTTAGAGGCTACCCAGCCATTGACCTTCGTCTGTGCGAATGAGTACAGGTTGCCCCAACTCTTACAGCAATCGTCACCTTAGTGTGCACGAGTAATGAGTGGATGGGAAAATATCTTTTAGGTACATTACGTATATAGATTGTGGACAGCTGGGAATGTGGGTCTCACGGGAAACGTGCAAGGGTAAGTCCCTGAGTCGCGCTACTCATCTGTGTCCTCGGTGGCTCAGATGGATAGAGCGTCTGCCATGTAAGTAGGAGATCCCGGGTTCGAGTCCCAATCGGGGCACACATTTTCAGCTGTCCTCATCGAGGTATCACAGCAACACCTGTCGGCAGCTGAGGGTTTCAATTAATTATCAGGTATGCTTTTATCCCTCAAGATTAAGCTGAGCCCAGCATGCAATTCGTTTTTCCCTCGGTGGTGGTGGTGGTGGTGGTGGTGGTGGTGGTGGTGGTGGTGTGTTGGGGCTTATGGGCGCTCAACATCGAGATCATCAGCGCCCTGACACACATTAAAAGGAACGAATGTGGACGGACCTAAGAAAACTAAAGCACACACCCAAAGAAAGCAGGAAAAGAAGGAAAATGCTACATAAGAAAGTAAAACCTAAGGAAAGGGGAAACATAGCAACAAGAATGTCACAGGAAATTGTTATTGGCTGGCCACTTACATAAAATATGGGCGAGCTTGTCACACAGTGACCACTAGGACATGCAACGTGTTAGACTTCCCGCATTGTACGTGCGTGGTTCGAAGAGCATCAGGATGAGTATACCGTACTCCCCTGGCCACCAAACCCGCCGGATTCAAACTCAATCGAGAGTCTGTGGGACGAACTCGATCGGGCTGTTCGCACCATGCATCCTGAATGTTCCACGTTAAGTCAAGCGCCGGCACGCCGGTCGGGAACGTTAGAGCAGAGAAGGCTGTGAAGACCTCAGCCAACTGGACGTGGACCGACCCCTCTACGACGACAACGCAACAGCAGTACCCTCCCCGCGAAGAGAACACAAGCACTGCACCCGACTGGCCACGGCCCAGTTATGGCAGTTCTACGAGTTCTACAGCAGCGAGTTCAAGAATAGCATCAAGACTAGTCATTTCGCTTCTACTAGGTAGCAGTGTCTGTACTGAAGAGATTTCTTATTTTGTCTGTCGCCCTTTTCTTGCGATACACCTGTTAAAACAAAGTTAAGTATTGTAATCATTTCCTTTCGGAATAAAATTCATTAATACGATTTTCTTGAATTGTTGTCTAGCGATCCGAGAAAGCAGGTTTCCTAGGCACCCCATATTTGACGAGGGGGCAGTATACAACACTGTACTGAGAAACATACCGCAGCTAGCCACAGCTCTGGAATCGTCATGGCTGCACATCCCTGTCGGAACCTTCCAGAACCTAACTGGCTTATTCTGCACGTGCGCCCTGTAAAAGGTGGTTATTCAGGCTTTTGACAAGTTCAAAAGTGGTTCAAATGGCTCTGAGCACCATGGGACTTAACATCTGAGCCATCAGTCCCCTAGAACCTAGAACTACTTAAACCTAACGAACCTAAGGACATTACACTCATCCATGCCCAAGGCAGGATTCGAACCTGCGACCGTAGCGGTCGCGCGGTTACAAACTGAAGCGCCTAGAACCGCTCGGCCACAGCGGCCGGCTTTTGACAAGTAGTCACATTAATGTAAGTCAGCCGTGTATTAACTGTGTGAAGAATCCTAAAACAGAGAAAATCACTTTAGATGGGGCTCGGATGCAAAATACTTGTTCAACGAATTATTGAGAATTCTTCTTAGATCTATAATCGATTTGCAACTGGATAGCGTAAAAGACAGCGAACACTGAACGTGACACCGGTTCTTGCCTTCGTAATAACTTCAGTACGACTAGGAAGAGAGTCCACATGTTACTACAGGAACGCCATATGCAGATAAAGACATTCATCCGTAATTAGATTCCAGTGAGTTAACAAATTGTGGGAATGGTGACCGCTACGTTTCACCCGCGGTTCCAAATAGTACCAGATAGTTTCTGTGGGGTTAAGATCAGGAAATATAGTGAGCAGACCGAGGGCGATATTGCACCCGAGTGTTCGCTAAACGTGGAGTGTACGTGTTATGTCGTTCGAAGAGCGAGGTGCCAAAGAAAAGGTTGTTACTCCGCAACGCAAGCACAGGAGAACATTGGCGCTGCAAGCCCCGTCTATGAATGAGCGACACTGGCGTAGCCGCACACACAAACGTTTCTTCTTCTTAGGCCCGTGCTCAGGACCGCTCAAGCCCAGTACGCTATCATCGATTCGACGGTAGCATCGTCCGCTACTAGGTCAACTATGTTATCCGTGTATTAGGCAGAAATCTAAGCGAAAGTTAAATGATCTCCGAGCGAGAGACTTATCTTGTCCGGATCAACTGATACATTAATCGAGAATGAAGTTTTGACTCTGCAGCGGAGTGTGCGCTGATGTGAAACTTCCTGACAGATTAAAACTGTGTGCCGGACCGAGGCTCGAAATCGGGACCTTTGCCTTTCGTGGGCAAGTGCTCTACCATCTGAGCTGTCCAAGCAGGACTAACGACCCATCATCACAGCTTTAATTACGCCAGTACCTCGTCTCCTAACTTCCAAACTTTACAGGAGCTGTCCTACAGATCTTGCACAGCTAGCACTCCTAGAAGGAAGGATACTGCGGAGACATGGCTTAGCCACAGCCTGGGGCATGTTTCGAGAGAAATGTGTTCGTCACCAGGGTAACTACCTTGAGAAATAAATATGTAGACATGAACAATAAAGATGCAGAACATTAATAGTATTTGTTTCATTTAAAAAGACTTAAGGGTTTTCACATAAAAAACTAGGAGGCCCTCGTGTACCCATCACTCACTGCTCGTTAATTGCTTCGATAGTCCGTCGTTGCAGTCCAAGTCTTGTAACATCGCGAAAGAGGCGAAATCACGAGTCCTCGGATCATACTACACAACTCCAGTCAGTATCTGATGAGATTCTTTAAGACATTCAGCTTTATTTGCGCTGTGATCAGTGGCCGTTTCTGAAATGCCGACGCCATACACCGTTTGAAATATTCTGTGCACAACGCTCGCCCAGAAACTGGTTGAGATGGGCAGATGGATCAGTATTCACTGAAATCAGCGATTCCTGTTTGATATGAAACAGACAGTCGCTGACAAGGCGAGACTCTGACCTCCTGTTCCTGGCGTTTGGAATCCATTAACAGAGACTGTTCTTACGATGTATTCTACGGTTCCAGATGGTACACTATTATTTTTAGACGAGTTGCACATTCCAGTTTGATACGCCATCAAATCGGATATATCTATTCACTACGAGGTCATAAGCACGTCCATTCTGTCGCACATCCACATTGATATTACTGCGCTGATTACATGTAACAGAGTAGCACGTACACGTCACTTGATTATCATGAAGTACGTCAGCGGTGAAGGGTCATATGACAGCCTGGTAGCTATTTAATATCATCTACAGCGCTCTAAAACGACCAGTGGTCTATTTTAAGGGAGAGATTAATACACTGCTAGACAAAAAGTGAAGTGTTAGGATGTTATGGTTAGATGTCAATGTAACTTAGTAAATGTATACACCACGCGGTATGTGAATGATTACAGTTGCATTTCTCTGAGATAGGTAGCACAAACACTTGAGTTCATTAGCGTTGTTGGTGTTTCATATTGCCAGGCCTGGTAGGGAGATTATAAGGTGCTTGAACAGAGACGTCAAGCGATCGCTACGAAGGACACGGAAATGCTGCACACTTTGAGACGGTGTTATCGGACCCTGGCAGTTTGAAAAGGGTCTCATTTTGTGTTTCCATTCGGTCAGCTGGTCGTGTGGAGCAGTATCCAGATTGGTGGGGTATTCGTATATGACAGTGGCCCGATGTTTTATTGCATGGAAACTTGAGGGCAGGCAAACTAAATGTCAAGGTTGCAGTCGCCGACGTCTTACAACAACAATGTACGATCGTCGTATTGTGTACCAAGCACACCGTAACCCTCTCACATATGCGTCTACAATCCGAGAACGAGTAATGGATTGCCTGAAACATTCTGTGTCAGCCCATACAATTGGTCGGAGAATAGCAGGACAGGCAATTACCGCCGCATGTATAGGCTGCCGTTAACACCACGGCAGAAATGGCTGCGTTTGGATGGTACTGTGTCCGAGAAGCACTGGCTACTAGAAATGACGCCGTATTGTATTTAGCGATGAATCGCCATTCTGCAGTATCCCGCAGCTGCACCGTCAGCTAGTACGACTGCGACCGGCCGAGGTGTCCTATAGTTGCTGTATTGAAGAGGCACAGCGGTTTACTCCTGGAGTCGTGGAGTGAGAACGCATCGGATGTGTCTTCAGGTCACGGCTGGTAAAACTCAGTGGACTGACGATACAACCGTACGTCATGTGTCACCTCTCATGTGACATTATCTTGGCGCCATATTTAAACAGGACAATGCTCGTCCACAAATGGTGGGTGTGCCTACAACTGTTTAGGTACTCTCGTTGGGTGCAAAATCCCCAGATTTGTCCCCTATAGAACACGTATGAGACCAGCTCGGACGTCAAGTCTGATCGTGTTCCAGTATCTGGTTTATCAAGGACACATTGCGACAGTTACGGGCCCCCTTGCTTGAGGAGAGAACGGCTTTATGACACTCTCCTCTACCGAAACAGTTTCTGCATGCAAATCTGTGAAGGATCAGTGATAAGTAGGCTCATACAGCCAAGTACTTTGCAGACTTTACTCCATATTGTAACCACTCAAATAACATCCCATACTCTCTCAACCTCAGAAGTTTCGTTTCCTGCAGCCCTTCTGTAGCGGGTGTATTTTGCCTGGTGAGATTATTTTACATCGTTTGTAAAGAAACATATTACATCTTCTAACACTGACCGAGGAGGTGGCGCAGTGGCTAGCACACTGGATTCGCATTCGAGAGGACGACGGTTCAATCCCGCGTCCGGCCATCCTGATTTAGGTTTTCCATGATTTCCTTAAATTGGTCCAGGCAAATGCCGAGATGGTTCCTTTAAAAGGGCACGGCCTACTTCCTTCCCCGTCCTTCCCTAATCTGATGAGACCGATGACCTCGCTGTCTGATCTCCTTCCCCTCCCCCCCCCCCCCTCCCAAAAAAATCTTCTAACTATATTCACGTAGAGACCAGGACGGCACAAATTTGAGCCGATACACAGGTCTTCTCGCGTATCACACGAAAACTAAACGAAAGGACGAATTAATTCTGATACACTTGGTACCCTCCCACCAAACAATGAATGATAATCACAAATGTACATTGATGTCAAAAATTAAAGCATCAAACTGCTATTTCCCCGTTCTATGTCTAATTCACGACGTAACCATACAAAATGTCAAAAGATGTCGTTACGATCGTGTTCTTCACGGAAGATGGCATTCTGGTCAACGGACAACCACGCCAGCAGTGACGTCAGGCACATATCAAGCGGGGTAGTGTTTGCAGCGTAGTTCCACATCCGCAATTGATGTGTGCACCGTCACAGACGGTGCAGCATGGCACAGAGAAGACGTCTACAGACTCTCCGATTTGTAGGGCTAGAGGAAGAATGGAAGCAGGAGAGTTGCGAACTTATGTGGCCTAATGGCTTAATGTGAATCGCTCTGTTGTCTCTCGCATGAGGCGACAGTTTAGAGAGACTGTAACTATATTCCGGAGACAAGGGGAGTGCCGATCACGTGTGACATCAGAAAGAGTGGATCGTTATATGGTTGTTAGGACACAACGGTACCGCATAAGTACTATACTGCCACTGGCACCTGACCTCGCAACTTCCTCTGGATGTGTTTTACCGTGGCAGACGGCTACAACAGAGTGATCTTTATTATTGAAGATCTGTTGTCTGTCTGCTTCTGGTGTGTTTTCACAGAAGGGAATCTCTGAGTGGAGCTGCACCTGGACGGTGGTCTGCAGAGATTCTCGACGGATTCGAATTTAGAGGGTTCGGAGAACACGATTTCGGGACACAAACATTGTGGAAAGAGACTGATGATGTCGAGGACGATCCTTAGTGGTGTAACCAGTCGAACGCCTCTTCATGGAACTGAACGGGTGAATCAGCAAGATCAAATTGCTGTCAGGTACCGTGAGATAGATCTCATGCGCGGTTACTGCGAGGTGCTGTGGGCCCAGACTTCGTATTTATGGGCGATGATGGTCAATCTCAGAGCACGGGTGGTTGATGTTTTTTGGAAACTGAAGATATTACACGCATGGCATGGCCTGCTTTCACTCTCCCGATTTGAAACCCATAGAGAATGTTTGGGATCCACTGGGAAGACGGGTTATATCACATCAGCATCCACCAACCACTCTCCAAGACTTATGAGCAGCTCTGCAGGAAAATGGTCGTTATTGCCTCAACATGAGATTGATCACATCATTCACAGCATGACCCGTCGTTGTCAGGGCTGTATTGGTGCTAGAGGTGGTCACACCCAATACTGAGCACATTAACTAGTAATCAGAATGTGTGTGCAAATCCCTTAAGATGGAAAGAAACGAAGAACATTTTTGTCTACCATTGTGCATGTTGCAGTTGACTACGTTCTGTATTCATTACATTGTTTCTACTTCACTGTCACCCGTTTACACTACAAAAGCTAGCAAAATTTCCGTTTGCTGCTTTAATTTTGGACACCAGTGTATATAAGAATGGACGCCAACGCTACACACTAAATGGCCATTACTGTATAAAGCGTACAATTCTACTGATACTCCTAAAGCTTACATGTTTTCAGCAGTAAAACTTTTTCAGGTGTATTCTGGCTGTTCTAGAATCTTGTAATCCCCTGAAACGATTGCGTCAGGAATTCGCGATGAGAACTGCAAAGGTTATGAAGACACCCCTTTCACTGTAGTATCCCCACATACATAATTCGAAACAGTGTGCGTAGCAGAAAGAGCTCAACCCCCCCCCCCCCCCAGCCTCGTTTGCAGTACGGGTAGTTTCGGCTGGTTAGCTGGCATTGCCGGCAGCACGCCATGTCCTCTGTCGCACGAAGCCGCCCCCGCGCCCCCTTCCCCACGACCGTTCTCTCAGAGAGTCATAAATAAAGCTCCCGAGTACCATCAAACGTTACACAGTGCTGCGCAGTTCATATTGCGATAACTTGTCGCTCTTTTTTTAGTAGCTATCAAACTCATAATTCACCGAATGTGTGTCAGTATTAATTTGATCAGACACCTGGATGGAATACGCCCTGTAAACTTGGTAACACTGGAGAGTATGATTTACCGTCTGTTTTATATGTCCTTCCAGAATATTATTGACTTCTCAGATTGTGCTCCTCATAATAATCTTTTTAGAAGATGAGGTTTTAAATGTTTGGAGTGTTAAAAATGGTTCAAATGGCTCTGAGCACTATGGGACTTCACATCTATGGTTATCAGTGCCCTAGAACTTTGAACTACTTAAACCTAACTAATCTAAGGACATCACGCACATCCATGCCTGAGGCAGGATTCGAACCTGCGACCGTAGCGGTCACGCGGTTCCAGACCGAAGCGCCTATAACCGCACGGCCACACCGGCCGGCTTTTGGAGTGTGAATTCCTCATTAAAATGTACCACTCCTCCATTTATGCTGTAAACTTTACCTTGTGAACACATTCGGAATCACTAGAGAACAACAAGAAATTAGAATTTCTCCTCTACCCTTCTCTGCCAATCTTAGGCAGATCTAAATGGCAAAACGTTTAATTTCATCGTTGTAGTTGGAAGATAGAAATGATCATATATGACCGGATCGCGAGAACACAATGGTAAGTACAATTGCCGTGTATTTTGAGTAATAGGGCATTCGGCGCCGCCTATGAGCAAAAGAATATACAGAATATAACACATCACGAAAAATTTCTAATTCACTCAACGGAAATCTGGACGATGCTTCAAGGTCAACAGCAATGGTTGTGTGCTGCAGGAAAATAATAAGCTACAGGTAAAATGGATGGTGCTCAGAACGACTGGAGTACGTTTTCTGAGATCGCCACATTTTAATAATTACAAGAAAACGAAGATGATGTTAATGATCCTGTTACACTAAGTGATCAAAAGTATTAGGACACCTCCAAAAACATACGTTTTCATATTAGGTGGATTGTTCTGCCATCTACTGCCAGGTACTCCATATCAGCGACCTCATTAGTCATTAGACATCGTGACTGAACAGAATGGGGCACTCCGCGGATCTCAAGGACTTCGAACGTGGTCAGGTGATTGGGTGTCACTTGTGTCATACGTCTGTACGCGAGATTGTCACACTCCTAAACGTCCCTAGAACCACTTTTTCAGATATTATAGTGAAGTGGAAACCTGAAGGGACACATACAGCACAAAAGCATACAGGCCGACATCGTCTGCTGACAGACCGCCGACAGTTGAAGAGGGTCGTAACGTGTAATAAGCAGACGTCTAGCCAGACCATCACACAGGAATTCCAAACTGTATAGGATCAGGTTGGTTGGTTGTTTTGGGGAAGGAGACCAGACAGCGCGGTCATCGGTCTCATCAGATTAGGGAAGGATGGGGAAGGAAGTCGGCCGTGCCCTTTCAGAGGAACCATCCCGGCATTTGCCTGGAGTGATTTAGGGAAATCACGGAAAACCTAAATCGGGATGGCCGGACGCGGGATTGAACCGTCGTCCTCCCGAATGCGAGTCCAGTGTATAGGATCAACTGCAAGTACTGTGACAGTTACGCAGGAGGTAAGAAAACTTTGATTTCATGGTCGAGCAGGTGCTCATAAGCCACACATCACGCCGGTAGATGCCAAACGACGCCTTGCTTGGTGTAAGGAGCGTCAACATTGGACGATTGAGCAGTGGAAAAACGTTGTGTGGAGTGACGAATCGCGGTACACAATGTGGTGATCCGATGGCAGGGTATGGGTATGGCGAATGCCCGGTGAACGTCATCTGCGAACGAGTGTATTGCCAACAGTAAAATTCCGAGGCGGTGGTGTAATGCTGTGGTCGCGTTTTTCGTGGAGGGGGCTTGCACTATCACAGCCCACGTCTAAACTGATGTTTTAAACAATGTTGAAAAGCAATTCGGGAATGGCGATTGCATCTTTCAACACAATCGAGCACCCGTTCATAATGTGTGGCCTGTGGCAAGCGTATGCAAATACGGAGATACGTTAACGGGAAGAATATGGCGCTGTGGTCGGCAAAGCCTGTATAAGACACCAAGCTTCTGGCGCATTTGTTAGATCAGTTACCTTTGCTGCAATGAAAGGTTATCAAGATTTAAGTGAGTTTGAACGTGGTGTCAGAGTCGGTGCACTAGCGATGGGGCACAGCATCTCCGAGGTAGCGATGAAGTGAGGATTTTCCCGTACGACCATTACACGAGTGTACCGTGAATATCTGGAATCTGGTGAAACATCAAATTTCCGACATCGCTGCGCCCGGAAAAAGATCCTGCAAGAACGAGACCAACGACAGAAGTGCAAGTCTTCCGCAAATTGCTGCAGATTTCAATGCTGGGCCATCAACAACTGTCAGCGTGCGAACCACTCAACGAAACGATATGGGCTTTCGAAGCTGAAGGCTCAATCGTGTAACCTTGATGACAGCTTGATACAATGCTTTACGCCTCACGTGGCCCTCTCAACACCGACATTGGATTGTTATGACTGGAAAGATTTTGCCTGGTCGGACGAGTCTCGTTTCATATTGCATGGAGCGGATGGACGTGTACTGGTATGAAGACAACCACATGAATCTATGGACTAAGCATGTCAGAAGGGGACTGTTGATGCTGGTGGAGGCTCTATAATGGTGTGGGGTGTGTGCTGTTTGAGTAATGTGGGACGCCTGACATGTCTAGATGAGATTCTAGCAGGTGACACGCACATAAGCATCCTGTGAACAACTGCATCAATTCATGTCCATTGTGCATTCCGACGGACTCTGGCAATTCCAGCAACACAATGTGACACCCCATACGTCTAGAATTGCCAGAGTGTCTCCAGTAACACACTCCTGAATTTAAACACTTCCACTGGCCACGTAACTCCCCAGACATGAACGTTATTGAGCATATCTGGGATGCCTTGCAATGTGCTGTTCAGAAGAGATCGCCGCCTCCTGGTACTCTTACGGATTTATGGACAGCCCCGCAAGATTCATAGTGTCAATTGCGTCCAGCACTACTTCAGACACTCGTCAAGTCCATGCCACGTCATGCTGCGCCACTTCTGTGTGCTAGCGGAGGCCCTACACGATATTAGGCAGGTGTACCAGTTGCTTTGGCTAATAAATGTAAATATCTAGTTCTGGAAAAACTGTAGGAAAAAGGGATGAACGGCCTAACTGCTTCTATCCTCTTGGCTGTTTTGAGAAAGTAGGTGAAAGCAATGTGAGGCAAACGTTGAAGACATTTAGGGTAACTGATGACTTCGATGTTCAAAATGTATCTGGCTGTCAACTTAAGGAATGTATGCAGGTGGCTTCTGAAAGTTCATGATCTTGTTTCATCAGTGAGATATTGTCATGACATGTGGCGCAAAGGAAGTTTCAGGAAACGTGAGAGATAAAACACTGTTTCTACTCTTCGATGAAAATACGACGGACCAAGACTCACTGAAATGAGAACAGTTGCTCAGGTTGTGCCCCTATCCCCTCTTGGATGAAATCCCTCCAATTCATCGTTTTTACTTGTCACTGAAACCACAATGTTTGGACGTTGGACATATCTGTAATGAATGATTAAGTTCTTTCAAGCAACAAGCTATACATCTAAATCTCTAGTAATTCTCTGTAGAAGTTCTCATGCCATTCTGTATTATTATGTTTCGTTGTCGGCGTATGTTACTTGGGTAACAATTGGAATCCCCATTACAGTGGTGTGTTTATTTATGTATATTTCATATGTTATAATCTGTTTCTTGTTCTTTTTATGGCTGTTCGAAAGAATGCAGATGTTGTAAGCCATCCAAAACAAAACTCATGGTAAAATAAAATTACTCAGATTTGTGGTTCAATTGCAAACTTTAATCCTCTGTATTTCCAACTCCCCATTTTGGCGCTTACCATTTTGTTCCTCCAGCAGCTCTTGTATGTAAGTGATACAAAAAATGTGATATATTACAAGGAAAAAAACGCAACCGACGAGAGTGAATACAGTGAAGATGAAAGCGGCAACGGAAGCTTAAGAAATGATGGTATAGCCTAAACGGGCTGCTGCTAAATAGAATTGAAATAATGGGACAAACTGGAAAATTAAGGTTATGTCTTATGGGGCAAAACTGCTGACATTATCGATCCCTAAGCCAACACACTACTTAATCTAACTTAAACTAACTATGTTGTCCTATGGACAACACGCACACACCCATGCCCGAGGGAGGACTCTAAACTCCGACGGGGGAAGCCGCTCGGACCGTGGCAAGGCGCTTGAGACCGCGCAGCGACAAATTAGGGATAAGAGCCCAAGGAAGTAGGGCGATAGAGTACACCTCGTACGCTCAGAACACACATTTTTCGCCTGACTCTACACGAGGCAGCTGGCTGC
This sequence comes from Schistocerca piceifrons, assembly GCF_021461385.2. NCBI lineage: Eukaryota > Metazoa > Arthropoda > Insecta > Orthoptera > Acrididae > Schistocerca > Schistocerca piceifrons. The sequence continues at coordinate 263,906,038 of NC_060145.1, read as the reverse complement.
AAATGAAAGCCATCCTTGTGGAATTAAGCTGTTGCTTGTCTACTGTGCCTTCTTCGCCGTCACCAGTGACGTCCACGTGGATTAAGTCGGTTGGCCTTGTCCGCATCCGTTCATATATGTAACGTGATAAAATAAACGTGTGCAATCAAATGAACTTTGGCTGTTAGTATCGCTCATATGTTAGCGCTTCATGACCATTACCTCACCACCACTCATTCTGTTCTACATACGTTATGTGACTAACTTCATCAGGCTGGCAGGTGTGGCCGAGCGGTTCTAGGCGCTTCAGTCTGGAACTGCGCGACCGCTACGGTCGCAGGTTCGAATCCTGCCTCGGGAATGGATGTGTGTGACTTCCTTAGGTTCGTCAGGTTTAAGTAGTTCTAAGTTCTAGGGGACTGATGACCTCAGATGTTAAGTCCCATAGTGCTCAGAGCCATTTGAACCTTTTTTTAAAATTTAACCAGTACTAGCTACAGTTTTCACAGCCGTGGAAGCGCCAGGTAATAATATTCCATCTACACTCCAATTATATTCTTCCTTATTTTGCTAGCGTCTTTGTCCCGTATCTTCGCGCAGCGACGGCACGGTTAAATCAAATTTGGCATGCTTAATTTTTGTAGAGGTTACCAGATGCCCTTCTTGCTGCCATCTCGTACCTCCCGGGAGGGAATTAGTGTACCCCAACTGTCTGCGTCTAGTGTAAACCATGAAATAGTGCAAACGTGTTTCAAATGTCTGCGAGCCGTGTAACTGATGCGGGACGTGGGAACTAGCCCGGTATTCACCTAGGGGATGTGGAAAACGGCCTAAAAACCACATGCAGGCTGGCCGGCACACCGGCCCTCGTCGTTAATCCGCCGGGCAGATTCGATCCGGGGCCGGCGCGCCTACCCGGGTCCAGGAAGCAGCACGTTAGCGCTCTCGGCTAACTTGGCGAGTACTCCAATTATATTCTACACTGCAATAATTTTCTACGGGCTAACTTCCGGAATTATGATTTAATATCAAAACGAGAAGTATCCGACGCAACGTGTTTTAATGCAACGAAATAATTTTTTAATGTTGAAAATATCATGGTTATACAGGCGGTTCGAATTTTGTAATGCCGCGACGTATCGACGAGTGTCATCATCTGGCCAATTCAGAACTGAATAGGTGACAGCTCTACTGAAAGATGAAATTTTTCCTTCGCCAGAAAATATTGAGCTTTGTGCTTCACGAAGATCGGCACCTGTAACGATATGCTCGACAGACCAAAAGATATCCGCATTTAACGATTTCACTCTTTTTAGCACTAGAGTGTAAAGCTTAATTACTGGCACGAAATGCAAGTAGATTTCTAGAAGAAGTCTAAAGAAAAACTTAACAGCTAGGCAAGCAGACTAGTTTTGCGCCAGTAGCGTCTGCCCTTTCCTGCTGATCTTGCTGTATCTATCTATTAGGCAGCGTTATTGAGCTTTATTTGTGTAGTCGACACCTGATGGATATCATAAAATATTTTTCATAGGACAAAACACCTGAAACAAGAAATCACTGCTTATGTTCTGACTGTATAACTTCAAGGGACCACAATATTATGAAACGCGCCATTTATGTATTGGGAAGAATAAATTATCTTTGCGAATTATGCAGGGTGAGTAACTATTGTCACCAAGAATAATTCCAAAAGTATGACAGCAGCTGAAATGTTTGTGGGACAAAAGTTGCATGGGGCAACGGGGGCCATAATGTGACGTTGGTTTTTTGTTGCTGGGTGGGGTGGCTTCAGAGATATGAAGGTCAACATGTTTTTTTTTTAAATGTAGTACTATAGTTTGGTTCTTATTTTTTGGTACCGACTATCGAGGCGAATCCAATGATGCGTAACAGTAAAGTCTTTGAAGGTCAACAAAGATCACAATTTACAGAAGGTGTTCGTAGTGATGACCATTGGTATCAATGCATTGCTGCAATCTTCTTATCATGGATTGAGTGGTGTTCCTTATCACATCGGCACTTATCGAAGTACATGCTCTGACTATTCTCTCTCGCATATCTTCAGGTGTAGTTGGAACGTCTTTATAAACAATGTCTTTTACGAATCCCCACACGAAAAAATCCAAAGGCGTCAAGTCTGGCGAACGAGCCGGCTACGATATCTCCTCCGTGTCCAATCCAACGATATGGTAATTGTCTCTGCAACTTATTTCTAGCCATCAGCGAAAAATGTGCCGGTCACCCATCGTGTTGATACCACATCCTGTTTCTTGTTCCTAAAGGAATTTCTTCCAATAACGGACCTAATGTTTCTTGCAGGAATGTGGTGTACTTCCTACCATTAAGATTGCCTTCGATGTAATACGGGCCTATAATTCTGTCCTCCAGAATCCCACACCATACATTCACCGACCACCATTTTGGTGTGCAACTTGCCGCAATCAGCATGGATTTTAAGTTGACCAATAATGCATGTTACGCAAATTAACATTTCCATGGTTCGTGAATGTAGCCTCGTCAGTAAACAAAATCAAATTAATAAATGTGCCATCCCTCTGAATCTGAAGTTGCATGGAAACATGATGCGTAACAGTAGGGCTTCGCTCAGCGTCACCATTGGACGATTGGATCGTCATAATGGCACAAGACTTAGTGATGAGGACCATAACTGAGCAATCTCCTCTTCCTTTGTCACTAAATATGTACGAAGCAAAATTTCTTCCAACAAGAGTATACGATCTACCTACCTTCAGATTTGAGAGATAATTTCGATGTTACGCTTCATTTTGGACGAAAAACTTTTGAAACGTAAAGACACATTCATAATATTTACTGGTCTAGAATAAACTTTGACCGTGTATAGTTGTGCAAAATGTTTGGAATCTCCAGAAAAGTGGGTATAAGCAATTACGCATAATAAATAACGCAAGAACCAAGAACGGCGATATGAATTAAATATCAAGAGGGAAGAGTTCGTATTAAAAAATGGCGCAAAATGTAGTCAGAAGTGGGATTTAAATTCAGTGTGAAACGATAGCAACTATAAGGGTCGCTGATATCATTGGTATTGCAGGACCTGGGACCGGTGAATGGCATCAACAATCTGCTGAGCAAAGAATATGGCTTGACAGGAGAAGCCAAAGTGAAACGAGCAATAAACTTAGCATCAAATTAGAGGACCACGCAGCAGACGTAGTACAGGAATTTTGCTACCTTGTAAGCAAAACAAAGCACGACAGATGATACAAGGAGGTGTAACACGACTGTCACCTAACGCTTAGCGATTTTGTTTCAGACATTATTATATGATAATTAGTTGTGTCAGTTTGGTAAATTTTCCTGGGAGTAAACTGTAGTCGATATCTCAACAGATGTGACTGGTTGTTGGGGTTGATTTGGGGGAGGAGACCAAACTGTGAGATCATCGGTCTCATTGGATTAGGGAAGGAAGTCAGTCGTGCCCTATCAAAGGAACCATCGCGGCATTTGGCTGAAGCGATTTAGGGAAGTCACGGAAAACCGAAATCAGGATGGCTGGACGAGGGATTGAACCGTCGTCCTCCCGAAAGCAGTCCACAGATGGGACTGGGCCTGGAGAGCTTGGTAGTCTCTTAGCGTCAGCAGAAAGCTTTTTGTGGAATGCTACATGATATGCCTGTATTTTCACGATGTACTGTGCGATGTCCTTCAGATATGCCTATCTCTGAAGGACAATGCAGAGAGATCATAAGAACACGGGTACTGGAGTACAGTGTTTCATGGCAAGACAAGGCCGCGACAGTAATCTCAAGTCTCTCGCTATGTGAGAATCGCAGCAGTTGTGCAAGTACGGAACACACACACACACACACATACACACACACACACACACACACACACTGTGACATGTGGAAGTTTCGGTCGGTCCTCTAAATGTGCTCGGATGGCCAAGACAACTAAGGCTATCGCTCATGTAAAGTGGGGAATCTGGGCTCGAGCCCCGGTCGGGGACAAATTTCCAATGTCACTAATACATTGCGTAGCTGGAGTGTGATAATATTCGCAATTGCTAACACGGTACTTGTTTCTAACCGAGGCTCAATAGCAGGGAACAACCCATGCTGAATGGCAGGCAGTTTTCGCCGAAACTGGTCCTGTTTCCCGAAGTGCTTATTGCTGACAGTTCCTGGCCCTAATTGTCTTGTCACAGGTGCGGGGCCGTCGGTCGGCACAGAGTCCCCTGAGGCAGAAATTTGACTTTCTGTCGGCACATCAAAGAGGAGCCGCGTAGTAGCGCGTCCCTGGCGTGAGAAAGTTTGTTGCTCCCTCCAAAATTACAGACTGTCCCGTTGGAGGTAACTTCCCCGTCACGGGACGCGGTACGTACGGTGTCAACCAATGGGGGGAGAGAGTTCGAAGCCAGTACCGACCTCACGAATCATAACGATACTTTTTCCACGGTTTGAACTACAATCTGCCGATCTCCCCCGTTTTCACAAAGAAAAGGGACCATATTCATTCGTCAGGTTAGCGACAGCATACAATCCCCCTCTCTCTAAGTGGAACCTGGAAATTGAAAGAGTTCAGGAGAGAAACTGAAGTGAGCAGTCTCCTCCTGGCTCCGATTTAATTCTGGCTGACGCCATCTCGCTATACTTGAAGATGCAAGTTTCGTTCAGGCAGTGGCATAATCCATCTTCGGAGCAGCTTGCTTTAAAATCGTTTGGTTTTGTATCTTGAATTCTCAATTATCTATATGAAATATTAGTCTAATTTATCCTGCATTTGCGAGGTGAACGGGTGTGGCAGTATTACTCATTTCTGCTTCCTGCGGTCTTCCAATAAATGAGAGTCCTGCGGAGATAAGATTCATTTTAATTGTGTTTGCTACAGTTTTCCAAACATTGCTCTTCATTATTCACTTTCAATTGTTTACTTGGTTAGATTAAATAAAAATTTGTTATTCTTCATCTGACTTACTTTTTGAGATCCCAAATGTCCAACAGCTTTTCTATGATTAGACGACGCTTAAATAATAAACATTACCAGCTGCATTCCTAGCATGTCTGCTTCATTGTGACGAGTTTTCTTGTGTACAGCGGTGAATTACTATTTCTTAAGATATAAGAGGTGAAGAGGTGGCTAGTGTCAAAGGCTCATTTTTTCATAGCACGAGTAGCTGGTGCTGAACCGTCAAAATTACTGCTGGTTCACCAAAGGTTATTAATCAAAATTAATACACAATATGTAAAGTGGAAGTAGGTGCCAAAGAATAACTGGTGAAATTACACACAATTTCCACTAACACTCTTTATTCAAATTTGGTGCAAGACTTTACGATATTTAAAAATCCCAACAATTTGCGATAGGAAAGGACTTTTAAATTACTAAATTATTACAAAAAATTTCACGCCAGTAAAAGGCAAGACCAGGCAAGAAATTTAACGTATACAACGCGACAGTGTATAATATTTCAAGCTCACCTAAATTACAGGTGAATTTCCGTCCATTCATTAAATGGCGCAGAATATTACGTGTCTGCAACATATAAAGACAATCCTGTTTACAAAAGTTCTCAAAATAGAAAAACCAAAACGCACGGTGGGGGGGGGGGGGACACTCACAGTTAATAACATTAACATTTCCAAAATATATAAAAAAAAACAAATTTTACAAATTTCTGGCAGTTAACTTACGGCAAACACACACGCTCGCAAGGTAGGACTTGCGAACCTTTACAACATTCTCCTTCCAAGGCAACAATTCCTACCCGCAATAAAATTGCAAACTTTTGCATGGCAAGAAAACACACTAATAACCAACTACCTGTATAAAGCACATAAGTACGCTGAGTAAAAGCCTTTAAAGGTATTGAATTGGAGAAACACACAACAGTTTTTGCTGACCAGAAACAATATAAAAAAAAATCCACTACGGCGTACATTAACAAGCTTGCTTGATTATAGCCAAATATACATTAACACAAATTTACGTAAGTTGCAGCTTCCAGATGAGCAGGAATTCGTTATGCAATTGACTAGTTCTTACCACGAGGCAAAAGGAATTTTTCTTCTTTCTTGGAGTACCTTTTACATGTGATTCTAGTAATACTAGTTATGGCAGGAGAGAGAATGGATCAGGTCTTAGTGCCTTGCATTTTAAACAGTACAGTCATTGGTGCCTTAGACTTTCACAGACATGGCAGAGGTTAACAGTCGAATAAACCCGTAGGTAAGCTGGGAGGGGTTTTACTCTGATTCCCCCCCCCCCTCCTTTCCCCTCCCCACCCCTCCCCTTTCAACCTCAAAAGGGGACAAACGGACCACCCTTCCTAGTATTACCACTTGCCCGCGGGTGGGTGGACGAGAATGAATGGCGGGAAACCCTCAAAATATACCATTGGTATAATTAACAAGAATAAGTAAATTGAATTCAATTAAACATCATAAAATCTGTTAACAATCAATACTCAACTTCTGGTGCGTTACTACTCCCAGGACTGAACCAACGCAGCACCTCCAAATGCTCTGCCGAGCCGCCCGCTGTCAGCCGTTTCAACGGACGCAGGAAGGCGTGCCGATTTTCAGAACCTCCTCGCCGGTCGACAGCATACGGCCGAACTGCAAATTAGGCTCCTCGCAGACCCACGCTCAGGAAGATTCCTTTCGCGGCGAGCAGTTTAACGCCCCATACCACAGAATCGCTGCTCGCGTAGCTTACGCTGATGCCGCGGTCTGCGTGCTGTCCCTCTAGCACCGGCAGAGAAGTCGCTTCCTGATGCCCCGACTGCCAACTCTCCCCGAGAGCCCATGCAGCCACTTCTTAAACCCACACGAACAGCCCACTTTTCCCCGTTCCCGCTAGAGGGACAAACCGAAGCCCTGAACTGCGACAACGGCGCCACCGCCAGAAAACTGAGGGCGACTGCTTCACGCTAAGCGCTGCGACGCGCTTTTCAAAGCTAACCTTACTACGGCTCAGGTGTTCAAGCTATTGAAACTCACTTCGACTTCTTCCAAGTTTTAATTGTGTCACTATGTCAATTGTGTCATGTGTCCTGTGTAAGAATATTTTTCATACTTTGCAGTTAGTTTTCACAGACACTAAATCAGCTAATTACTTACCAATATGCATCATCTTTCTGAACGAAGCAGGTAATTTTCAGACAATATAAGAAGCTGACTAACTCAGGCAAAGAGGTCATTCTTCATCAAATGTGTTCTACTATCGTCTAACCTCGGCTTATGAAAAATTAATGGAAGTGTACGTTTCGAACACAGTATTGTTTGAAACTGAGTCATGAACTGTAGGATAAGGAGAGAATTGGGACGTTTGAGATGCGGTGATGTAGAAGATTGTTGATAATTCCACCGTTAAGATATGAAGTAAGAAGGTTCTTCGCAGCTCAATCTGCAAGGAAAGGGGTATCTGGAAAACACTGACAACAAAAAGGACCAGGACGACAGCGGGATGTGTACTAGAGAGCCATAGAGAGCAAACCTTTGAGTACAACACAGAGTCAGATTTACATGCAACAAACTACTGAAGATGTTGGGTGTAGATGCTGCTCTGAGCTGAAGAAGTTGGCACAGGAGAGGAAATTAAAACAGCCAGAGAAGAGATGATAGTAAAAAAAGGTCTTTAGCCGTTAGCGAACTCAACATTCTGAGATCCACTGCGTCAAGATAGTGTCCGACACTGCCTCTCACTACGGACAACACAGTAGGTTTGCGTATAGTTGTCAGTGCTGACAGACAAGCAACACTGCGTGAAATAGCCGTGGAAATCAAAGCGAGACGTCGGCGAACATATCCGTTAGGTCAGCGCTGCGAAATCTGGCGTTAATGTGTTGTGGCAGCAGACGACCGACTGGAATACCTTTGCTCACAGCACGACATCGCCTGCAGCGCCTCTCTTTGGCTCGTGATCATACCGGTTGGATCCCAGACGACTGGAAAACCGTGGCCTGATCAAATGAGTCCCGATAACGGTTGGTGAGAACTGATGGTACGGTTGTAGTGTGGTGCAGATCTCACGAAGCCATGGACCCATGTTGCTAAAAAGGTGTTATGGAAGCTACTGGTAGTTGTATAATGGTTACGTGGAATGGGTATATCCTCTGGATGTTCAGCTGCCTGGAGACCGTTTGCAGCCATTCCTGGATGCCATATTCCCCAACAGCGATGGAATTTTTATGGATGAGAATGCTTCATATCACAGGGCCACAATTGTTCGCCATTGGTTTTAAGTATTCTGGACATTTTGAACGAATGATTGGGCCACTCAGATCGCCTAGTCTGTGTTTTACGTCCCCAACTAACATTTATGGGGCACAACAGAGGTATCAGTTCGTTCACAGAATCGTGTGCCGGTAATAGTTTTGATATTATGGATGGCTACACGAGGAACTGAGCTGTGGTAAAATTTATTGTTTTGAAGAGCGCGCCGCAGCGCTTAGAATGAAGCAGTCGCCCTCCGTTTCTGGCGGTGGCGTCGCTGTGACAATCGCAGCTTTGGTGTCTCCCTCTGGTGGGAAAGCGGAAAGGTTGCCTGTTCACGTGCATTTAAGGGGCACTATGAGCTCGACATTAAGTCAGTCGGAGTGAGGCTAGGTCAGTCAGTCTGTCTGTCTGTCTGTCTGTCTGTCTGTCAGTCAGTCTGTCAGTCAGTCTCAGCGAATCTGGTTAGTTGGTCAGCCAAGTCAGTGTGGGTCTGTCTCTCGTCCGAAGTGTTGGTATGTGTTAGGCCGCCAGTCTGCTCGAGTTTGCTCAGGCAATGGGCATTGGCGGTTGGATCGATCGGTTGGTCGATCGCGCACTGAGACACAAGATGACTTGTCCGCATGGAGCGTCGGCGCATGTGAGGTCGCCACGTAAGTCCAGTGGCCGAGCCGTATAGCAAGGGGTAGTGGCTTCGCAGCCGACAAGAGAGCAAAAGGAGTGAAACCACGACATCGGTCTGGCCGGGGCGAGTTGCGACGCCGTGAGACAGAAGATCGGCGCGCCTTCCTGCGTCCGTTGAAGCGGCTGGCAGCGGACGGTTCGTGAGAGCGTTGGGGGTGCTGAACCAGGTCTTCGCCAGATATCGCAGTTTATTAAAGGTTAAGTGAATCGTGATATGTTGTTCATTTACTTGTTACATTCTACTTGTGTTCTTGGTCAGTCTCTCGTCCCCAGCTTGCTCGTCTGTCTCACGTCCGCATTTGTTAGGCAGTTGGTGTCTGTCTGTCGGTCGGTCTGCCGTACGTTAATAGCTGCCTCTGTCATGTTTGTCGGATTCGGTGTTAACGAATTTATAGAATTAAGTGGAAAGGCCGAATTCCTGAAATTATATATGTAATATAGAGCATATTGTACACTTAATGTAAGTCTGAATTTCATGGGTTTTATTTAAATAGTCATTTTTATAAAGTTGCCACCCTCCCACCGTAAGAGCCCTTTTAAAAACAAGTTGCACTTTCGGTGGAAAATAATTTCTTAGTGTGAGTGTTTGTACCATTTCCACCCCTCTTACGGGGTGCATAGTTAATGTGTTTGTGAGAGTTGTTAAAATATTTAGTTTAAAGTAATCTGGTGTGTTGCAGATTTGCACCAGTGTATCTTTCAGAGGTTGTTGTGAGCGGTCGTAACTACGGCCGTGTTGAAAGAGAGCGGCAAGATTCTCAGCCCGAAGGCTTATACTGTCAATATTGTTATTTCTGCCTCTAAATTAAATTGTAACTTGATATTTCGAAGGTGATTTTCTGCTTATAAATTTTAAGTCTGTTTTGAAAAGGCTTTTATGAATAAAATTCCCATTTGTTAAAGGTAATTTCATTTTCATCAGTTACTCCCTGGCAACTACGTCCATGCTCACCTAGTGTGATTAAATGTGTTAATGTTCTTGATGAATCGCTAGTAAATAAAGTAAATTCTTTAAGAAAAGATTTTGAAGGTAAATTCACGGTTCATTACTGCTAAATTCTTTAAGAATAGATTTTGAAAGTAAATTCACGGTTCAGGAACACGACTCAATATTTCTCCTGTGGGCTTCCAACGGCTTATGGGAAACCACACAGTGTCGAGATCCTGCACTACGCCAAACAAAAGGATGTGCGACAAGATATTAGGTGGTGTCCCATGACTTGTCACCTGACCGTATTTCGCCTTATTTCTAGGAAATACTGTTTAACCCGTGCCAGCAGTTCTGTTGCACTTTCCTGTGGGCTATACCAGCCTGTTATAATAGTAGCACTACGTCTCTGGATTCGTTCGATGTCTGTTGCCATGCATACTTCGAGAGAACTCCAACAATGGAACAGTATTCTAGAATTGGTCGCACTCCCTCCTTCAGTGTCATTGCTTTACAGATGCACTGCAGTTTCCCAATAAAGTCTTCCATTCAGCTTCCGTAATACTGATTTTACGTGTTCATCACATTTTATATCGATCCTTAATATTGTCCCTAACAACTTAATCGGTGTGACATGCTGAAATGACCGCCGATAATGTATTAATTCCATGCTATTGGATTCTCTCTCTTTGTTGTAGACATTATCTTACACTGATTTACAATTAAAGGAAACTGCATTCATATATTTTTTAGTTATATATTTGTGTCATCAGTGTAATGACTGGTATCATGCGGCCTGCTACAGATTCGTCTGCTGTGCCAACCTTTTCATCTCAGATAAGCACTTTTAACCTACCGTCATAATTACTTGCTGAATATATTCCAATCTCTGTCTTCCTCTAGAGCTTTTACCCTCTAGAACTCCCACTAACACCATGGAAATTATTCTCTCATATCGTAAGACATGTGCTATCATCCTGTCCCTTCTTGTCAGTGTTTCCTATACAGTCCTTAACTCACCTATACTGCGATGAACTTCCTCTTTTCTTACTTTATCAGTCTGCCTAATTTTCAACATTCTTCTGTAGCACCTCATCTATGACACTTCGAATCTCTTCTGTCCCTGTTTTCCCACTCCATGATTCACCAATATGCAACGCTGTAGTAAAAAAGCATATTCTCAAAAATTTCTTCAGATTAATGCCCATGTTTGACGCCAACAGGCTTCTGTTTGCCGGAAATGCTAACTTTACCTGTGCTGGTCTGATTTTTATGTCCTCTTTGCTTCGTCCGTAATGGGTACTTTATCTTCAAAGGCATCAGTTACTTAACTTCGTCTACTTCGTGAAGTTAAGTTTCTCGCTGCTATCTCTCATTACTTCCATGTTTCTTCCTGTTTATTCTAAATTCCTGTTCTGTACTCATTAGATTGTTCATTCCATTCAACAAATCCTGTAATTATTCTTCACTTTCACAGAGGATAACTGTGTCATCGTCGAATGTTATCACTGAAATCCTTCACATCCTGAATTTTAATCCCATCCTTTAACATTTTTATTCCCGTCATTGCTTCTGCGATGTACAGATTGAGCAGTAGGGCCGAAAGTCTGCGTCCCAGTGAAATCCATTTTAATTCGAACACGTCGTTCTTTTTCCCGATCTTATCTTTCTCTCTTGGTACTGTAAATTATCCCTGTCGCCCTACAGCTTATCCTAATTTTTCTCAGAATTTCGAACATGTTGCACCATTTCACAATGTCGAATGCTTTTTCTGGGATTACAACCCCTACGAGCGTATCTTGACTTTTTCTGTAGCCTTGCCTCTACAATCAAGCGCAACGTCAGAACTTCACCTTTCCAAAGCCAGAATGATCATCTAACATATCCCCAATCTTCTTCTCCATTCTTCTGTACATTATTTTTGTCAGCCACTTCATTACATCAAGTGGATATATTGTACAAGTCTCTCTACATTTTGTTACGATCATCCAACGACGATAGTTCACTGTAGACAACAGTATCGCCAGCGGACAACCTTACGTTACTGCTGATGGCATCTGATAAAACGCTTACATATTTTAAGAACATTAGCCGTGCTACTACGATTCGTTGGAACGCACCAGATGCTGCTTTCGCTTCTGTGTAGTAGGATTTTACTAGACAATAACATTTCAGTTAGACATCACTTCTAAATACCAACTAAGTTGACAAATATATTAAAAATATTCCGTTGCTAGACTTGTTCATGAATCGGGTCTTGCACATAAACCGAACCAAGTTACTTGCATCACTGGGGATTCCCAAAAATAACTTACTTGTGAATGCTCAATTGCAAAATTGCATTGAGAGAAGGACCAGGAACTTTACTCTCTCCTTTTCTTTAGTTATCTCTCTTAGTTACACACATGTTTGAACTAATGGTGTCTAGTTCAGAATGTAGTTGCTCATTATCAAACCATTACCTACGTTAAAAAATGTCACAGGTCGAAATGTTAAAATATATCAACAGTTTTGTATCATTCTAAGTGTACAAATCACAGTCGTTCATTTAGTGATTGTAACATACCTGAGTCGTTCTCAGGTGATTTGTGAAAAAATTTCGTAGTATTACAATTATAAATTTCAGGCTGTCCTCGACAGTTCACATTTGATCACAAGGAGCCGTCTGTTGGCGAAATGTCGTTAGGAGTATTTGACAGGCGCCATCTGCGTTCATTACGTATACTTGTGTGATGTTGTCATAGTACAATACTACCTATTGGTAAAACCTGCTTTTATGAATTTTTGAAAGATTTTTGAAGGTCTGTGGAAAACTTTATGGGTAAGAAACCTCCTGGCAGCTAAAAACTGTGTGTCACACCGAGACTCGAATTCGGGACCTTTGCCCTTAGCGGCAAGTGCTCTACAAAACTCAGCTACCCAAACACGAGCCACGACCTGTCCTCACATCTTTACTTCCGCCAGCACCTCGCCTCCTACCTTCCAGACTTCACAGAAGTTCTGCGAAAATTGCAGGACAGTCAGTCCTGGAAGAAAGGACATTGTCGAGACATAACTTAGCCACAGCGTGTGGGATGATTCCAGAATGAGATATTCACTCCGCTGCAGAGAGAAAATCTCATTCTGTGCACATTTGCCGGACTATTCGCTGTTAGCTTCCAAAGGCAGCTTCTTTTCGGCGGGTTTGTTAAATTTTTTAAAATAAGTACAAATATATACTGGCTAATAGTCTAAGTTTACGACGAAGTGTGAGAGTTAAGAATGAGTAGAGTTTGGAATCAACTACAAAAGCAAATCGTATTGCATAATACCCGGACTTCATCTGCTTTCAAGGTAGGTAATGTTTTGAAAATGAAGAAATGTTTGTAATTAGCAACAATTACGTGAAACTCGTACGCAGCTAAGACATAAAACTAAAGAATAACTAATACTAGTGAGTTGTACATCTGCTTCGACAGTGTTGCAACAGCTTGCGGCAAAGCGATAGCAACCTGGTGACGGTAAGTTTCTAGACTGCACGCGCCGGAATCACATTAGCAATTTGTTCGTCCTTGTCCATCGCAGGAAGTACCTGTGATTAAGTATGAAAGATAGTGACAGCATAATAGGCGGAAGTGAATCAGACCTGCGCAGCAGACAAAGGAATTTCTCGGACACGCAATGACGTTGGGCAAACAGCGGCTGTCGCGCGATCACGGCATCCGTGACTCTTTCCACGGTGCGTCTCCGGGGCAAATATCTGTCACTGATGGAGTCCACGGTCATACCGCACATACAGCGTGGAACGGAGGTCCAGCGAAGATATCATGAAAGACCTTTTCCTTACCATTTATCAGTTACGGTTGTGAACCAAATTCCATTTCTTAATATCAACGCATGTTTCCGAAACTATCTGGTTCTTATTTCCACGTACTGCAACTTACAGCCTGTTACAACTTCTACATTTTTAATGATAAAAACTATCTTCCCGTCTTTTCCTTTAAAAAAATACCGTGTTCCCCAGTTAAAGGTACATACTGAATGAAAATTACACTACCAGTTTCCATGACAAATTTCGTTAGGTTTATGTATAAGAATGGGAAAGCATTGACAATCTGAGGCCAATTTTGTTATGAAAATAAGCAAAATGTGATGCAGCTCTTACAGGAAATTGTGGCATACAGACAACAAATATACGCAAAACTATGAGTTTATTATCAACTTATAATCTTCGTGATATTTTTTTACATCTATAACCACTGATTAGAAGTTAATAACACAAAGTATGACAATTTAACTTTTATCATACTGCTCCCAAAATTGACATGGGTCGTAAGGAGTTCAAATAATACGAAAGGATTCGATATATTTTGCAAAAAGAAAAAAAATGAAATCACCGAGCTACTTTTTTTAAGCCGAGACTGTAAACAGAGGGTGCTATAAACATAGTATGCAGAAGGAATAGCTATCATAAAGTGAAACTAACTTTGACGACATATTTTATAGTCATGCACAAAGTTAACATATTTAAACTGTATATACGCAGATTTTTCCTGAGTTGACACTTTACTAACGCGTTATATTTAATTTGACCCTGCAGTGAAGTTGATTTTTCTCTGATATACGATAAAAGTATATTGCTTACACCTGTCTTGGTAGTTGTTCTACAACATATGCTACAATATGTTATAATGCCAAATGACGTATAAGCGTTGTGTCCATATTAAATGTTTTTTTAGTTTATGTTTCAGTGTAGTAGAATACGAAAATATATGACTTACATGTATATTAGCGGATGTTTGCTTTACGTCTCAGATGTTACGCCGTGCTTTACAATGTTGCAGCCTCGAGCGTCTCTTTCATTAACTCTCAGATTTTGTGCTACTGGAAATCTATATATGTGATCACATCTATAATACCATTTATAGCTGTTTGTGATCACGTTTATAACAACACTTGTAAATGTTTGACAGCTTTCTCCAGTGATGCATTTATGCTTACACTGAATATTATTCGTGAAAAATTAGCGATAATACCGTAAATGCATAACAACTTTTGTATCGCTAGAACTGTTTCGCTTGGAGATATATGCAAGGTATTTTCCAGAGTTTCTTTCGGTATTAAATCCAAGAGTTTTCCTAATGATACATTGATAGCTCCACCTATTTTCTAAGTAAGGAACTGAGTACACTGACAGATTATATAAATGTGATAAAAAATACACAATATGAAGGTAAGATACTGGCTCACGTTTTACAAGACATAAAAATCCATCAGGATGAAAAGTTTGTATCGTTCGACATAACCAATATCTATGCAACTATACTAGTAACAGAAACAATGTAAATTATGAAGTAAAACTATGCACGCAACGGAAAAGTGTTTACCATCTAAGCTTATGAAATAATAGAACTATTAGAACTGACCCCATCAAAAAATTGTTTTGAATTCGAGAATAAAATTTAAAAACAATCTGAGGGACTGGCGATTGGCAATTGCATGGCTGCAGGCATGATTACAGGTATAATTATTAATACATTAAAGGAGAATTTTTTCATTTCGAGTTGGCACGCTTTAGATAAGATTATTTACTGCCTTTGGCATGCATCTTGCAAAACTTATGTTTTAATTGAAAGTGTTGAATCTTATGTAGAGCGTAAGACAACAAATGTGCCACGTTAGAAAAAAAAATACCACGTTACATGTGTATAGAAGGTGCAAGCAGAATCTAACGTACTACAACGTCTTAAAAACTCGTGTCATCCAAATTCACAAATATGCATTCTTCAGATCAATACTTAATAAAATACAATTGTACCATTTGAAACTGATGCAGTACAAATGGAAATAAAAACATTGTACTAATAAGAACAGCATAATGCTTTCAAATTCACAGTCGTGCTTCGACTATTCGAAAAGTACAGGCAGCCAAAACACACGATGTACGTAGGGATGTTACGCTGAACAAAGGAGTGCATCGCAAATAAACCTGTCTACAACGCAGCGCCACACATTGACCATATTTCGTGGAAACAATCTATTTAAAAGACAAATTAAAACTAGCATTTCGTTCCAGTAATAATTTGAAAACAAAAATACGATCAGGAAAACTAAAATATCGATTTTCTCAAATACGAGAGTTTATATAATCTCTTGCGATGATTGCACCAATTTTTACATTGCATGAACAGATAAAAATTTCAGAATAAGTTTCAAGGAACACGTCTGGGACTGTGAGAGCAAGCGATCTGTATTTTACACTTACCTGCTAAACCCAAAATACGATGCAAAAAAAATAGAGTTAAAATTCTATCCAGGGTACTCAAAGGATATACAATGAGTATTTTGGAAGAACTTCATGGTTCAAGTGGCTCTGAGCAGTAAGCGACTTAACTTCTGAGGTCATCAGCCCCCTAGAACTTAGAACTAATTAAACCTAACTAACCTAAGGACATCACACACATCCATGCCCGAGGCAGTATTCGAACCTGCGACCGTAGCGGTCGCCCGGTTCCAGACTGTAGCGCCTAGAACCGCACGGCCACTCCGGCCGGCGAAGAACTTGAAACCCACCCCACACGGACCCATAACCAAACGTAATTCTCGATGAACAAATAGAGCTTAAAAATATCTATAGGAGTTTATCCATATCCAAAAATAAAAAAAAATACATTTTCAACGCCTCGCGACACAAAAACAGAATACTGAATACAAATATCTTTGTACGAGAAGCGAAAAGTAATAGTTATAAAATTACTACAATGTACTTATTATCGTTTATTGTCCGGGAATAATATTCACTATAAACATGTAGGCAGCACTGGAGAAAGATGTCATACATTTATAAATGTTATAAACGCAATGACAAATAGATATGTTATTGTAAATGTAATCAAATAAAAAATTATCAATAGCGCGAAACCTGAGAGGTAATTAAAAAGGCGCTCCAGGAAGCAACATCGTAAAATATCTCTTAGTTTTTGGACGTAAAGAAAACACCTACCAACGTATGCGTAAGTCATACTTCTGTATCGTACTATACTAAAATTTAATCTTAATATAGATATAAGCCTTTTACTCGAGCAGCGTAATATATTGTAGCAAATGTTGAAAAACAAACAGCTACCAACATAGACGTAATGAGTATAATTATATCGTATCATATTAGAAAAAGTGTCATCATTGCATTTTCACTTGAAAACGGCAAAAATTGCCAAAAGGAACTCATCGTGATGTAAAAATAACGAGTTATTAAAATGTCAATTGCAGCAAAAGCAAATGCTGCGGGCCCATTAGAAAGTAAATTTTTGGATATAATTATTATACGAAACCACTTGATCCCTTGACACGTAAGAGTAACTATGGTATGTGTGTTTATGACAAACCATGGTGTCAAGATATGTATTACGTTCTTTCGTGGTTTCTTAGTAGGATAGTACACTACATCAGTAGTACGATAAAGATTACTGATTTTCGCTACATAAAATACTAACGCAGATCTTGCTTCGTTTTCTTTAACTATGCTCTAAACAACTTCCCTAGCTTTTAGTTTTCCTGTTACGTAAACTATTACGTCTGGTTCATTCTGACGGGGCGAGATTCCGCGCTCGTGACCCATTGAAATGACACTCGGGAGGACGACTGTTCAAATCCCCATCCAGTAAACCTGATATAGGTTTTCCTTGATTTCCTTAAATCGCTGTAGGCAAATGCCGGGAAGATTTATTGAAAAGGACACGGCTGTTTCCTTCCTCATCCGCCACAATCCGAGCTGGCCTTCCGTCTCTAAAAATAATGACATTAATGGCACGCCGAGCCCTAAGTGTCCTCCAATTGTTACTGGTCACGTCCATTGTGCACTGCAGCGTGGAGTGATACATTCATTTTAAATTTCGATTCTACGTATAGTAATTAGAGTTGTTTACAATCGCCGGCCGTGGTGGCCAAGCAGTTCTAGGCGCTTCAGTACGGAACCGCGCGACTGCTACGGTCGCAGATTCGAATCCTGCATCGGGCACGGATGTATGTGATGTCCTTAGGTTAGTTAGGTTTAAGTAGTTCTAAGTTCTAGGGGACTGCTGACCTCAGATGTCAAGTCCCATAGTGCTCAGAGCCATTTGAACCATTTTTTGTTTACAATCCACGTAAGCCTTGGGAAATTTATGCTACGTTTGTACCAACGCTTTCCCATAGATTATGTTTCTTGCTCGTTAGCAACTGATGCGAATACAAAAGAACGACAATAATTACGTTTTATTATTTACACATTAACCTCTGCTTTCTCGGTCCACAAATGTGGACCTTCGTTAACTATTCTTTTTCTCCGCAAATACGCGGCCAAGTGTGGACCTTCTAGTTTTTACTTTTAACACTACCTCGCAGCATCTTGCAAAAAAACGGTTCGTGTGTTAGCTTACAGTTGGCCGTGTGCTGTAAATGGCTGCTCCTAAAAATCGGAAAGATTTAAAAATAATTACTATGTCTAAATGTTAGACTGAGAATCTGTTTCTTACCTGCGTTCGCTAACAATTCTAGATTGAGAGAGCTAGTTCACATTTGCGCAAGTTTAGTTCATTACTATGAACGAAAACTTTTTTAGCGTCCTCATACGTATACGACAGGTCATAATGCAGATACGAGAAAAGGAAGTTAGATGTTCCGCAACGAATGATAGTGAAACTCTATAGTGAAAAGATAGGCGTTTTTCTTTCCGACTTTTTAAATATTACCGATGTTATATTCGCACAGGTAGAGGGGTAGTATGAATTTTTAATTATTTCGTAGGCCATATGATTGCCTGCTGCTGGGTGATAGAGCACACATGGTGTTCAGTCAACGAAATAGCTGAACTGACTGTCAGTGGTTGAATACAAAATACATGTTGACAAAGTTATAACTGAGTACAAATACGTCATACTAGTTGCTAGGGAAAGAGGACCACCTTGTAGAGAATTTCTCTGACAGTGAAGATGTAGATGAAGTAGAAAATCGGAATAAATGGCACAGGAGAGCTCTTTTGCAACCAGCTGCAGTTGAGCACCTATTCAAATTTTTTTGAAATGTTTCAACATAACAGCAAACGTAGCTGCAATTCCAAGACCAGAGTCATGCGTATTAAATGCGAAATATTCTTATCTTCTGCGTAAAATAATTGTTTTGAAGTTTATGCCGGAAAGAAATTTTTACTGGTGGTAGCAAATTATTACTTACTATAAACTATTTTATGGTTCTTATGTCCTTGTATTTATTAAGCCGTTTCAGAGTATCAACAAAAACATTTATTGGAAAACCATATTTCGAAAATGTTAACATTAAGAGATGTATTTTCTATGTACCGGGTGATCAAAAAGTCAGTATAAATTTGAAAACTGAATAAATCACGGAATAATGTGGATAGAGAGGTACAAATTGACACACATGCTTGGAATAACATAGGGTTTCATTAGAACCAAACAAATACAAAAGTTAAAAAATGTCCGCAGATGGCACTTCATCTGATCAGAATAGCAATAATTAGCATAACAAAGTAAGACAAAGCAAAGATAATGTTCTTTACAGGAAATGCTCAATATGTCCACCATTATTCCTCAACAATAGCTGTAGTTGAGGAATAATGTTGTGAACAGCACTGTAAAGCATGTGTCCGGAGTCATGATGAGGCATTGGCGTCGAATGTTGTCTTTCAGCATCCCTAGAGATGTCGGTCGATCGAGCTACACTTGCAGTTTCAGGTACCCCCAAAGCCAATAATCGCACGGACTGAGGTCTGGGGGCCTGGGAGGCCAAGCATGACGAAAGTGGCGGCTGATCACACGATAACCGCCAAACGACGCGCGCAAGAGATCTTCCACGCGTCATTTTGTGAACTTTGTTTTTTTTCTGGGTCTAATAAAACCTCATCTCATTCCAAGCATGTGTGTCAATTGTTACCTCTCTATCTACATTTTTCCGTGGTTTATTAAGTTTTCAAATTTATACTGACTTTTTGATCACCCGGTACATTAGCATATGAACTTGACTGAGATAATATAAATATTTTACTGTAACAGGAAGAGAAAATGCAAAGTAAAAGCTAGTACGTTTTCACAATATGTGAGTGTGAGGGTCCACACGCGTGAACTTCCATTCATACTCCAATGAATCATGAAAGGTATTTCATCTGAGTTCATGTCATCCTTCTGAATGTTTTTGTTGGAAAATATAAATAGAAAAATGTCCTGTGAATTTTCTAATCTCAGGAGTGAAGCTGATACTGTTTGATTGTTTTGTATACGTATGGCAGATTCGTTGTGCTAACACAAGGAATTTCATTTGTTTTTCATGACAAAACTGGCCGAAAGTTAAACTTTTTTTTCCATTAATCACCTGCTTCCGGGTAGTAAGCCGACCCAGTGTACTTTAGGCACTGCGAGTGTTGGTTATGTGTACTCGCCGCCTGGACAACCCTCACAATGAACTTCAGTTGGTCAAGCGCAGTTTTTTTATAGCTGTATTCGATCCAATATGCCAACTAAGTTCTTTCGTGCTCTTGATTTGCAGAGCTTTCATTGATATTCCGTGAAACACAAGTTATCTTAGCGTCTATTCTCTTAGCGTTCCATGTTGTGATGGATATGATGACCGACTAGAACGTAATAAATTGAGCGCCGGCTTCAACCCTTGTTTAAATTGAAACCTCCGTCCCTGTTAACTTCATTTTCCGACAACTTTATTGCTATTGACTTCTTAATTACACTGTCCCAGTAACTTGGCGCTTGTACTACGATACCGGCCTCATCGTATTTCATTTCATGCTTCTGTTGGAGGGAGTATTCGGCAACAGTTGACTTAATCTATACCGTTAGTAGGGTGTGTCGCTGATCTGTTGGTCTTCTCGGCTGCTGTAAGTATCTGCCCCACACAAGAAAAGCCACATTTACATGGAACGTGGTACACACCCGGCTTCCGGAGACCTCCATGGTATTCGAGATAGTGAAGAAAACGTTTTTTTATCTTTGCTTACGGAAGAGAAATACATTGGACGCCATATTTCCGGATATTGGGCAAGCGTAAGAATATCAAAGCAATTTTTGGCTTCTCTTTCTCTCTGCCTCAGCCTTTCCTCAGACGTTCTTGATTTTTACCTGGAAGCTTTCTTCTGAGAGCTATTCGTGGGTGTTTTAATTCTCTGGTAGGGTCTCCTCGGCTGAAAGCCTTCGAGTTCTATGCATCAGAGTACTGAACACTCAATTTATTAGTAGCAGTTGACGATGACCCAAGGCTTGGGGATGAAAACAGCGTGCGTGGGTTTTCTGTATGGGCTGACATACAGTTCCGTCCGTTCTTGTCTTTACTGACAAAGGGAAGCTAGCGGACACAACTTTATAATTTCCATCCTGAATTTTATATTAGGATGGATAGTGTCCAAATGTTCCAGGAAATTTGACTTTTTCGTTCCACGTGGCTACAACACAAACGCGTTTAATATCGAAAGAAACGTTTATATGAACTTGGTGGATTCCAGTGTCTTCCCTTCAAAGTGTTCCATGTACACATTCGCTAAGACTGATTAACAAATGGTAGGCTATCGATTTGTTCATAATATTTTCCGTGGAACAAGGAAAATTGATATCATAACACGGTTAGTGAGTGAAGGAGTAACTGAAATTTACGGTGACTACTTCCAAGTACTCAGAAAATAACACTCTCGTAAACAGTGAGAGTACATATAAACTGGCCACAATGTCCATATCCGGTAATCGAATTTAACTGTATTGTACAAAGTGGACGTAGTTGCGAATGTGTTGTTCGCACTTCCCAACGTATTCGCTGCGATTGTTCGGAAAAGTGGAGACAGTGCGTTTAACGGAGTGTTGTTATGGGCTCTGAAGAACACTAGTGTGTCAAATGGTATAATGGACGTCGGGCATAGAACTCAGTTACAAACAACGGTGCGTGACCAACAGTAATTTAGTGTTGTGGAGTCCACGCTGCAAGTACACCAACAGTATAACTAGTAACCCCTGAAGAAGACGTTTGAGTGAGACGTCGAAATATTGTGACCAATTTGGAAGCTCGGCTGAATGACTGAAAGCGCTCCATTAACCAACTGTTGAGAGATAGCCTGTGAGACGAAAATTATGTTGATGTGTGTGGCCTAAACCGCTATCTACACTACTGGCCATTAAAATTCCTACACCACGAAGATCACGTGCTACAGACGCGAAATTTACCGACAGGAAGAAGATGCTGTGATATGCAAAGGGTTAGCTTTTCAGAGCATTTACACGAGGTTGGCGCCGGTGGCGACACCTACAACGTGCTGACATGAGAAAAGTTTCCAACCGATTTCTCATACATAAACAGCAGTTGACCGGCGTTGCCTGGTGAAACGTTGTTGTGATGCCACCTGTAAGGAGGAGAAATGCGTACCATCACGTTTCCGACTTTGATAAAGGTCGGATTGTAGCCTATCGCGAATGCGGTGTATCATATCGCGACACTGCCGCTCGCGTTGGTCTAGATCCAATGACTGTTGCAGAATATGGAATCGGTGGGTTCAGGAGAGTAATACGTAACGCCGTGCTGGATCCCAACGGCCTCGTATCACTAGCAGTCGAGATGACAGGTATCTTATCCGCATGGCTATAACTGATCGTGCAGCCACGTCTCGATCCCTGAGTCAACAGATGGGGACATTTGCAAGACAACAACCATCGGCACGAACAGCTCGACAACGTTTGCAGCAGCATGGACTATCAGCTCTGAGACCATGGCTGCGGTTACCCTTGACACTGCATGACAGACAGGAGCGCCTGCGATGGTGTACTCAACGACGAACCTGGGTGCATGAATGGCAAAACGTCATTTTTGCCGATGAATCCAGGTTCTGTTTATAGCATCATGATGGTCGCATCTGTGGTTAGCCACATCGCGGTGAACGCACATTGGAAGCGTGTATTCGTCATCGGTATACACCCGTACCACCCGGCGTGATGGTATGGGGTGCCACTGGTTACACGTCTCTGTCACCTCTTGTTCTCGTTGATGACATTTGAACAGTGGACGTTACATTTCAGATGTGTTACGACCCGTGGCTCTACCCTTCATTCGATCCCTACGAAACCCTACATTTCAGCAGGATAATGCACGACCACATGTTGCAGGTCCAATACGGGCCTTTCTGGATACCGAAAATGTTCGACTGCTGCCCTGGCCAGCACATTCTCCAGATCGCTCACCAATTGAAAACGTCTGGTCAATGGTGGCCGAGCAACTAGCTCGTCACAATACGCTGGTCACTACTCTTGATGAACTGCGGTATGGTGTTGAAACTGCATGGGCAGCTGTACCTGTACACGCCATCCAAGCTCTGTTTGACTCAATGCCCAGGCGTATCAAGGCCGTTATTACGGCCAGAGATAGTTGTTCTGGGTACTGATTTCTCAGGATCTATGCACGCAAATTTCGTGAAAATGTAATCACATGTCAATTCTAGTATAATATATTTGTCCAATGAATACCCGTTTATCATCTGCTTTTCTTCTTGGTGCAGCAATTTTAATGGCCAGTGGTTTAACATGGTGTTTCTACGCAAGCTGAAAAACATCCTGGTGATCTAAATATTTACAAACTTCGAGGTACCACCTAAACAAACTTTCTTATTTTCTCCGCCTTGGATGATCTTTTTCCTTTGTTCCAATTAAGTGGATTATGCTTTGTGATTCAGATGGTGATTCGCAATTATTGACTAACTGTTTCAGTGTAGTCAATATCTAAAAATTTGGCCCCTTACAAGTAGAACTCACGCACTGAGGGTTCCGTCCAAACTAAATAGTGTGTTTAAACAGTTCATCCACTCCGTGAATTGATCATCTCGACCAAGTTTGTTTGTTATCGACATTGTTGCTGGCAAGATATCGGCACCAGAGTTTCTAAGTTTTCCGAGTACTTTTTCGTTTCAATTATATAGTTACAACAAAGTCGTGGAGGAGGCAGGCGACCGTTATTACAATAATCAGTAGTTCTCTATTGAAGCTGACTGGCTCGCAACGGTAGAATTCAAATATCAGGCAAGTAATGGCTTTATTGCTCCTATGAGGCGTTTCGGAATGCATCCATCATTAGATAGCCAGGAGCGATTGCTGCTCGTAGACATGGCCTTTAAAGTTGCATGTAAAATAAACATTCGCAGTCTACTTTCCTGAACTAGCCCTCATAATTAATTCGCCAGGTGCGTCTTCCCGAATCCAGGAAGCAGCGTCCTGGCACGCAGTTGTTGACACAGTGAATTCGCATTCGGAAGGACAGTGGTTCAAGTCCCCGAGCGGCCATTCAGATTTAGGCATCCGTGGTTTCCCTACATCGCTCAATGAAAAAGCTGGGATGGTTTTTCCGAAATGCTACCAACGATTTTCTTTACTATCCTTGCTCAGGACATTCACTCTGTCTCAAACGATTTGGTCATCGAAGCGACGTCTACCCTGATCTTGCTTCCTCCGGCGAATCATAAAATGTAACAGAATAAGTTCGCGGTTCTTCCGATTGCATTAGTTTCTTGTTTCATAGTGTTCAGGGTGATAGGTGATTTCGCTTTTAAGAGCATGTCACTACATCTACGTGCATACTCCGCAAGCCACCGTACGGTGCGTGACGAAAGGTACAATGTACCGCTAGCAGTCACTTCCTTTCCTTTTCCTTTCGCAAACAGGGCAAGCAAAAGCGACTATCTATATGCCTCTGTATGGACCCAGTTCCTCGTGTCTTAGCTTCGTAGTCCTTACGCGAAATGTATGATGGCGGCAGTAGAATCGTGCTGCAGTCAGCTTCCAATGCCAGTTCTCTAAATTTTCTCAATAGCGTTCCTAGGCGTCCCTCTAGGGATTTCCATTTGAATTCCTGAAGCACGTCTGTAATTCTCGTGTGCCGTTCGAACCTGCCAGTAACGAATCTAGCAGCCCGTCTCTGAAGTTCTTCGATGTCTTCCTTTAATCCGACCTGGTCCGAGTCCCACATGCTAGAAAAATACTCAAGAATCGATGTCACTACTGTCCTATATGCGCTCTTCTTTGAAGATGAACCATAGTTTCCTAAAATTCTCCCAGTAACAGACGTAGACGATTCGGCTTCACTGCCACGATCGTCACATACCAATTCCATAGCAACTGCTTTGCAACGTTACACTCAGGTATTTACAACGTGACTAGGTCGAGCAGGACACCACTAATGCTGTATCCGAACATTACTGGTCTTTCCTACTCATCCGCAATAACTTACATTTTCCCTAAGTTAGAGACAGCTGCCATTCATCACACGAACGAGAAATTTTGTCTAAGTCATCTTGTATCCTCCTACAGTCACTTAACTTCGACACTTTCCTGTACTCCTCAGCATCATCAGCAAATAACCGCAGATTGCTGTCCACTCTGTCCACTAGAACATTTATCATCATTTCCATTGGGCCTTTATCCCATTTCTACGCGGCGTCTGCCTTAGTACTATGGATTTTGCAGTGTTAGTGTCAGAGGGTGGCCAGAGGCTCTTCCTGTCGCCACCCTAAAGTCCCCAGGTTGGAATTAGTATACCCCAGCTGTCTGCATCTAGTGTAAGCCATGAAATAGTGCGAACGTTTCCAAATGTCTGCGAGTTGAGTAACTGAGGCGGAACGTGGGGACCAGCTCAGTATTTACGTAGTGCGATGTGGAAAGCCGCCTGAAAACCACATTCATGCTGGCTAGCATACCGTCCCTCGCCATTAATCGGATTCGCTCTGGGGCCGGCGCGCCTACCCGAGTCCAGGAAGCAGCGTATTAGCGCTCTCGGCTACCCTGGCGGGTCCACCAGATCGTTTATGTATACAGAAAGTAACAATGGTTTTATCACAGTTCCCTGGGGCACTCCTGACGATACTCTAGTCTCTGATGAACACTTGGCGCCGAGAACGACATAATGGGTTTTACTTGTTAAGTAGTCTTCGAGCCACCTGAATGCATGGGAATCTATTCCATACGCTCGTACCTTCGTCAACGGTCAGCGGAGGGTCACCGTGTCAATCGATTTTCGGAAATCTGGAATTGTGGAAGCTGCTGGTTCACTTCATCCATAGGCGGCAGTAAATCATGTGACAAACGCACACGACGAATTTCGAACTAGTGATACTTTCTAAAACCATGCTGATTACGGACATTAGCTTCTCTGCCTCAAGGAACTTTATTGCGAGGCAACCTCCGCCACGCACCGTATGGTGGGTTGCGGAGCATGTATGTAGATGTAGATGTAGATTGCAATCGAAGTGAAAATATGTACAAGAATTCAGCAGCAAACCGATGTTAAGGTTATTGATTTGCAGTTCTGCGGGTTCGTTCTAAAAAAAATGGTTCAAATGGCTCTGAGCACTATGGGACTTAACTTCTTTGGTCATGAGTCCCCTAGAACTTAGAACTAATTAAACCTAACTAACCTAAGGACCTCACACACATCCATGCCCGAGGCAGGATTCGAACCTGCGACCGTAGCGGTCCCGAGAATTCAGCCAGGTAACACTTTCAGAGACCGCCGATATTTCGGCGGGAGAACACCCCGCCATTTTCAAGGCAGACTGGCGGGGTGTTCTCCCACCGAAATGTCGGCGGTCGCTGAAAGTGTTACCTGGCTGAATTCCCGGAAGTTATTTGAACATTTCGGAGGTTTTACAAGAATATTTTATGCGCATTTCCGGTTCCAGGAACTATTTTCGGTGGCTCATTGCTGAGTTAGCTTTGGTTTTTAAACACTTACCCGTAGTGACAAAGCTTCTAATAAGCATTCGTCGAAATATACGACGCAAAATTCAACAGCCTTAAAAAAGAAGTATTACTGTGATGCGGTTGCTGTCCCTCTGGGAACAGTTCGGCTTATCGCCATTGGGCCACCCCTTCATTGCATTCGGTGAACCCACACAGTAGGTGCTTATCAGCCAACACTTAGTCCGAAACCAATCCATGCTGCTGTGTATCACGAACAATTAACACTGCCGGAAAAAAAAAAAAATCCGGATAAAAACGAACTGTGCTGAATGTAAGCTGGAGTGCGAAGTTTGAGGCAGGCATTACTGTTGTCAATAACAAGCACCGTGATTGAATGGCACAAGATTGTTTTGAAAGACGGAAGCCCTAACGCGGGCGTATTTCATAGGCACACATTTGCGCGCCACACGTTAGTCACTTGTCAACACAAGGACGATCCGGCGCTAGCTGACTGTCTTGCAAAAGAAATCTGTGGGTATTTCTCAGAGATATCCACGGAAGTTTTGACCAGTGCCTGCTAATCAGAGCAGTACAGCGAAAGTTGCAGTTGTTACTCCTCGTATTGTTCCAGCACAAAGTGCTGTGATTCCAGGCAGCACATCGAACATACGTGATGTAGACGCGTCTTGTCTTGTGCATTCGAGAGGGGCGCATTCGACTGAGTTTTCAGCACTATGGAGAGATTGTTGCATGCCCTAAGCCTGCTGGTTGTATTCATGATGTTGAGATTCATGTGTGCTTTGGGATTATAGAACTGTGTCGTTTTCGCGTTGCTTTCTGCGCTGCAACTTGACGTTGTAACGTTATTTATTTGCTGTCGGCTTTGATCTCAACACAATACGTGATGGTTGGTTTCTGTTTCCGAATTAACAATCCGCAAATTCAAGTGAGTTATAAACAGTTTTCTCACTTGCAACATCACATCAAATAAGTTTCTTAAGGTCATCAGTCCCTAAGCTTACACACTACTTAACCTAAATTATCATAAGGACACACGGACACACACACACACACACACACACACACACACACACACACACACACACACACACACATGCCCGAGGGAGGACTCCAACCTCTGCCGGGACCAGCCGCACAGCCCATGAGTGCAGCGCCTGAGACCGCTCGGCTAATCCCGCGCTGCTCCGACACTTTCATATGTTCACATAAGGTAGCCACATGTGTATTGATTTTTCAAGCGTTGTTTACCATAGTCTGGTTTTCTTGAGTTCACTGTCTTTCACCACTCCCTTTGTCAAGAATTTCACCACGGGTCTCTACCACCATATATGAATACCTAAGATTTGCTTCATAAAACATGCTCCATTTAACTATGTTACAGTCTGAACAGGGGCTACGATATACGCACATCAATAAACGTTTGCTATCATCACTTTATTTGGAAATTCTTGGTAAAGGAAATACACTGCCTGTCAGGTATGTGTTTACAGGTTGGTTATAATTAAACTTGAGCCAGTGTTAACGGAGAACTGTTAAATGTATGTGTTCCCAACTTCATAGGTTGGATGTTGAAACTGTGCTCTGCGGGACTTGCGTTTTTACTAAAATTGGTGTCATGACTTGGCATTAGACGCCGCTACTGGTACGACGACGTAACCGAGCGAGGTGGTGCAGTGGTTAGAACAATGGACTCGCATTCCGGAGGACAACGGTTCAATCACACGTCCGGCCATCCACATTTAAATCTTCCGTGATTTCCTAAATCGCTCCAGGCAAATGTCAAAATGGTTTCTTTTCGAAATGGTTCCATTGGAATGGCACGGGTTGACACGATCCGAGCTTGTGCTCCATTTCTAATGACGATGTCGATGGGACGTTAAACACGATGTTCCTTCCGCCCTTCCTTACGGCGACGTAGGGTTCAAACACAAACACGCACTGTACATTACAGTTGTAGACAGTTAACATGGGCCCGGAAAAGGTGAGCAGAGCTTTACTCGTAAAGATGTTTTATCAAAACAGCAGCAATAGCGCTGTTGATCTTCGCGAGTATCGACACATTAAAGCAGCTGTGGGCAAAACGGCCCGCGAATGGTTTCAGTCAGGCCCGCGGAAGAAACTGTGGGTGAACATAAACTGAACGTTTTCTCAGAAACATGTTTAGATGAATAATATGTTGGCGTAGTGTCTCGGGCAAGGAGTTTCATTCATCTCGATGCGTTACCCCATAAACAGTCACGGACGCTTTAGTTTTGACTTAGTTTCTGGCTTAATTATGTATCCGAAACAGGGCCGCGGGTCAGCAAAGGTTGTCCGCGCCTGCCTTAAAGCAATACGGAGAGGTCCTCTTACAGTGCCAGTGTTGAAGAACGTGATTCGGAAGTTGAAACCGCTCGGCCACACCGGCCGGCGATCGTAGATAGATGGAACTTAGTAGAAAGATTTGGGAATTGCTCCTGACAGAGTCCGACAGCCTGTTCCGTCTCAAACTCTTGAAGTTCTGCTACCTTGGCTGAGAATGCTGCACGTATTGTGCGATCTTGAAGCAGTGGACGATCTGCGTCAGGACAGCTGAATATTCCACGGTCCATCTGAAATATTTTGGGCAGCAGCAGAGCAATCCCTAGAGCGGCTTCGGGCTGTCGTGGATGCAGATGGTCATCACACTGAGCAAAGTTTGTAATGTGAAACGTAAACAAGGTACATAATTGATAAACGTCACCGCCTCATGTGGAAATTAAAATGTTTCCGACAATGATTTATTCTCATTTCTCTTCCGCATGTCCTTACAAATCTTTTTACTAAGTTCCATCTTTCTACGATCGCCGGCCGGTGTGGCCAAGCGGTTCTAGGCGCTTCAGCCTGGAACCGCGCGACCGCTACGGTCGCAGGTTCGAATCCTGCCTCGGGTATGGACGTGTGTGATGCCCTTAGGTTAGTTAGGTTTAAGTAGTTCTAAGTCATAGGGGACTGATGACCTCAGATGTTAAGTCCCATAGTGCTCAGAGCCATTTGAACCATTTCTACGATCATTCCGTTTTCTTTGGGGTCTCTGAAATAGCAAAAATGTAACAACATTGAAGCGCCAAAGAAACTGGTAAAGGAATGCGTATTCGAGTACAGAGATATGTAAATAGGCAGAATACGGCGCAGCGGTCGGCAACGCCTACATAAAACAAGTGTCTGACGCAGGAAGATCGGTTACTGTTGCTACAATTGCAGGTTATCAAGATTTACGCGAGTTTGAACGTGGTGTTGTAGTCGGCCAACGAGCGATGAGACAGCATCTCCGAGGAAGCGATGAAATGGGGATTTTCCCGTACGACCATTTCACGAGTATACCGTGATTATCAGGAATCCGGAGAAACATCAAGTCTCCGACATGGCTACGGCCGAGAAAAGATCCTGCAAGAACGGGACCAACGATGACTGAAGAGAATCGTTCAACGTGACGTAAGTGCAACCCTTCCGCAAACTGCTGCAGATTTCAATTCTGTGCCATCAACAAGGGTGAGTGTGCACCCCATTCAACGAATCATCGATATGGGCTTTCAGAGCCTAAGGCCCACTCGTGTACCCTTGATGACTGCACGACACAAAGCTTCAAGCCTCCCTGGGACCGTCAATACTGCCATTGGCCTGCTGATGACTGGAAATATGTTGCCTGGTCGGACGAGTCTAGTTTCAATTTGTAGCGAGTGGATGGGCGTGTACGGGTACGGAGACAACCTCGTGAATCAACGGACCCTGCATGTCAGCAGGGGACTGTTCAAGATGGTGGAAGCCCTGTAATGGTGTGGGGCGTGTGCAGTTGGAGTGATGTGGGACCGCTGATACGTCTAGATACGACTCTGACGTGTGATACGTCTGATCAGCTGCATCCATTAACGTCGATTGTGCATTGCGACTGCCTTGGGCAACTGCTGCAGGACAATGCGACACCCAACACGTCCAGAATTACAACAGAGTGGCTCCAAGAACAGTCTTCTCAGTTTTGATTTCCGCTGGCCACCAAGCTCTTCAGACATGAAGATTATTGAGCATATATGGGGTGCCTTGCAACATGCCGTTGCAAAGAGATCTCCAACCCGTCGTATTATTATGGATTTATGGACAGCCCTGCAGGATTAATGGTGTCAGTTCCCTCCAGCACTACTTCAGACATTATTCGGGTCCACATCATTCGTGATGAGGCACTTCTCCGTTCTCGCGGGGGCCCTACACGATATTAGACAGGTTTTGCAGTTTCTTTGCTCTTCGGTGTATAAACACTGTATATTCACTTGCAATGTTTCCGTATGAGCAAATAAAAAGAAGATATTTGTGTAACGACAAAGTCGTCTGTTCCTATAGGGGTTCTGACAGATCTCCAGAGCAAGGTCAGTACGTGGTAGGACCTTCTGTTGCTCAGTTCCAGGTTTGAACCCTTAACTGCGTACCGTCGATGAGATCATAAAGCCAGTCAAGGTCCAAATTCCCCTACTCTACCATGGCAATTTTGCGTAAATCGCGCAACGAATGTGTGGTCGTTGTCGACGTCCAGAGTTCGCTTCAATCGGTCTGACACATGCTCATTGAGTTCACGCCCGGAGAACAGGCAGACCTCTCCATCTTGGAGATCCTGAAATTCTGAAGGATTATGTGAAAGAGAGAAGCACGATGAGAGCGCGAGTTATCATCCATTAAGATGAAATTATCACCAAAGTAGTGGCAGTACGATCCCACTGTTGGTTGCCGAATCTCGTTCCTGTCCTGCAGGGCAATGAGTGTGCCCCCGTCTAGTATAAGAGGGGCACAGTGGCTCTCATGTAGCGCCATCGCTAAACATCACTCCACCACCACCTTGTTGCGCATGTGGGCCACACTGTTGGAGGCTCTCGATATTACTAGGTTTCCCCCAAACATGTTGTCTGCGATTATCAGGGTACGAACACATCCGGATTTCGTCCGTAAACAACACACGGCACCAATCCTGGGGTGTTCATTCTGTGTGTTTTCTTGCTCATCTGTAACTGAGTCCATATACTACATGGTTCTTGCCACGGTCGTCGGGAATGGAGACTAATCGAGCAACAGTTTCCTAACAGTTATAAGCGTCACTTTCCGTCCTGTAGCTCTTCCAACACTAAATTCAGTTCTGAAGCAGACAACTTTTTTTTTTACTCAAAAGTCAAAGATGCCGATCATTGTGTGCACTTTAATAGGGTCGGCAAGCTGACACTACCTGTCAAATTGAACCGCTTCAATCCCTGCACCGCATCACTTTGACTCTGGTGCACATGTCGAAGAACTTTCCTGGTTCATAACTTCTGCGCGAAACGTCGCGACCGTCTTTAGTCAGATTATGCTGTGGGGCCTCGCTACGGTTCGCGCGGCTCCCTCCCTCACAGGTTCTAGACCTCCCTCGGGCCTGGGTATGTGTGTTGTCCTTAGCGTAAGTTAAAGTTAGATTAAGTAGTGTGTAAGCCTAGGGACCGATGACCTCAGCAGTTCGGTCCCATAGGAACTCACCACCTATGGTGCTTTATTTTCAATTGGAAATCTGCAGTCCATTCTAGTGCAGCGTTCTACCCTACATAGCGCTCGTTGTAACTGTAAGATTACAAACAACGGCAGGGGTGGCCATCCAATCGGTACGGGACAGACAACAGCAGTACATTTGCACGACATATCGGGTTGATGCAATACTTTTGTTGATGCGTGTATTAATAAACAGCACTTGCCGTTTTATTTCGTAAGACCTTCACAGCACTTCGAGTAAAGCAACGTAAATGCAGTACTAGGAGCCATGCGGCGGCAGAGACATAATAGAAACATTTCTTCCACCACACTAGCTCCTAGTACTTCAAGTTATTAGGCTGTGTAAGCCACAAATTACAAACTCCTTTGTCCTATAGAAACTGAGCCTATATGGCGTAATGTGTTACAGTCTGAGTCACTATACCGCTGTCTTTGTAATCAGTTTTCTAATTCAAATTTCGACATTCTTACTTCCGAGTAACAACACTTTACTTCATTGCTCATTGTAAAAGCTTTGCCATCCTCGGAACTTCATATTAGTACTCCGATTTCGTTATTAATGGGCCATGTTCAGTGTCTGGCGTGCATTTCAGGGCTGACACCAGGTTTATAATTAATATAAAATCTGAAGCTCAGTCGCAAAAGGAGTGACAGGCTTTCAGATCGCAAAGGAGACACTGCATAGCGTCCACGTTTGAGCGTTTTGCAGATATTTTGAGTGCAATACAGATCCACCGCTGACGACGGGTTCTCGCCGGGAAATTCTCAAGAAGTATCACTGGACCACCATCGAAATTTTATCGGTGCAGTTAGAGTTCACCCTTGATGTCAGAAAAACGTAAATTTGTTGGCACAGAGACGTATAACGCTAACGAATTTCACATTGTTACGATGCACAAGCGCCGTAGCACCAGGAAACACCGTAAAAGTAATCTATTTAAAACAGTTCACAAGGCCGAATACCGAAGATAGCGACGTATTTACCAAACAAACAGAAAGTTATAATAAAATGGCAAAATGTCAACTCTTCAAGAGACTGTAATCTAAACGCATAATTAGTCTTACTTTGCACTTTACATTTACTAACATTTTTTTCTAATCATCTGTGTACTACGAATGTAATGTGGTCCTGGCTGCTTGGTATGTAAACTGGATGCCATTAAAACAAAGACAGCTTACCTGCCCCGCCACTGTTTCCAAAACTCACTGTTAGAAACTATCGTGCGTTACGTACGTAAAGTAGTGTAATTCATGAATGAAATAAATAAGTTAGTGATGGTAACATTTTTTGCAGGAAGAGAAATGTGAGAAGATATGATGCACGAAGTAGCTGAAGTGTTCCGCCAGTTATGCTTGTTAGGTTTAATACCGGAGGATGCTGGCGCGATACGCAAAACAGGGTCGAACAAACCCTCGCTACTAGATGCACAGCAAAACCGCTTCTATTTGGACCTCTCGGCACTGGAAGATAATGCGGTACAGAGTTTCATCTTTACCGTCTGGAAATGGCAAGGGGGAGTACATGGAACAGCAGAACTGCGACACACGCTAACTCCAGTACCAATCCCCTAACTTTGTAGAACACGGCTTAGCGACATGCACGTCGCCACCCCTCCCGAATACTCCTTTTCAAGTTTCTTTAGCATGTCTAGTACAAAGTCTTATCCACTCTACCAGTTTGTTAGGATGTTGTAACGCCAAGAATTTGCACCATTAATGAACTATTGCTGTCTTATTATTGCATACAGATTGAATCAGCTAAGACCTGCTCCGCAAATATTTCGGACATGGGAGGCACTATTGGTCAGCAGTTTCCACACGACTGGACTGTAGGCAAGGGAACGTATTTGCAGAGAATACGTAGATTTTCAGATGTTGACGAAAGTGCAGTTTTTTACAACAGTTACAAAACTTTAAATGGTACAATGCTTGCTGAGAGTGAAATCCTAAAAGTAGCGTAAATGAGAATATCAATGGTGTTTGCTGCAGGAAGTTAGTGCAAGTAGTTAATGAGTCTTCGTACTGTGATCATTATAAGTACCGACAGCTGTTTGTTCCATCCTTCTGCCTAGATGCTAGGCGAAATTGTTATATTTATTTACATTGTGCTGTGTGTGAACTGCGATTGCATTGCGACGGTCCTGTCACTTATTGGGCGATAGTGGACGTAGTAAGACGTGCGTGGATGATGACATTTTCCCGTTGCGAAAAAGCGTACATGCTTGTGGTATATGGTGAATGTAGGAAGTAAGCCGTTCGTCGGTGCAGCGTGCACGCCGAAAGATATCCCAATCATCAGCCTCTTCAAACAATTACAGGTCATATGAAACAGCATACTGCTGCTGCCTGCGCTGCAATTTGCGCTGAATGCTAGAACGTGTGCAAAAGTCGTTGCATGGCAGACTGCAAGCTTGTATCGACGTTGGTGGTGGTCATTTTGAGCAAAGGCTTTGAGTGTTGATTGGTTCTTTACGTGTCAAACCTCACCGAGGTACTGCATTCACCTTTCTTTCATTTGCCCTAGGCAATGCCCCGTTTAACAACGCGACAATTCGAGAGACTTATTGACATCTGTGAAGAGCTGCACATAAGAACCGATGTTAACTTCACATTCGTTTGTGCTACGACATGGAACAAACAACTGTCGATGTTTACAATTTTGAAACACGGTAGCTCGTAAGCTACTTGCACTAAACTCCTCCAACAAACTTAATGGACGTTCGATTTAGTCTATTTCGACTATGGTACTGTCAATAGGTACTGTTGCACTGAAATATATGTACCTAATTTAAATAAATACACATTTGGAACTCTTAACACTGTGAGGCTGCATAGGCGGGCCCCTACCTAAGATATGAATCGGTGAAATCTGCGTTTCAATGACGCCTTCAACTATCGAAATATTTGCAGCCCAAGTTGTAGGTGATTCGCAGTATACCATATATTCATTCATGTATGAGGGTCGATAGGTAGAAACGTGTTATTAGGGGAGGAAAAGCAGGAAGGAATCCCCTCCGTGCACAGAAGGGCGAGTAGTGATCGCACCAAGAGAGGAAAATCGAGCAGTTAGTCGCTAGCCTTTAGACTGTCAGCACCTTGGCGTGAAAGCGAGGCTAAACTAGCTGCAATGTGACACGACATAAGCGTCGGAGCACGCATATGCAGCGAGGAATGTTTGTACAGTGTTCTATGGTGTTTTAATATG
The DNA here is from genome assembly GCF_021461385.2 of Schistocerca piceifrons. NCBI lineage: Eukaryota > Metazoa > Arthropoda > Insecta > Orthoptera > Acrididae > Schistocerca > Schistocerca piceifrons. Next base: position 263,870,821 of record NC_060145.1, on the reverse strand, counting down.
GAAGAAAGAATCAAATTAGAGCACTTTCTTTGCTGAACCAAGCTTGCTCAATACAAGTCAACGGCATCACCGCGGCAGCTCAACGCTTCGTAACCTCCAGGCAATGAACCGTTTCTTTAGATTTGTAAAAATGCATAATCAGTACCTCGATTGCGATTGCTGTGATCTAACTTATTTGTGCAATGTAATATTCGTGTGTTCGAGTACCGTTATTAGCCTCAGTCACGTGACATGTGCTAGTATTACATTTGTAATATGAAAAGTTATCTGAGTGTCAGTAATTTTGAATAATAACTCACGTGCTGAAAGTTTAGTAAGTAATACAAGTAATAAAGTAAAATTTATTAAGTATTGCATCTGTTAAATTCCACAATCTGAACCAAAAATTTACTTGTTGAAAAAATAATTATAGTCACATTCTATTCCCGTTTGAAGCGAGTCTTAAATAAGTAATAGATACAAAGGTTGAACTTTATGGGATGAAGTTTTGGTTCAAGAGTATTCCAAACAAGTGTTGCCATGTGATTGTACTGATAAGGCCCAAATAGATCTCTTAAGAGAGGTCAGAGACATTATTTCAAAAGTAGACAGTTCAGTTGGCTAACAGTTGAGGGAGAGGTTTTGCTAGTCTCTCATTCTAGAGAAATACACAGAGTGTTCCAGGGGGAATGGTCCATATTCAGTTACATAACAGGAACGATAATTCGAAGCAAAAAAAGTCTAGCAGGAAAAGGCTCTAAAATGTATACCTTAAGACCAATGAGCATTTATTCTTTGCTACTATAAAACAAATTTCTTCTACTGCAGCCTCTTTGCTTTCCATATCTTGGGAGGAGGTAGTATGGACGATACAAGAGAAGAATTCCCCTAAACATGGTCTCAAATCCCTACCTTAAGAGCTTGTTCATTTTCACTACAGTGAAACATCTTTTGTACTGAGCAAGTATCCATAGGAAATAAGTTAGGCATTTTAGAGTCCATGTTTACTGGACATTTATTTCTTGGTTTGGTCCATTCAATCACCTCTGAAAATGTGTAAGGCAAAGACCTTGCAGAAGATTTGTTTCATGGTAGCAAGATGAAATCTAATATGTACTATTACTGCTGGGATAACCTGCATAGAAGTGTCGATCGCAACATACAGCTAATTTGTCCTCAACTGAGACCATAACTGAGATAAATGGTAGTACGTTCCATGTTACCTATTGAAGGTCTGACTTTTAAAATCAGTAACACTTATTTCAAAATGACATGTCGGATTTGGACTGGTGACCGTGATGACAAAAAAATTGCAAAGGCTAAACAGCCCGTGTTGAAATTCTAATTTAGACCATCTACTGTATAAAATAAAATGTTCCGGAAACGAAACCAATAGTCCAACTGCTTAAAAAACCATTACTTAAACGATAACGTTCATAAATATTGTGAAAGGGTGAAACTAGCTTGGCATTGCGTGGGCGTTTTAATGTTAGCAGCAAGTCTTAGAATTCCTTCGACGTCTACACCTAGGCTTGCATGGAAAATGTGCTCCAGAGTCGGTAACTTGCTCCAACCAAGGGCTTCCCAAACTTAGAATCGTGGTACTTTGATGCAACACCTCGTTTATGTTGAAGTTCAACAAAGTTTTAAAAAATCACAAAAACTTCTATTATTAACTGGTTACTTCAATTTTAAATAATAACAGATAACACAAAAACCATAACATTTTTAAAAAAGAATCAGTATTGCCAAAGTGTTAAAAAAAGTCATGTTATTAATAGTTATTCGCAGAACACTTACTTCCCGCGAAACACAGTTTGCGAAAAGCTGCTCTAAGCATTGAAGTCGTCAATGAACAAGACGCAGTGAAGTTCACTGAGTAGACTCCGAGATTCTGCTGGAGGAGTTGGGGTTAACTGTCAACGGTAAAGAGAACAGTACCCCCCTGTGTTGAGCGCTGCTACTGTCGGCACCTGTGTGCCTCACAAGCGCGGAGTACGGTACCTGGGCGCCGAAGAAGTGCCGCGGTGCCGGCGCTGTCTCGGGCTGCACTGTGGAACGGCTGCCTGCTGTCGGGTCTCGGGTAGCCAACCCTCGCGCACCGGCAACAAGTCCGCGACTGGCCAGCAAGCGCAGCGCCGCGCCGGCTGGGACCGCGGCCGCACACGCTTCGTAGCGGCGCGCCGCATCCGCTATCGACCTATCGCCGACTCTTTCGATTCCTCGAACGTCGCATACCAGCGTCCGGGGCCCGGCGGCGCCGCACGTGAATGCTGCGAGTCCTCATTGCGTTGCCGTCTACATACAGCACCAGGCTCCGATCTAGGAGAGGGATTGGGAGGGGGGGGGGGGGGGGGCGCTATGATATCTGCCCCGGGCAGCAATTTCAGGGGGCGCCAAATTCATACTCTTGAAGAAAAAAAAATACTTGTTTCACAAAGAGCCTAGCATCCAGCACACGTTAGTATATCGATTGTTCGTATGATTTTTAAACGCACCCCTGTTGGTTTTTCAACGTTTTTAAACACAGTCTAAGTTGATTTCTGATCGAATCATAAGTTGATTTTTGAATGCGTGCATAGCGTACGTGATGTGTCTGCCAAGGGAATCCCCGTCGCATCTAGAAATGAAAAACTTTCCCGCAGACGGGGCTGTACGAACTGAGTCAAATAAACGCGAATTGTTGAATGCTAATCGCTGTTTGTTTGTGTGGTTGACTGAGTGTGCCAGTTATAAGAGTTGTTATAATTATTAGCGAAATCCATCGATTCAGACTACCAGAGTGCAAATAAACGCCTAATAGGAATAACAGGTAAGAAACATTACGTATTAATTTCTCGGTGTATCCAACGAAATGAAATTTTGACAGAAAATTTTTGACACACCGCTACACTACTAAGGACCAATTGTACAGTCAATTCTCGGAATAGGGTGGAAAACGCGTTGTGCGAACACTTAATATCGCCTAACCGGAGAAAAAACGCAGGGTAACTAAAGCAGTGACTCTGGCAGGGTTAGTGAAGTTAACCAGACAATAAGTTTTGACAATGACGTGAATAGTTACCGAATTATTGATGACAAGATTGTTTGTTAAAACGAGGAAGTAGAAGAATTGGGGACATCACACAAAGTATATGGAAGAATATGACGATTCCGAATTTATATAAAAAATTCGTACTACTACTACTACTACGACTACTTTTCGATCTCATGCTTGACGAAGTACAGCGTATGAATGAAATGTGGAACTGTTTCCCAAAATATTTTTTTTTTTGCTTTTAGTAGGGTTAATAGGCGTTTGATATTGGTACTTCATGAATTATATTCTGTCGTGTTATTGATGTAAATGTGGTAGATAAAAATGACCATTTGAGCCAAAACAGTCTCGCTTATTTGGCGTGTTTACGACTGCTCCTATATTAGAAAGGCCTATTCCTTTATCTAGGAGAAAGTAAAAAAAAATAAGATAATGAAATCGAGAAACAGCGCCAGTCTTGGGTACTATTCATATTAACAGTTTTCTTCAGTATTAGACAACAACATTTTGACTTTTCATGTAGCAAATCGTTTGACGAACTTTGATGAGGCAATAGATTCTTTCGCAGAAAGGAAAGCACACCATGGAAAGCTGTAGCAAGAGTAGAGGAAAAAAAATTGCTAGGGCCTAAGGATTGAAGAAATGTGTACTGTCTTGTTTGTCTCTTGTCTTTAGTGCTTTTATGTTTTCTGCATTTAAGAAAAGTTGCAAATTTGTGGTAAGTTCCTATGGGGACCAAACTGCTGAGGTCATCGGTACCTAGGCTTACACACTACTCAATCTAACTTAAACTAACTTACGCTAAGGACAACACACACACACACACACACACACACACACACACACACACACACACACACCCACACACACACCCACACACACACCCATGCCCAAGGGAGGACTCGAACCTCCGACGGGCCTGTATTTAATTTTATGTCACACAAAAGAGAAAGTTATTAGCTAATAGGCAATGAAGAGTGCAATTTTTCTAAAAAGCCCTTATTCTCCTGGTCACAAATAATCCCACGGAGTATTAATTGTGAGTCTTCAAGTGGAATAGGATGTCAAACTGATCGACTGGTAGCAGGAGAGGCACCACAGGATATTTAATGTCCTCTGTCCTGAATATAGCATTGATGGCCTCCATTGCAAAATACATACGTTTGAACTGCACAGAGAGAAATACAGTGACGTGCGAATGCTGTGTGAAGAGGCATGGTAGTGCATTTTGGAACACTTGAGACCAACTAACGTGTCTTACATTTCCTCAAACATATGTGTTTTGTATATCAAACTCTTCAGAAAGATGTAAGCTACAAAATGAACATACTCTCGAAGGATCGATTTTATTTTAATTTTTGACTTCCTGTCTCAAACGATCGACGGTGAGGTGCGGGGATCGCTACTATCAAGTTTTTGTCCAATTTGCAAATATCGCACATCCATGTCTGTAGAGCACAAATGCACACTACCAACAGAATGTCGACACACCTGATCATTAAAATATACTGGTGCACGAAACTTATGCACGAAAGTAGCTTTCTCATGCGTGTTACTGCCAAGTAACATAGCTCGATGAAACCTGTACCATACACGGAAAATACGCAATGATACGGACGGTGGTGAACCATGTGTTATGCTGTGAGGAGGCATAATTTTGTACGAATGTAGTGACCTCAAAATCTCAGAAGACTGTACATTCACCCATCAATGTTATTGTGTTACTGTACTTATTTCAGATCTACGGTATGGGTACTTTCAGCCTTGACTTCATTTTTGTGGATGACAAAGCGCAACCGCATCGGGCAGCGCAAGTGGGGGAGCTTCTGGAACGAGAAGATATTCAGCGAATGTACTGCCCTGCCCCCTTCCACTGACTTAAATCCCATCGAGCACGTGAGGGATGCGTTGAGGAGACGCCAACGACCATCCACCAACTGTAACTGCACTGGTGCAGGTGTGGCTCGCCCTACATTAAGAACTTTCCAATCTTGTGGCCAGTATGGGAGCACGTTGCAGGGTATCAGTTGCAGTCAGTGGTGATCACAGGCCATATTAAGAATCACGTCCCGTATTTTTCAGTGTTCAGGGGACCATCATGAATCGCAGTGATTTCAGTCTAAATATAGCCCTTGAATAAAAGGACTATATTTAAACACAAAGACACACACAAAAACACATGGTCCGTCAGAAGATTTAGAACCATAATTGACTACTTCACAGCAAATCAAAAAACAGCTGTTCTGTTTCAGGATGTGCGTGTATATAGAGGGTACGGCATTGACACAGACTACTTCCTGCTACAAGCAAAGGTTGTCCTAAAGCAGAGATGGCATAAAACACGTAAAAAATCCCGAGAACAACCAAGGGATGTATGTAAATTCTATTTACTAGAACAGGAGTCAATCACGAATCTTTATCAAAGACGCTTACACACAATAATAGGCACAGATCCAGAATCAGAGAGTACTGAAAATGAGTGGGCACAGATTAAGACCATATTACGAACTGCAGCCAGTGAAGTCTTAGGTAAAACGACAGTTAAACAATATGGACAAACTGAATAGTTTAAGCACACACTAACAATCATTTCAGCGCTATCGTAGTGAGCGATTCAGCATGGGTTTTACTCAAGATATTTCTCCTTTCAATGTACCTATGACTTAATTATGTACTTTTACGATTTACTCGCCTATGCTTAATTTCTAATAGTGCCTTGATCATAATAAAAGAGAATGAGAATAGCTGATAAGCCAAAGTCAATTACGCCTGCAGGTACGAGAGTGATTGCTGAGTCAGAACAGGAAGCTGCAGGCCAAGTGCAACTTCAGGGAGAACAGTTAAAACTGTAACTGAGTGGATTTCTGCTAACGGACACAATCTTAAAACGATACGTATTCAGTTTTTCACATCAAGAGTTACTACACCATTGGGAAGTGTAACACTAGGCGAGGATATAATAAATAAGCTGCAAACTTCAAATTCTTAGGTGTACATGTTTATGAGAATTTCAACTGGAGAAAGCACATTTTGAAACTCCTTAAGTAACTTAGTACGGCCACGTCGCAAATCTTTGGGAGAGAAAAATCACTAAGATAACATATTTTGCACATTTTTCATTCAATAACGTTATATTGTATAATGTGCTAGGGTAACTCATCTTTAGAAAAGAGTCTTAATTGCCCAAAAACGTATTTAAGAATATTATGTGGTGCTCACCCACAATCATCTTTTAGACATATATTTAAGGAGTTGGGTATTCTGACAACTGCTTCGTAGTACATTTTTATACCTCGTTAAATTTGTTGTAAATAATGAACTGTATTTTAGAAAGAACATGATAATTACAATTAAGGAAGGAAAAATGGCGTCCATTACTCCACATTAAGACTGCCTTTAGCACAAAAACGGGTGCGCAATTCCGCAACCAAATTTTTTGATAACGTATTCAGTGATGTAAAATTACTGAGAAACAGCAAAATAAGATTTGAAAATAAACTGAACAAAGTTTCTCCCTAACAGGTCCCGTGCCGTAGAATAATGCCTGTTATTCTTATTTGTAAAATGAATTAGATAGGAATTACTGTCTCACATCTGAGAAAAAGGAAGTAGCCAATATTTGCAAGGTGAATGTAAAATTATCCTTTCCACGTGAAACGGTACAGTAGTTACCGCTCCATAAGCAGCAGGTTTCGTTGCTCGCTCACACAGGGATTGCAAACTGAGGTGGCACCGCCGCTAATTTATTGCACGACGGCCGGCCGAAGTGGCCGTGCGGTTAAAGGCGCTGCAGTCTGGAACCGCAAGACCGCTCCGTTCGCAGGTTCGAATCCTGCCTCCGGCATGGATGTTTGTGATGTCTTTAGGTTAGTTAGGTTTAACTAGTTCTAAGTTCTAGGGGACTAATGACCTCAGCAGTTGAGTCCCATAGTGCTCAGAGCCATTTGAACCATTTATTGCACGACGCGGTCGACTGCTGGTGCAGCGGAACCCCATGTGGACGGATGGAGTGTGTTAGGTTTCATTATACATGTTTACATACGTCGGCTACCATGTTTTACTTGTGCTTGAATGCAAGTCATGCACGTGGACATCCCTAATCCTCCTCCCACCTTTCCGAAAAGCGTGGCTAAATACTAGTTGGGTATAGTAGTGCCAACCTTACTCCTGGATAGGGGATCAGAGATACAGCACAGGCAGGTCGAAGTCAGAGACGTTCCAGTATCATATGATTTGGGGTGGAGAGGTTGGTAACAGCGAAGTGGTTCGACCAGCCCCTTGCCCTCCATATTCTGCGAGTTCTACAGAATACGGGTAAGTGAGCAGACGTGCCCTCTGTGCGTCTGTCTCGATGTTCACAGAAAGAAAGGTATTTGAATAGTTGAATTAATTCTTTTTATTTCCAGCTTCAGATTATGTAGGGAAATGAATGTATGTAATGACTGCTTTCTCGCTTATTTCGGAAATTTTGTGTGGAAACAGTAGGCTCCCTCCCTTTGTACAAAGACACGTGGTGTCTTAAGCTACAAAGTCTCATCAATAGTTCCAATGTATAAATTCTATCGCATGAATCGAGTGCAACGAAGTATATTCAACCGAGAGTGATTTATTTTGGTCGAAAAACTGAAATATAAAAATGTTATGTATGAAGGGGGTCCTAGAACACGTGGTATGCCCCATGCTAGTAATAGTGAACGTGGTTGATCATTGGGTACCCAAATTATAACATCGAACGGTCACATCGTAATGCGCTGCCTCACTCCATAGTTCATTGTTTCCACTCCCTATGTAGTTGATTGTACCGTAATTCCACGTGGTCGATCATTCGTTGCCGGATGGCACGAGTTTCAAGTAGCGGCAAAACAGACATCGGTCCGCTGAACTCCTTCGAGTCCCTGTGTTAATGTGTTCGGTCCCCAGCCTATCCGTTATCCCCCTCTCACATAGTGGATGCTCTATGGGAAGTAATCGCAGAATTTGGTTAATATGCGTACAGATTAGCATACAAGACAGACAAGCTATAAGCTGTAAGGAATGTTGTCTGTGTGAAGTAGAATAATTACTTTAACTGCTGTAAAGCCGAATGATTATGTTTAAAATAAATAGGTTATGAATGATCATCAATCTTTAACATACCCTGAAATGACAATGAAGTCAATTTAAGAAAATTCATTTATAGAAGAAAAGAGTTAAAAAAATAACAAAGAGATATAGAACACAGTGACCCACACATCAGCGTGTGAGCACTTCGGCCCTTGCTTAGTAAAGTGCAAAATAGGACACGCTCTGTTCTCTAGGAAACGCTCTCATGTACTCCTCCCCAAATTATCCGTTGCGCCATTTCCATTCAGGGCTAGTTGTATTGACAACTTATTTTTATTAATGCCGATGTCAGGTGTCGGTTTCCACCTGGTTGTGGACCAGTGTAGAAATAAGAAAATCCACAAAAATCACGAGGGCTGCGTAAAGCAGAAACATGAGTATTGCCAGAGTGTTTTAAGAAAGAACAGGCAAAACCATAGTTTTCTCTCCTCCCGAATAATTCGCGTAGGACGGCAATCTTTCACACTTAATTACGATTTATCGGGCGAAATGATCCGTGAAACATGAAACTAACTACGAGGGTAATCCCAAAAGTAAGGTCTCGTATTTTTTTTATAAGTACATTGACCTGTTTATTTCTAGAATGGTTTACATCAGTTTACAGTTCAAACATTTAGCTATTTTTCGATATTATCACCATCTCTGTCGATAAATTTTTGTAGACGCTGTGGCAGTTTTTGTACGTCCTCGTCATACCAGCTCGCCACTATGCTGTTCAAAAAGTTATGAACCTCTTCTTTCACCTCGTCGTCGGAGCTGATTCGCTGGGACCACAATTAACGCTGACAGGTACTGTGATACTCTGAAAAAACTCAAACGGGCAATTCAGAACCGGAGAAGAGGAATGTTGAGCAAGGGCGTACACATTCTCCATGCAAACCGCTCGCCCACACATCGCTCGGCAAACCGTTGCTCTCCTGCAACAGTTTCAGTGGAACACAATCACCCACCCACCCTATAGTCCTGACTTGGCGCCCAGTGTCTATCACCTGTTTGCTGCGTTGAAAGAACATTTGGCCGGAAAGGGAGTCAGCTCCGACGACGAGGTGAAAGAAGAGGTTCATAACTTTCTGAACAGCATGGCGGCGAGCTGGTATGAGATGGGCATACAAAAACTGCCACAGTGTCTACAAAAATTCATCGACAGAAATGGTGATTATGTGGAAAAATAGCTAAATGTTCAAGCTGTAAACTGATGTAAACGATTGTAGAAATAAACAGGTCTATGTACTTATAAAAAATAGGAGACCTTACTTTTGGGATTAACCTCGTAACTCCACCGGTGACAGGAATCATGGCAGTGATGTGGGGGTATGGACCAGTCGGTCGTATGGCATCAGCTCAGTAGCACTGATGAACACAATGGCAAAAAGGATCTATGGGGCTTTGATATGCTGATGAAGAAATCTTGAGTGGTGTCGCCCGATCTGTTAGCGAATCTATGTGGTCTGCCTAGCTGTCTATAAGGAATGGTGTAACACTTAGTCTTGTGACACGGTAAGACCAGTGGCTGCAAAACAAACATACTAATCGACAGAGACCAAAGACGAAGGTCACGAGCTGTTAGACACAACTGGTTTCAAATACGATAGCAGTTTCTGTTGTCAGTGAATGAAGGACCATCTCAGATTCCGAGAGAACATCGCTGTTGGCACTGCATGCAGCCGACGCCAACGTTTGAAGCCAGGTACCTCTCAAAAGGTCGTTTCGCACAGCTGGACATCAAGCTGCATGTCGTAGGTAGGTCACACAACACAGAAACTGGATAGTAGCATATTGAGTGTGCGTAATGAAGTCAAACGAGTCACTCTGTGCGTCTTTTCAAATGAAGCAAAGTGTCCACAGCACCGATGGAATAATAGGGCTTTTCACCCGTATTGTGTGGGGCATGTAGGTCAGACTAAAGGTGGTTCTGTGATTTTGGGGGCTGTTTTCCGTACTACACGGACGTTAAAGGATCCCAACACCAAGACATAGTCGTGTGACGTAAACGAAAGTTGGTAGGCACGTTTCTACATATGAAAAGTGACGTCTAATCAAATTTCACGCCAGTTTCATTATAGTGGCACCAGTAGCGCTACTATCAGGATGCAAACCAGATTTGCGTTAGTAAAGTTTGAGACTGGACATAGTTGATGTAAGAAAAGAATGTCCTTAAGACGACGAAGACGCCATTATGAACATCTCACTGAGTTTGAATGAGGTCGTGTAATAAGGCTATGAGAAGTTACATGTTCCTTCAACGATACTGTAGAAAGACTGGGAAGGAATGTAGTCACTGTACGTGACTGCTGGCAGTAGTGGCCAGACGAAGGTATGGTAGCGAGCAGACAGGCTCCAGACGGGCACGTGACACTATCGAGAGGGAAATCCGTCGTGCTTGATCTATACTGTGTTGCAGCAATGCGAGAAGCAGTTGGTACTACAGTAACAAACCAAACTGTTCGAAATCGGTTACTTCAAGGATAGCTCAGAGACAGACGCCCTGTAGCTCGGATTCCAACGATCCCAAAAGCATCGCCGTTTTCGACTTCAGTCGTCTCAAGTGAGAGCTCACTGGAGGAAGGAGAGGTCTGTTGTGTTTTCTGACAAAAATCAATTCTGCCTCGGCGGCAGTAATGGCTGTGTATTGCCTAGGAGGAGCTGAGCTGAGCGCCTAAAGCAAGCTGACTGCTATCTAGACGCACTGGCCCTACCCGTCGTGTTATGGCCTGAAGCGCGATTTCATATTTAAATATGTCAATAGAAAATCAACCAGGCCAAAACATAAATAAATCGAAGTAATAAACTGATGAAAAATATTCATAAGTTAAGAAATACGTAAATAACAATTATACTGTTAAGAAAAGTGTTTAGTAAAATTTATTTAAGTTCTTTCCATATCGATGGTGACAGTAAAGTATCCGCACCAAGCTCTTTGTTGGCGGGAGAGACCGCGCAGCGTTGTCGATAGAACACTCTTGAGTCAACTTTTGTGCAGTGAAGTTGTGTGTAGAGACAGAGCGGTGTGCCTGTTCGCCACAAGCTATATATTACTTGAAGAATACTATAACTATATAATTGGTAATTATTTATGAATTATTAAAAATCGAGGTCATGAAGACATCAAAGGTATTTAAGCACTAACTGCATATTGTAAGTTCGTTGTTACATTTTTAATCTGTTTTGTGTAAGCAATCCCCAAACTAATGTTTTATAAATTGAATCATTATAAAGAGTTAATTCATATTCAATCATTTTCAGACTATATTAGTTTATCTCAGTCAATGTCGTATTATTTTTCACTCAACCCAGTAACCACAAGATTCAACTTTTGTTGAGTTTTCTCAATTTTTTTAATTTAATAATGACATTGCATTTTGCACCAGTAACTTCGATCAAAAAGCAAACGAATAGTAATTACAATTTTAGCTCACATATTTACAATCTTAGTAAATGAATGCCAACCCAAATAATTATCAACAATAGATCAGAGTGAGTATATTCAGAAATGCAGTCAGATGACGTTATCCAGAGGCGACCCAGTAAAATACAAGGTAAGGGAAATATGTATGTATGTTTTCAGGTTCACTGCACAGATAACCAGTACTAAGGGCCATGGCGTAAGCTTATGTGATCACGTCGCAATAATCTTCTTTTGGTCAGTCACATTAATACGTAAAGCCATAAGGCGTACAACATTGTGTACGCTAAAGAGTATCAGATCAGACACGTTGTTAAAATCAAGTCCACGCAGGAAAGCTGCAAGGCACAAAAAGTTCAATTGTTTCTTTCTTTCATTAGACGGAAAATAAATTGTTTTATTCTAGACGGGAAGGTTATCGTCCAAACGCATTAAGTTCAATCATTATTTCTTTTATTTATTCGACGTATGACAGTTGAAGCACTCTCATGGCTATCCCACGCACCCTGACTGCTAATTTGTACATCAGTCTGGTGATTCGGCCTGCTGTGCTGCCATTACGAACAGATTTCCAAGGGGTGTTTTCCAACAGCGTAATGCTCGTCCACATACGGCTGTTGTAATATAACTTGATCTACAGTGTGTAGACATGTTGCCTTGGCCTGCTCCATCATCAGATTACGCCTGCAATCGAACAAGTGTGGGATGCCATCGATCGACAATTCCAGCATCATCCACAATCTGCATTAACCGTCCCTGTATTGACAGACCAAGTGGAACGGTCATTAAACTCCACAAACTGACATCTGGTATCCGTACGACGCAATGCGTGCACGTTTCCATGTTTACATTCAACGTTCTGCCGGTAACAGCAGTTAATGTACCAGCATTTCACATTTGCAATGGCGTATCTCGCGCTTACATTAACCTGTGATCTTGCAACGTTAATCACTTAAATGTGTTACCTAGACAGATGTATTCCCGAAATGTTATTAGTCTACATTAATTATGTCTTCGTTTTGGGATTTTTCCCGTCAGTGCAATTTGGGCTCAATCGTAATAAGGGTTACCTAAAGGTGAACTAGTATGTTTATTCCAACATTCTCGGTGATCAAATACTGCCCTCACCTCTCCATCTTCAGGATGAGTGAACTGCGATCACTCCCATCTTACAAGATGACAACAGCCGTATCCACAAGGCTGCATGCACCATATCGCACCTCGACTACATTGCCAGATCTCAACCGCGCAGGAAATGTCTGGTGGTGTTTGGAGTAGAAGGTGAGACGTGCCAATGAACACCCCTGCAGTTTCGTAGCTCTGCTGGCTCTAATCACCAGTAAACGCTTTCAGCTGGAAGTGTCATATTGTAGAAAGCTGTGGACTATCCAATCCGTAGAATAGTCGTGATAAAGGCTAGAAATGTTGTTATTCGGTGTTAGAGTGATGTCTCCTGGAGATGGCTAATTCATTTTGCGTGCGTAGAATTCAATAGGATGAGTTAAATAACTTTTATCGTAAAACAGAAAGGCAACATTTCCGCATTTCCACCTTTCACAGTAACGACAAAAAACTGGCCATATCTGAAATTGACTCAATCACTGAGGTTCCTTACGAACTTAATTATGTATATAGGGAGTTTCTCGATTCCGGGAATAGAGGGTATCGACGATTTTTGCCTGTTATCGGCATTGATACTGGCAAGATGTTGCTCCCAGGGGTTCCAAGACTTTCCAGAAACTCTTGTTTTCAAGACTGAAGTTGGATAACAAATGACAAAAGAAATATTTTTCGTGTGATATAATTACAAAACAATTTCTGATTTCTTTCTTTTATTTGTACTGTGAAACCCTGGTTTTTGCCAAATTTTATGATTAAAAGTGAACAGAAGTGCTCTATAATTTCTGACAGTTCTCGTGTATCAAAACATGTGACATAATTGACCAGGTCTTGACTGAATTGGCTTAGAAACTCTAAATTTGTACGCCGCCAAGGGCCATAGACCTTAACATGTGACAAATTTTATCTGGACACGTCGACTCGATTCTGAGAAAAAGGGTTCTTAACAGTTGGACAGAGACAGACAGACATCCTGTAAGGATTCCGTTTTGAGGCACGGAACCCTAAAAAAACTCAACGAAGCCGGTTTAATGCAGTTTGTCTCCTGATATGTATTTCTAGTTTCTTGGAGTAAAAATTCAAGTATGACGTAAGGGGAAAGAGGGAAATGGCTTTGTTGTTGTAGGCCTTTTCCTCTTTCTGCAGTACACAGAATTTTAATTGTAATTTTAGGGTAAAGTTACATGTTTTAAAATATAACTCTACATATAAACGTATTTCACTGTAATAAATATTTTTGTTTCATATTTACGAATAATATTTGACGTTTTTATGGTTGCATTACTCAGTTATCCACATCACGAGATGCCGCTAAGCTGGCCACGAATTCCAAAAGCGCATCTTGTCTAGAGAGATACAGTCCAGATATTGCTTATTTCCATCCATTTGTTGTTACTTATAGGCAGTACAGGTGAAATGTGTGTTCTTATAGGAGAACTATCCAAGGAGTTCCACCCAATAATATCCAAACAGCAGAATCTGTACACAATTTATTAAATTGCCAATACTAAACTCTTTTAAATAACAACAACCTCGTGTAACTTACAGAACTTAACAAATGGTTAAAAGATAGAGCTTTAAAAACAATAACGGCGGCTTGCCACCATAAAATCAAAGAACCTTTTACAATAGTGCTTTCAGAGTTTACCCAAAAGACAAAATCCAATAATAAGTTAACTTGGCATTGTTGTTGTTGTTGTGGTCTTCAGTCCTGAGACTGGTTTGATGCAGCTCTCCATGCTACTCTATCCTGTGCAAGCTTTTTCATCTCCCAGTACCTACTGCAACCTACATCCTTCTGAATCTGCTTAGTGTATTCATCTCTTGGTCTCCCTCTACGATTTTTACCCTCCACGCTGCCCTCCAATACTAAATTGGTGATCCCTTGATGCCTCAGAACATGTCCTACCAACCGATCCCTTCTTCTGGTCAAGTTGTGCCACAAACTTCTCTTCTCCCCAATCCTATTCAATACTTCCTCATTAGTTATGTGATCTACCCATCTAATCTTCAGCATTCTTCTGTAGCACTACATTTCGAAAGCTTCTATTCTCTTCTTGTCCAAACTATTTATCGTCCATGTTTCACTCCCATACATGGCTACACTCCATACGAATACTTTCAGGAATGACTTCCTGACACTTAAATCAATACTGGATGTTAACAAATTTCTCTTCTTCAGAAACGTTTTCCTTGCCATTGCCAGCCTACATTTTATATCCTCTCTACTTCGACCATCATCAGTTATTTTGCTCCCCAAATAGCAAAACTCCTTTACTACTTTAAGTGCCTCATTTCCTAATCTAATTCCCTCAGCATCACCCGACTTAATTAGACTACATTCCATTATCCTTGTTTTGCTTTTGTTGATGTTCATCTTATATCCTCCTTTCAAGACACTGTCCATTCCATTCAACTGCTCTTCCAAGTCCTTTGCTGTCTCTGACAGAATTACAATGTCATCGGCGAACCTCAAAGTTTTTATTTCTTCTCCATGAATTTTAATACCTACTCCGAATTTTTCTTTTGTTTCCTTTACTGCTTGCTCAATATACAGATTGAACAACATCGGGGAGAGGCTACGACCCTGTCTTACTCCCTTCCCAACCACTGCTTCCCTTTCATGTCCCTCGACTCTTATAACTGCCATCTGGTTTCTGTACAAATTGTAAATAGCCTTTCGCTCCCTGTGTTTTACCCCTGCCACCTTTAGAATTTGAAAGAGAGTATTCCTGTCAACATTGTCAAAAGCTTTCTCTAAGTCTACAAATGCTAGAAACGTAGGTTTGCCTTTCCTTAATCTTTCTTCTAAGATAAGTCGTAAGGTCAGTATTGCCTCACGTGTTCCAGTGTTTCTACGGAATCCAAACTGATCTTCCCCGAGGTTGGCTTCTACTAGTTTTTCCATTCGTCTGTAAAGAATTCGTGTTAGTATTTTGCAGCTGTGACTTATTAAGCTGATAGTTCGGTAATTTTCACATCTGTCAACACCTGCTTTCTTTGGGATTGGAATTATTATATTCTTCTTGAAGTCTGAGGGTATTTCGCCTGTTTCATACATCTTGCTCACCAGATGGTAGAGTTTTGTCAGGACTGGCTCTCCCACGGCCGTCAGTAGTTCCAATGGAATATTGTCTACTCCGGGGGCCTTGTTTCGACTCAGATCTTTCAGTGCTCTGTCAAACTCTTCACGCAGTATCATATCTCCCATTTCATCTTCATCTACATCCTCTTCCATTTCCATAATATTGTCCTCAAGTACATCGCCCTTGTATAGACCCTCTATATACTCCTTCCACCTTTCTGCTTTCCCTTCTTTGCTTAGAACTGGGTTTCCATCTGAGCTCTTGATATTCATACAAGTCGTTCTCTTATCTCCAAAGGTCTCTTTAATTTTCCTGTAGGCGGTATCTATCTTACCCCTAGTGAGATAGGCCTCTACATCCTTACATTTGTCCTCTAGCCATCCCTGCTTAGCCATTTTGCACTTCCTGTCGATCTCATTTTTGAGACGTTTGTATTCCTTTTTGCCTGTTTCACTTACTGCATTTTTATATTTTCTCCTTTCATCAATTAAATTCAATATTTCTTCTGTTACCCAAGGATTTCTACTAGCCCTAGTCTTTTTACCTACTTGATCCTCTGCTGCCTTCACTACTTCATCCCTCAAAGCTACCCATTCTTCTTCTACTGTATTTATTTCCCCCATTCCTGTCAATTGCTCCCTTATGCTCTCCCTGAATCTCTGTACAACCTCTGGTTCTTTTAGTTTATCCAGGTCCCATCTCCTTAAATTCCCACCTTTTTGCAGTTTCTTCAGTTTTAATCTACAGGTCATAACCAATAGATTGTGGTCAGAGTCCACATCTGCCCCTGGAAATGTCTTACAATTTAAAACCTGGTTCCTAAATCTCTGTCTTACCATTATATAATCTATCTGATACCTTTTAGTATCTCCAGGGTTCTTCCATGTATACAACCTTCTTTCATGATTCTTAAACCAAGTGTTAGTTATGATTATGTTGTGTTCTGTGCAAAATTCGACCAGGCGGCTTCCTCTTTCATTTCTGTCCCCCAATCCATATTCACCTACTACGTTTCCTTCTCTCCCTTTTCCTACACTTGAATTCCAGTCACCCATGACTATTAAATTTTCGTCTCCCTTCACAATCTGAATAATTTCTTTTATTTCATCATACATTTCTTCAATTTCTTCGTCATCTGCAGAGCTAGTTGGCATATAAACTTGTACTACTGTAGTAGGCGTGGGCTTCGTATCTATCTTGGCCACAATAATGCGTTCACTATGCTGTTTGCAGTAGCTTACCCGCATTCCTATTTTCCTATTCATTATTAAACCTACTCCTGCATTACCCCTATTTGATTTTGTGTTTATAACCCTGTAGTCACCTGACCAGAAGTCTTGTTCCTCCTGCCACCGAACTTCACTAATTCCCACTATATCTAACTTCAACCTATCCATTTCCCTTTTTAAATTTTCTAACCTACCTGCCCGATTAAGGGATCTGACATTCCACGCTCCGATCCGTAGAACGCCAGTTTTCTTTCTCCTGATAACGACATCCTCTTGAGTAGTCCCCGCCCGGAGATCCGAATGGGGGACTATTTTACCTCCGGAATATTTTACCCAAGAGGACGCCATCATCATGTAATCATACAGTAAAGCTGCATGCCCTCGGGAAAAATTACGGCTGTAGTTTCCCCTTGCTTTCAGCCGTTCGCAGTACCAGCACAGCAAGGCTGTTTTGGTTATTGTTACAAGGCCAGATCAGTCAATCATCCAGACTGTTGCCCTTGCAACTACTGAAAAGGCTGCTGCCCCTCTTCAAGAACCACACGTTTGTCTGGCCTCTCAACAGATACCCCTCCGTTGTGGTTGCACCTACGGTGCGGCTATCTGTATCGCTGAGGCACGCAAGCCTCCCCACCAACGGCAAGGTCCATGGTTCATGGGCATTACAATTTAAAATGATTTATATAAAACAAAACTTTGAGAAAGGTAATGGCGCATGGCACCATGAAATGAAAGAAGCGCAAAACACAACCAATAAATATAACAACAAAATAATTATTTGATACAACCAAAGGGCGAGGGCAGCTCGTAACGCAATCACAGACGAGCGAGCTCTCAACACTTGGGAGCCTTCCCACTAGAGACGGTCCCCGAAATAAACCGCCGAGAGCTCCCCGACATGCCTCCCCCAACTGCCCGTCACTTACGCACCTTGGTTATGTTCTTTAACAAACGGCAGATAATATCAACACAAGATAAAATTCAAAAATACAACATAACATCCCGGCAGCACATGATAACCACGGCGCCTTTAACTCGGGCGCTCTTAATAAGTGCCTGAAGCCAACACACACAAATCTCAATAAACAATTCTCGATTCTTAAAACGAAACAATAAAAGCCAAGCGCACATGAATAGTCAAACCACAGTCTTAGAAGTGGCGTAACGACACCATACGTGACTATTCCACCAAGTTAATAATAACACAGTGAGAAAAATACAGAACATACCACTAAATGCTGTTAGACAACCAAATTGACGCGATCGTGTTGTTCAGGTCCCAGAAGACCACATATACCAAGCAGCAGTAATTCACTATGTATATACTGTACAAAACCGCCCTTCTTAGGCCGACTACATATCGAATGCCAAATATACCATATATGAACGCAACTCCGGGCAGGACTCCAGGTGAGCAAATAAATTAGTACCAACAAATATCATAACGAGCCACACATACCCAGCAAAAATTTCCAACAACGCCGTCCCACATCAGAATGAAGTTCAGAAACCGCTGCTGACGAGCCAACCGAGCCCACACCCTAACCAGGCAGACGACTCCAAACTTCAGCAACTAGTTGTCTCCGGGCCAGAGTATCACAGGACCCCACCGGACCTCCACATCAGACAGGCAGGAAGAACAAGTACGCCGACTCCAATTAATCACCACCGCATGGCCAGCACAGCGGCGAGTCGCCTCTACCCCAGACCACTCATATTGCGAGGCACAACAACCTTAGCGCTAGTCACCAGCAGGTCAGGCAGAGCGAACTTCGTTCCGTGCAATACTTGGAAACCAACTACCCTCTCGCTTTCGGCCGGCCACCGCAAACACACGCCAGGGACGTCATAGCAAATCGGCACCGGAGCGCCACCCGCACCAGGACAGCGAACTATAATCGATTACAGTGCGCGCTCTGAACAAGATCACAGGATAGCGGCGCGCGCCATATCAACAGGTATGTAGGCTTTCTTTGAAGGAAGTTCCGAAGTATGTAGAGCTCTTCTCAGGCTGAAAGTGTCCATTGTCAAGCCAGCAATCTTCATGTTGCACATAACAATATTTGGATTTTCCACTGAAAAAGCCATCTCACGGTATTTTGAAGCAGTGAGAATCCTTTTTTTGGTATCTAGGAATGACTTTACCATAAAAATCATCGCTCAGGCAATTTCGTTTATAGAATGTAGGCCACCAGGAAATGTAGTCTATAAAAGATACCATCTCCATTTGAAAAATAGAAACCATGTTACCGCTTTTTGAGGAATGTTTTCTGTGTTTAGCAACATCATCCACTGTATAGTATGTTTCCTGCTTCCACTAACGTGTCCCAGCCTAGTTCCCTATCTGCACTAAACGGAAATAGGCGGCGCTGCCGGACTCGTGTATCGTGGGAACACGTTTCCTTTTTGCGGTAAATAATCCAGTGGTCCACTCAGAACCATAATCGTCAAAAAACGTAAATTTGTAAATCTGGGACTAGTTGTGTTTCTGCAGTAAGCGATTCAAATATTAGCAGGTTAAAATTAGGTATTAAACGTCGTTATATTTACCATATAAATACATGTGTGTCTGTATCTTGCATTTGTCGTTGGCCGAAGAGGCCCAGTAAGAATACTATCAACTCGTCACCAACAACCATGGAAAAATAAAAATCCACAGTAAAAATGGTCTGTATCCAAGCATAGGCCGTTAGGTTATTTTACCATTTCAAATAGTTTATGTCACGACGCGGAAGTGCACACATTTAATTGAAAATCATATCGCCTGCACAAGCCTCCATGTTTTTATGGTCGGTACTATATGTGCACGTCTGCGGTCCTAGTTGCCCCATGTGTCGATAACTCGGTAGCCGTAAAATTGGCTTCAAAATTGATCAAATTATTCACACCTCGTTGCTGACAAATGAACTGTGCATACATGATAATTTCTTTGGTTTTTAGGCCCGAGCGTATTCTTTAGTTCATCCAACGGTTAGCCGATGCCAGTGATTATTAGTAACACTGATTGTCAAAAGGTAGTGACCTGTGTGGTCGCTAACAAACTGGAGATATAACGGTGCATCAGAGTTGGCATCGGCGCTTAAGTTCCCCACACATGATCACATGTACCTGTACAGGTGATCACTGAAGGTCAACCGGAGCGTATATGTTAAGAAAATAGTGCACGCCAGAACGACTACGGAGTACAGTCGAAATTCACCTCTTTCAATGAGTTTTCAGAGTAGGTTTCCGATCTGGGTCTCTTAATTACTACTTTGTCTTCAGGTCAGCATTAAGAAGACTGTGAGTGAGTTCTGTTGTTAATTGCGGCACGCTAATTTGGAGTACCAATAGTATTACATTTTCTTAGTTAGCGAACTGCGAAGGGAACGATGATGCTGATGAATTTCCTTAACGCTGTAAATCCAATGATTGCTTCTGGAAGCTACAACGAAGAAAATAAAAGCGATAGCAAGCACGTGATTAGTAAGTTTAACTACTATGGGACTTAACATCTGAGGTCATCAGACCTCTAGAACTTGGAACTGCTTAAACCTAACTTACCTAAGGACATCACACACACCCATGCCCGAGGCAGGATTCGAACCTGCGACCGTAGCGGTCGCGCAGTTTAAGACTGAAGCGCCTAGAACTGCTCGGCCACACCGGCCGGCAACTGTGTCTCTCCCTCTCTCTTTTCTTTAAGGAAGTCATCAGATGACTCGTTTGAATCGGCCCACCAAGAATTTCTCCTTGCAACCTATAACCTCTGTTAACACGTTGACTGCATTTTTGATGCTGCAACTGCCCTGTGCCAACTAACAAATTGTTTACCTTCACAATAAAGGATGGCAGCCAAAAACAGTTGCAGGATTCAATTTTTTTATTAAAATTCTTGACCAAGGTTTCGGTACATATAAATATACCTTCATCAGAAGTAAAACTTCCTGACTAGGAGTTATTTTCTTGCTTGTTGATGCCGGTGAAATGCGCTTTTCCTGTCTTGTTGGGATCTACATATTGTGATGTTTGTTAATTATGAATTTCAATGTGTATGTGTGGTTAAATGACTACTATGTTTTATTCATACAGACAGATGGTTTCGTTTTATTATAACATTTTGGTTGTTTCGCTAGTATGTATTTCACTGCCTACGTTACGCGAGACTCTCGCGCATTACAGTAGTGCCCTCTCTCGTTAGATGTTCCAAGCGCAAGCTTTACCCGTTTGACACTAGGACACAGGTAAATTTGGTTCTATATTTCTAGTTTACATAAATGTCTTTAATTGGCGTGATACGCTTTATTTATTAAGACAAAGTTTGAATTAACACAACCTTTAATAATTTTTGATGCGCTTATGTATGTATTTATGGATTGTAATATGCGCGAGTCTGGCACATGCAAGTGCCCTCTCTCGGCGAAACAATCTGCCTTAGTGCCTTCACACTCGTGTCTCAACAGTTCATAGGCGAAGTAACATTGTTAAACTGTTCGCTTTGATCCTGTGCCCATTACACATGTTGTACAAATGGAGATGATATTTTAATTATTGACGACGCCTTTTGGCATAATTGTTTTATTATTCTCCAGTGCATGATGTAATTTTAGTAAGTACTAAAGATTGTGTGCCTTTATTACTTTAGCAATTTCACCGTTATTTAAGCTTCTGTTTCTCACTTTCGTTGATATGGCTTTTCTAATGAATGTGTCTTTCTATTCAGGAAGTTTTACTTCTGATGAAGGTATATTTATATGTACCGAAACCTTGGTCAAGAATTTTAATAAAAAAATTCTATCCTGCAACTGTTTTTGGCTGCCATCCTTTATTGTGAAGAATTTTAACAGTTGCTGCTGCAGCCATATTTAAAATCTTGAAATATGTACCTGCCCAGGTTTCAAAGGCTGTTTCGAAATACTTGGACATCTCATTTAAAATCCTGAAAACAGGTATGGCTATTGACTTCACTAAACAGTGAAAACAGGTATGGCTATTGACTTCACTAAACGGTGTGAGAGACGCCATTTGACACCGAATTATGTGAAGGCTTTTATCAATGTGAAACAGTGTAAGAAGTTTCCCTCTACTAAAGCTAAACTGGTGAAACAAATTATGAGTGACAGAATCAGTGATCTTTATAAGAAGAAAGATAAACTAAATGAAGAAGCTTACTCTTTGTATCTCTGTATTACTAGAACTTTTAAAGATTATTTTAACTTTCACGTAGACAGTGTTTGGCATAGTGTTAATGAGTGGTTACACAATCGTAAGGTTGAAATTCAGTGTAGGCATGATTTTAAACTTCATAAACTGGAAAATGTTACCCCAAAATCTAATGTTGTTCATGCAAAAAGAACTGTCAATTGCGAACACCAATTTTTCGACAGAGTACTAAACAAAACTTCTATAAGCTTTACCCCTCAAGAAAGCGCCATGCTAGCGAGAGGTTTTAAATACAATTTCATGCCTGATATTAACGATCCTAAAGTGATAGATAATTTTATTGTTGACCTTAAAGTTGGTCTTGACTCTGTAAAAACTGAAAAATCCCAACAAAATAGGATAGCTCATGAATGTAGCGCAATTATAGAAAGAGAGGTCAAGTCGGTAAAAAACAGTGATTTAAAACAGAGAGGTGGTAACATTATTACTAGTATTAACCGTAAATTAAAAAATGAGGCTCTCATCACTAAATCAGACAAAGGAAATTCGCTTGTTGTAGCCTATAAAAGTGAATACATTGCTAAAACTTTGGCTTTTTTCGAAGAAAATGGTATATTTGAAATTGAGCAGGATCATACCCCTACGTTACAAAAGCAAATTAGAGATACGTTAAGAAGAAGTAAACATTTTATGAAAGAGTTTCAAAAGAAAACCTTAATTAACATGAACCCTAGAGCACCTACGCTTAGAAGTCAGTTTAAGGTACACAAAAGTCAACACCCAGTTCGTCCCATTGTTAATGGAATAAAGAGCCCACATCACAAATTAGCGAGATTTTTACACACTAAAATTAAAGAAGCCTTTGTTTTTGAAAACAATTACTCTGTTAAAAATAGTGCTGAGGTAATAAACAAGCCAAAATCAATAGAGATCACTTCTTCCTCTCGTTTGGTTTCTTTTGACGTCGTAAGTTTATACACTAATGTTCCAGTGGATATCACTCTTAAGATTATTGAAGGTAACATTCGACAACATAAAACTTTAAGTGAGCTACAGTTGTTGGAACTTATGTCACTACTGCAGGTTGTACTAGATTACAATTACTTTCAGTTTAATGGTAAAATGTATGAGCAACCATTCGGCTTAGCCATGGGTTGCCCGTTAGCTGGCATCTTTGCTGACATCTTTATGAATGCACTAGAAGAAAATTTCTTCAAAAACAACCCTACGTTAGGCAATAAGATTTCTTTTTATGCTCGTTATGTTGATGATACACTCATACTATTTCAAGGTTGTGACCAAGATCTACAACAACTGTTTCATGTTTTCAACAGTTTCCACGAGAAAATGAAATTTACAAAAGAGATACAAAATAACGAGAGAGAACTCAATTTTCTTGATTTGAAACTTAAGTTATCGGGTAACACTATTAGCTTCGACATTTTCCGTAAAGAAACTTTTTCTGATAATATTATTCCAGCAGATTCCTGTCATCCTCAAACTCACAAGATCGCCTTTTTTCATTCTGCAGTTCATCGCGCTGTGAACACACCTTTAGCACAGAATTGTTTTGAAAATGAAATATTTTTATTAAAATCAATAGCTACTAACAATGGATACGACCCTAAATTAATTGACCAAATTGCTAAGAAAAAAACAACTGTAAAATTTTCTACTTTAGGAGATAACAGGGCAAAAAACTATGAGAGTAATAACTTTATTTCTATTCCATTTTTAGGGAACGTTTCATATAAGATTAAGACTTTTACAGAAACAATATGGTTATAGAGTTGCTTTTTCCGTAAATAATAGCCTCAAACGTAGAGTAATTCATAATATTGGAGCACGAGAAGAACTCAGCACTAAGTCCGGTGTATACAAAATTACTTGTAACGACTGCCCAAACTATTACATAGGGCAGACAGGTAGACCCATTAAAGTTAGGTATAAAGAACACAGGTTAGGTAAAAATGGGGAAAACGTATATAATTCCACCTTTGCTGAACATCTATGGCTCTTACAGCACACGCCAAGTGAACTGGACGACGTAGAGCTGCTTCATGAAGCTGATAAAGGTGACAAACTAGACTTGCTCGAAGAATTAGAGATTTTCAAGCATCTGTCTCTAAAAGATCGTTTTGTTCTTAATGAACAGGTGCAGCTTCGAAACAAAAATTTTTTAGACAGTTTCAAACCCCTCATTGCCTTAATGTAATACAGTCTGGCTGACTAGGAGTTGTTTTCTTGCTTGTTGATGCCGGTGAAATGCGCTTTTCCTGTCTTGTTGGGATCTACATATTGTGATGTTTGTTAATTATGAATTTCAATGTGTATGTGTGGTTAAATGACTACTATGTTTTATTCATACAGACAGATGGTTTCGTTTTATTATAACATTTTGGTTGTTTCGCTAGTATGTATTTCACTGCCTACGTTACGCGAGACTCTCGCGCATTACAGTAGTGCCCTCTCTCGTTAGATGTTCCAAGCGCAAGCTTTACCCGTTTGACACTAGGACACAGGTAAATTTGGTTCTATATTTCTAGTTTACATAAATGTCTTTAATTGGCGTGATACGCTTTATTTATTAAGACAAAGTTTGAATTAACACAACCTTTAATAATATTTGATGCGCTTATGTATGTATTTATGGATTGTAATATGCGCGAGTCTGGCACATGCAAGTGCCCTCTCTCGGCGAAACAATCTGCCTTAGTGCCTTCACACTCGTGTCTCAACAGTTCATAGGCGAAGTAACATTGTTAAACTGTTCGCTTTGATCCTGTGCCCATTACACATGTTGTACAAATGGAGATGATATTTTAATTATTGACGACGCCTTTTGGCATAATTGTTTTATTATTCTCCAGTGCATGATGTAATTTTAGTAAGTACTAAAGATTGTGTGCCTGTATTACTTTAGCAATTTCACCGTTATTTAAGCTTCTGTTTCTCACTTTCGTTGATATGGCTTTTCTAATGAATGTGTCTTTCTATTCAGGAAGTTTTACTTCTGATGAAGGTATATTTATATGTACCGAAACCTTGGTCAAGAATTTTAATAAAAAAATTCTATCCTGCAACTTTTTTTGGCTGCCATCCTTTATTGTGAAGAATTTCAACAGTTGCTGCTGCAACCATGTTTAAAATCTTGAAATTGTTTACCCATTATGGTTTTCGGGTTTTCTATCTAGAGTTTAGTCGTTGGGTGCGTAGGACATATGTTAAAACATCATGGAATAACTCCCATGGTACTCCCTGCCGTCGTTGGATAAGCAGCTGCAGCAGCAAGTCGTATACTCCTAGCCCACTCATTTGCTACATAGTTTAATTCTTAATTTCTTTGCGTGTTTTTGGTACTTGCATTGTTTAATTCATAAATTTCTGGCGTATTATAGTATTTGAGAGTTGTAGCATCGCGTTTTAGTACCTGAATAGTGTAAAATCGCGTAGTCTCCTTCCGCCGCCGAGCAGTGTGTCAGCAGTGCGCAAGTAGCAGCATTACTGCATTTACTAGGCGATCTTGTATTTTAATAACCGTTTAAATTTTGTGTCGATTTGTTTGCGCTCTCTGTAGATTAGTTCAGACGTTCCTTGCACAACAGTTTTTAGCATGGATAGGGAATGCAACTGCTGTGTTTGGATGCAGGCTGAGTTGGCATCCCTTCGCTCCCAGCTTCACGCAGTGTTGGCTTCGGTCACACAGCTTGAGGCTGTTGCCAATGGGCATCACTGTGGGGTTCTGGATGGGGGTTTGTCGGGGACGGCCAGCTCGTCCCACGCATCCCCCGATCGGACTAAGACTGTGGTTGCCCGCGATACTGCCCGCATTGAGGCTGATCCCTCACCTGTGGTAGAGTGGGAGGTCGTCTCAAGGTGTGGCAGGGGGCGAAAGACATTCCGGAGGGCTGAACGGAAGGCCTCTCCAGTTTGTCTGACGAACCGGTTTCAGGCTCTGTCTCAGGATGATACTGATCTTCGGCCTGACATGGCTGCTTGTCCTGTTCCAGAGGTTGCCCCTCAGTGTGCAAGATCCGGGCGGTCGCAGAGGATGGGCTTACTGGTAGTTGGGAGCTCCAACGTCAGGCGCGTAAT
The DNA here is from genome assembly GCF_021461385.2 of Schistocerca piceifrons. Lineage (NCBI taxonomy): Eukaryota > Metazoa > Arthropoda > Insecta > Orthoptera > Acrididae > Schistocerca > Schistocerca piceifrons. Next base: position 263,844,628 of record NC_060145.1, on the reverse strand, counting down.
GGGGCCCCTTAGGGATATGGCAGCAAGAGAGGGGCAGAAACCCAATGTGCACTCCGTGTGCATAACGGGGGGAGTCATTCCAGATGTGGAAAGGGTCCTTCCGGATGCCATGAAGGGTACAGGGTGCACCCATCTGCAGGTGGTCTCTCATGTCGGCACCAATGATGTGTGTCGCTATGGATCCGAGGAAATCCTCTCTGGCTTCCGGCGGCTATCTGATTTGGTGAAGACTGCCAGTCTCGCTAGCGGGATGAAAGCAGAGCTCACCATCTGCAGCATCGTCGACAGGACTGACTGCGGACCTTTGGTACAGAGCCGAGTGGAGGGTCTGAATCAGGGGCTGAGACGGTTCTGCGACCGTGTGGGCTGCAGATTCCTCGACTTGCGCCATAGGGTGGTGGGGTTTCGGGTTCCGCTGGATAGATCAGGAGTCCACTACACGCAACAAGCGGCTATACGGGTAGCAGGGGTTATGTGGCGTGGGCTGGGCGGTTTTTTAGGTTAGATGGCCTTGGGCAAGTACAGAAAGGGCAACAGCCTCAACGGGTGCAGGGCAAAGTCAGGACATGCGGGGACCAAGCAGCAATCGGTATTCTAATTGTAAACTGTCGAAGCTGCATTGGTAAAGTACCGGAACTTCAAGCGCTGATAGAAAGCACCGAAGCCGAAATCGTTATAGGTACAGAAAGCTGGTTGTAGTCAGAGATAAATTCTGCCGAAATTTTTACAAAGGTACAGACGGTGTTTAGAAAGGACAGATTGCACGCAACCGGTGGTGGAGTGTTCGTCGCTGTTAGTAGTAGTTTATCCTGTAGTGAAATAGAAGTGGATAGTTCCTGCGAATTATTATGGGTGGAGGCTACACTCAACAACCGAGCTAGGTTAATAATTGGCTCCTTTTACCGACCTCCCGACTCAGCAGCATTAGTGGCAGAACAATTGAAAGAAAATTTGGAATACATTTAACATAAATTTTCTCAGCATGTTATAGTCTTAGGTGGAGATTTCAATTTACCAGATATAGACTGGGACACTCAGATGTTTAGGACGGGTGGTAGGGACAGAGCATCGAGTGACATTATACTGAGTGCATTATACTGAGTGCACTATCCGAAAATTACCTCGAGCAATTAAACAGAGAACCGACTCGTGGAGATAACATCTTGGACCTACTGATAACAAACAGACCCGAACTTTTCGACTCTGTATGTACAGAACAGGGAATCAGTGATCATAAGGCCGTTGCAGCATCCCTGAATATGGAAGTTAGTAGGAATATAAAAAAAGGGAGGAAGGTTTATCTGTTTAGCAAGAGTAATAGAAGGCAGATTTCAGACTACCTAACAGATCAAAACGAAAATTTTTGTTCCGACACTGACAATGTTGAGTGTTTGTGGAAAAAGTTCAAGGCAATCGTAAAATGCGTTTTAGTCCGGTACGTGCCGAGTAAAACTGTGAGGGACGGGAAAAACCCACCGTGGTTCAACAACAAAGTCAGGAAACTACTGCAAAAGCAAAGAGAGCTTCACTCCAAGTTTAAACGCAGCCAAAACCTCTCAGACAAACAGAAGCTAAACGATGTCAAAGTTAGCGTAAGGAGGGCTATGCGTGAAGCGTTCAGTGAATTCGAAAGTAAAATTCTATGTACCGACTTGACAGAAAATCCTAGGAAGTTCTGGTCTTACGTTAAATCAGTAAGTGGCTCGAAACAGCATATCCAGACACTCCGGGATGATGATGGCATTGAAACAGAGGATGACACGCGTAAAGCTGAAATACTAAACACCTTTTTCCAAAGCTGTTTCACAGAGGAAGACCGCACTGCAGTTCCTTCTCTAAATCCTTGCACAAACGAAAAAATGGCTGGCATCGAAGTAAGTGTCCAAGGAATAGAAAAGCAACTGGAATCACTCAACAGAGGAAAGTCCACTGGACCTGACGGGATACCAATTCGATTCTACACAGAGAACGCGAAAGAACTTGTCCCGCTTCTAAGAGCCGTGTACCGCAAGTCTCTAGAGGAACGGAGGGTTCCAAATGATTGGAAAAGAGCACAGGTAGTCCCAGTCTTCAAGAAGGGTCGTCGAGCAGATGCGCAAAACTATAGACCTATATCTCTGACGTCGATTTGTTGTAGAATTTTAGAACATGTTTTTTGCTCGAGTATCATGTCGTTTTTGGAAACCCAGAATCTGCTCTGTAGGAATCAACATGGATTCCGGAAACAGCCATCGTGTGAGACCCAACTCGCTTTATTTGTTCATGAGACCCAGAAAATATTAGATACAGGCTCCCAGGTAGATGCTATTTTTCTTGACTTCCGGATGGCGTTCGATACACTTCCGCACTGTCGTCTGATAAACAAAGTAAGAGCCTACGGAATGTCGGACCAGCTGTGTGGCTGAATTGAAGAGTTTTTAGCAAACAGAACACAGCATGTTGTTATCAATGGAGAGACGTCTACAGACGTTAAAGTAACCTCTGGCGTGCCACAGGGGAGTGTTATGGGACCATTGCTTTTCACAATATATATAAATGACCTAGTAGATAGTGTCGGAAGTCCCATGCGGCTTTTCGCGGATGATGCTGTAGTATACAGAGAAGTTGCAGCATTAGAAAATTGCAGCGAAATGCAGGAAGATCTGCAGCGGATAGGCACTTGGTGCATGCAGGGAGTAGCAACTGACCCTTAACATAGATAAATGTATTGCGAATACATAGAAAGAAGGATCCTTTATTGTATGATTATATGATAGCGTAACAAACACTGGTAGCAGTTACTTCTGTAAAATATCTGGGAGTATGCGTGCGGAAAGATTTGAAGTGGAATGATCATATAAAATTAATTGTTGGTAAGGCGGGTACCTGGCTGAGATTCATTGGGAGAGTCCTTAGAAAATGTAGTCCATCAACAAAGGAGGTGGCTTACAAAACACTCGTTCGACCTATACTTGAGTATTGCTCATCAGTGTGGGATCCGTACCAGACCGGGTTGACGGAGGAGATAGAGAAGATCCAAAGAAGACCGGCGCGTTTCGTCACAGGGTTATTTGGTAACCGTGATAGCGTTACGGAGATGTTTAGCAAACTCAAGTGGCAGACTCTGCAAGAGAGGCGCTCTGCATCGCGGTGTAGCTTGCTCGCCAGGTTTCGAGAGGGTGCGTTTCTGGATGAGGTATCGAATATATTGCTTGCCCCTACTTATACCTCCCGAGGAGATCACGAATGTAAAATTATAGAGATTAGAGCGCGCACGGAGGCTTTCAGACAGTCGTTCTTCCCGCGAACCATACGCGACTGGAACAGGAAAGGGAGGTAATGACAATGACACGTAAAGTGCCCTCCGCCACACACCGTTGGGTGGCTTGCGGAGTATAGATGTAGATGTAGATGTATCTGTAGAGCTTTAAATAGAGATTGGTATAGTCCAATTAATAAACGTAAGTATCACACCGATAGATGTAGAGCGAAAGTTCCCAAAATAAATGCAAAAAAGACCGTGCGTTGGATCTCTCTTCCAGCTCCTAAATAACATTTTGCTCCTCCCTTGATGATGTCTACATTAACAGGAAGCCGCCTCTTTATGTTAATTTCCCCATAGTACAAGTGGAGGTTCCTAATACTTGAGCTAGCTGTCACGAAAGTAAGCTTGAGGTTAGCTGTTACGACCAGCTGATTCATAAACCGTTGCAAGGTCTTCGTGGTGTCTACTGGGGATCGAAGGTGTGTGTCGTTCGTCCACTTCGTGGTTTCGTGGAAATTGAAGATAGCGACCATACCCACAAACTACTACGGTAAGCATTTTACCTGACGGCAAAGTTGAAACATGGGCAATAAGGAGAAGCAGCGGAAGTATCTGCTGTAAGTTAAGACTTAAGGATAGGCGCAGAAAAGAGCTGCTCTGGACAACGATACAAAATACGAATGAACGGCGGAATGGCTTTCAGAAGAGAATGGTAACACCTCTGACTATAAATTTCGGAAACTGTTCAAGGATATTTTTTGAGTATCTTGGCATAAGGGACTCGTGGTATCAGATGGCTCGTTGCGAAGTATCCGGGCGTAGCATGGAACGCTGATTCGTTCCTGAACACAGTGAGGTGCCGTGTGTAAGCGCTCCACGCTTCTGTCACAGCCCCATGCCAAACGCAGCAGTCTGCATTGTGGTCTTCCCGGAATTCTGGCTGCTGCTAGTCTACCACATCCAAAAGCCCAAAAAATCTTGATACTGTATCTTTCGACCAATCTGAGACCCATAATGAAGCTTTAAAATTCTCTCAGGTGTTGATAAAGGCTTCTCACACGAGTAGATTGCATCTATGTCCTTCACGGCGATGGCTCCAATTCTGACACCATTCACGACCCTTATAAAACATACCAGGTCTGCAAACAACGCCAATCATCTGCAGCACTGATGTACTCCGGTGGCCGTTCTGCCTGTCACAGAACTGCAATTACAATCATTTATACATCTGTCGGTGGTGTATACATGTACAAACTTACACTGGCATTCGATGATGATTGCTGAGTGCTTAACTTCTGTTGTTAGGCAGTGTACGAGGCATGTTCAGAAAGAAAGTGTACTGTGACCATAACGGGCTATGGTTTTCTTGTTTTGAGACAATTTGCAAATATGAGTGATAGAGAGGAATATCTGACCAGAGTAAACACAGTAGTGTGTAAACTCGTGTTGAAGTGTCCAGTTGCCTGAAAGATGTCTGCGAGAATTCTCGCTAAGTGCGTGTTGCGTGCTTTGATTTGCTTCGTACTTGAGCAAGGAATAATACTTACCGAACTTTTTTCGCGAATCAAAACAATTTACGTCGACGGTATTATGAACAGAACGAAGATGGTTAAGTGGTGTAAGGAGGTTAGTGAAGGCAGAATAGTAGTTAATGACGACAGAGAAGTGGAACACTTTCCATTTCTAATGAGTTGCTGCAAAAAATCGAGAAAATGCTTAACACCGCCGACCGACAGTGGATAAAATTTCTGTAAAGTTTCCACAACTCTCCAGACCTCTCTTATACGAAACACGTACAGAAACGCTGGGATACTATGAACTCTGCGAAAGATGTGTCCCAAAACAGCTGACAGAGCAGCACAAGAAAAATCAGGTCAATGACGCCACGAGTTTCTTGACCAATTCGAATTGGAAGCTGAGGATTTTCTGAGTTGTGTTGTGACTGGGGATAACACGTAGGTGGATTGTTACACGCCTGAAACAAAAAGACAATCCTAAAATTGGCGCCACACCAATTTCTCATCTGGCAAAACTTTAAAATACACAATTTTGGGCATAATTTTGGGACCGACAGGGTATCATATTGATCGAATTTCTGCGTTAGGAGCAGACCATCAATGCACTACGATATTGTGAACCCCTAAAAAACTCAAACAGAGCATTCAGAATAGGAGAGGATAATGAAGAAGGTGTAACACTGCGCTTTTGGGCACATGATACTTTTTAAAGCCTGTACTATAGTAAGTTGACGGGCTTCACCTTATAAGAAAGGATTTTGGTATATATGTTGACCGCGTGTACCTGAATGGAGGCAAAAATCAGACTTACACCCACTCAGTAACAACAATGATACGTCAAGCAAGTCTGATGTGCTACTACACGTTAGGACGGACAAGAAACAACACAGCAGATGTTACCAATTTGTTAATAATACGGTCGCCAGCCTAATTAGGCATTAACTGAGTTTCTTCCCTGTACTAGTTGAGGTACGTTCATACAAAACAACACGTAATAACACTGCATAATATGGTAAATTCTAGAACCAGAAAATCTACTGAACTGATAATTTCACTTTCTGTACTAATATGGACAAGCCATAAATACACAACAACACACTATAATGTTTACTACGAACTTCGTACTGTCTATTGATCTGATTAAAATCGGGCATAGGTTACCCTAGAAATAGTACTTTCGAAACACACATACAATGTCAATTTTGAAAAAGGTAAAATACTGATAAATTTTGGGTTTTATATTGGCTTTTACTTTACTGTTCTAATCAGTTTAGAACACTTCAGAATTCAAATGAATAAAAAAAAGGGGGGTCCTGAAACTGTTATGATCACTGTATTGAAACTATTAACTATTGAAAGCATTAAACACTCAAGATTTCCAATATATGAATTACTACTCTTTTTATCATATTTCCTGCTCATTTAATTACCATTTTATCTGCCTCAAACAATTAAACTTCATTACTAAACCAATTTCAACATTATCTTCCAACTTTGCCAGACCTATATATTCATTAACAACAAAGTTCTTTAAACATCATTCTAACATAGATAGGTCTGCAGGTAAGTATTATTAATATAAACTTTAAATCTTCATTTCGGGACACTCAGATTGCACAACATGTGGAAAGGACCCTGTCTATGTTAGTTGTGAGGATAATTAAATGATAGGACAGTTCTGGTAAAAGTTAAGTTATTATTGAACAGTCAGGAACAAAAGTAACACTGGTCCACACGAATACAGTACTAAAAGTTTCAACCTGTTCGTATCGAAGCGGCGGTTGGCGGACGGCGAGATGGCGAGGCGCAAAGCACACATACAATTACAGCTTTGGCTCTTGATGTATCGGCACTTTGCTTCTTCTTAGCGTCGCCATACTTTTCCATTTAGTGCCTATGGAATATACCCATGCTGTATAGTCGTCGGGAATGGCACATCCGAGGCTCAATGAAATCACGTTTTCCAGGAGAGCCTCCTCGATCCAGAGCGTGTTTCTCAGACCGATGCCCAACTCCGACTACTACTGCTGAGTCCGTTATGCCGTGCAGCGCCCGTGTGCATTTTCCCGCGCTCGCCTGCCATCCACCTTTTACCGCTCCTCTACAGACAGGGTATTCACCCGAGGTTTTGCACTCCACATATCCTAATACATTGCCTACGTATGGACCAGGCACACAATTACAACTTTAACATCTTACAACAGTTTCAACATTTCTTACATTTCCATATTGCTTGCAATTTGACATAAACATTAATATTCACATCGAAAATTGTTTACAGTTTCTTTAACATAATGACATGAAAAGAATAAAGAAATGAAATCAGAACATCGCTTACACTAATTTATCGAAAATCAGAAGAAAAAATTATTATATGTACAGTTGTTGTTGTTGTTACAAAGTGATGTGCCCGCTTCTCGACATTGCCCGTCCTCTCTCAGCTTTAGTCACCAAGGTGTTCTTGGACTCATTTGGCTAGGATGTTCCGAGACCCCTCTCCCGTACTCCCCTGAAATAGTGCCTTCAGATTATCTTTGCATCTCTCCGAAGGGACACAGTAGAATTAGATTTTCAACAGTCGAGAAGATGCAGAAGGAGGTTGTGAAGTGAGGGAAGCAGCTGGCGGAAGAGTTCTTCGAGTAGGACCGAAGCTTGTGCCACGGTTCACCACAGGTTCTGAACTGGATAACGATTCTGCGTGCAAAAATAGTCAAGATATGTATCAACAATACCCTATATTTTCTATAAAACATTTTTTTCTAAAAAATAAAGACTAACTTTCTGAACATGCCTCATATGTACGCCCAAAATTCTCGGGTTCAATTCCGGGCGGGTCATGGTTAGGATTTTTAGCTGACACTTCTTACCTATCGGTCCAGTGTTTCTTGATGCGAAAAATGTCGAGTTGCACCATGGTTCGCAGTTTACGTTAATTGGTATGTTCCTATAATTAAACCATCTCTAAGTTCGGAGGAAGGCAACGGCACACCACCTTCAAGAAGACCATGCAAAGTTCTAAGATAGAAGTAAATAGTAACTGAGGATAGCGTTTAGGTCACTCGTATATTATACTGTGTTAGCCAAAGGCAATCATAGGAAAAGGTACCTGCCCACCTATAGGGCGCTACTTACGTTCCAAATTACCTTTTAGATGAACCTGACAGAAAAAGGAATGCAGATTATTGTTTAGCGTTCCGTTAACCAATCGGTTACTGGAGAAATGGCACAAGCTTGATTGGGAAGGATGAGGAAGGAAAGCGGCCGTGCCTTTTTAAAGCAGTCAACCCGGCATTCAGGTTAACTGAGGTAGGGAAAGGTCTGGAAAGTCGGACGGGTATTTGAACTGCCGTACTCCCGAACAGTTGAGTGCCTTACCAGTGCCCCACCTCGCTCGATGTATACAAGTCAGGTGTAACTGGACAACCTTACTTGCACATGCGTGGTACACGTGTAATCTGCGTTACAAATGACAGGTTTTCAATATCAGTTGTGTCCATGGTTTCGTCTGAGGAAAACGCGTTGGCTATTGCAGGCTTGCTACTTCCTTCAGGAAATTTAACAGACTGTCATTAATTAATTAATGTATTTTACTCGTCGATGACACCGGTGTTTTGTATTATATTATTTTAAGATACACAGCAATCAGCCACTTTTTACGTTGAGTTTGTGTATAAGTTCATTGCATTCTTCCATAAATCTAATAAACACAACACATAGACGTAACAGACAGTTTATTCATGAATAGTATGTTTTCCTTCACTATTTACAACATTCCGCCAACGCTGGGGTAACTGATTCCGTAACTGTAGAAATCAGTGGTTTTGAGGCGAAGAATTCGTCGAGCCTTGTAGGGAGGCGCATTTTCGTCAGGGAAGGAAGTTCCTTCAAGACTATATGATTGAAATCGGGAAAGATGGAAATCTGATGGCGCAAGATCAAATAAATAATACGGGTGTAGAATGACTTCCTAACTTCACTTCCAATTCGGTTTTACAGAGAGTACTCTACCGCATTGGCTCCTTACTTAGCTTGCATTTATGGCGAATCTCTTGTCCAACGTAAAGTCCCGAGCGATTGGAAAAAAGCGCAGGTGACGCCTGTATATAAGAAGGGTAGAAGGACGGATCCTCAAAATTACAGACCAATATCCTTAACATCGGCTTGTTGCAGGATTCTCGAACATATTCTCAGTTCGAATATAATGAATTTCCTTTAGACAGAGAAGTTGCTGTCCATGCATCAGCACAGCTTTAGAAAGCATCGCTCCTGCGAAACGCAACTCGCCCTTTTTTCATACGATATCTTGCGAACCATGGATGAAGGGTATCAGACAGATGCCATATGCCTTGACTTCCGGAAAGCGTTTGACTCCGTGCCCCACTGCAGACTCCTAAGGTACGAGCACATGGGATTGGTTCCCAAATATGTGAGTGGCTCCAAGACTTCTTAAGTAATAGAACCCAGTACGTTGTCCTGGATGGTGAGTGTTCATCGGAGGTGAGGGTATCATCTGGAGTACCCCAGGAAAGTGTGGTTGGTCCGCTGTTGTTTTCTATCTACATTAATTATCTTTTGGCTAGGGTGGATAGCAATGTGCGGCTGTTTGCTGATGATGCTGTGGTGTACGGGAAGATGTCGTCGTTGAGTGACTATAGGAGGATACAAGATGACTTGGTCAGGATTTGTGATTGGTGTAAAGAATGGCAGCTAACTCTAAATATTGATAAATGTAAATTAATGCAGATGAATAGGAAAAAGAAGCCTGTAAGGTTTGAATACTCCATTGGTAGTGTAGCGCTTGACACAGTCACATCGATTAAATATTTTGGCGTAACATTGCAGAGCGATATGAAGTGGGACAAGCATGTAATGGCAGTTGTGGGGAAGGCGGATAGTTGTCTTCGGTTCGTTGGTAGAATTTTGGGACGATGTGGTTCATCTGTAAAGGGGACCTCTTATAAAACACTAATACGACCTATTCTTGAATACTGCTCGAGCGTTTGGGATCCCTGTCAGGTTGGATTGAGGGTGGACATAGAAGCAATTCAGAGGCGGGCTGCTAGATTTGTTACTGGTAGGTTTGATCGTCACGCGAGTGTTACGGAAATGCTTCAGGAACTTGGGTGGGAGTCTCTAGAGGAAAGGAGGTACTCTTTTCGTGAATCGCTACTGAGGAAATTTAGAGAACCACCATTTGAGGCTGACTGCAGTACAATTTTACTGCCGCCAACTTACATTTCGCGGGAAGACCACAAAGTTAAGATAAGAGAGATTAGGGCTCGTACAGAGTGTAAGGGGTCCGTAGGCCCTTACTATAAATTTGCACTCGGCACAGGTCGATAGGGCGAGCAATCGATTGTGTCGTGTTGCGAGAGCGAGTGTGGAGTTGAACCGAGTGCCATGTTGCAGGTAGACGTGTGTGGAGGCCTGTTGTTGTAATGCAAGGCTTTAACGACAAAAGGAGTTGCCATCGCCGTGGTTTAACCCCTTTGTACTAGAATAATACCGGGAAAGTGAAGAAGTATAATTACGGATGTGGTCAGTGACATTTCTAGTGCCGATATTTTGGTTTCGCGTCTACTGCGCCGGCATCTCTTTGGATTGCAGTGTTGGATTGCAGTGTTGGATTGCAGTGTTGGATTGCAGTGTTGGATTGCAGTGTTGGATTGCAGTGTTGGATTGCAGTGTTGGATTGCAGTGTTGGATTGCAGTGTTGGATTGCAGTGTTGGATTGCAGTGTTGGATTGCAGTGTTGGATTGCAGTGTTGGATTGCAGTGATGGATTGCAGTGATGGATTAGCATGTGACGATAATGGAAAATGAAGAAACCTGTGCTGAGATTAGCCGTATTTAGATATGTATGACGAAGGCAGTGGCTGTCTCCTCCTTTTTGTGCTTTTTTTTTAGACGAATATAGATTCATAATTAGTGAAACTGTGTTGGTGTTTTTCTTGTTACGAGACATTTCATTACTATAGTATTGAGAAGGACGAACTGGAAAGTAAAAACTTCCATAGCAGTCAATTCCGATTGCCAGCCCCATTAGGTACACGGTCATATTAATAATAATTATTGGGCTGCTATTCGATCAGATCAGGTCGGGATAAATAAACGGGGGTGTTACACCTTGGCTTACTGTGAAAGGACAAGTGCAATCTTCGGACGAATAGAAAGAACAATAGGTAATTTTATCTTGCTTAACATGAGAAAATATTTTCCAATTTTGGATCAAGACAGAGCATAAACTTTAAAATCGCGACAAGAAACAGTGCATTTTGAACAATATGAAGTAATAGCATCTTATGATTGTGAATAAACTGTTTTTTCTCGCCATATTAGATATGAGTAATAGTGTCGATAAACTGTGTTATAATGTGCAAACGCGTAAATCCGCGCGAAAAACTGTGAAAAGTGAACACCAAAGAAAGACATGTGTGAACATTACCACAACAAAACGAGCCAAGAATTCGTCACGAAAGTTTTAAAGAAGTGTTTAGTAGTAATATTATGACAGAAATTGTTTTTTGAATAATGAAAATCGAGCAACTTCATGTGGACCCATAAACTGTTATGCAGGCGACAATTTATGTGGCGACGCAATTGTTGAATGACGTCACGCAGACCCGTGCAGCAGCTGCGCCAAAGAGCTTCGATCCGTGAGGTGATTTCACACGTCATCTCAACTACCTGTGCAAGGAGTAGGTCAGGTGCAGACACAATACACTGACAGTGATCAGCGCGACTTCGAGACACCGAGCGCCAACCCGGCATCTAGCGGCCGAACTACAAACTATGCCCACCTGCAGCGCCACGGAGCGGTCGACTGAGAACTACGACGACTCGCCACAGATCTTCAGCGCGACTTCACGCGGCTCCGGCGGCAGTACAGCGCCACACCCACTTCAAACGTCAAAACATCGCGACTCGTGGTAACGTCAGTTGGTGAGTGAAGATAACTGGTTAGCATAACATTAAATTGCGGTATACTGTCTTCACGATAAATAAACAGTTTTAAGCTGTGTTTCACCTTAGGAGAAGTGCCCAATTACAGTATTTCCGAAAAGTTTGCGAAACATTCTCTGAAATATAGCATATTTATTTATGCATACTGCGCTGTTTAAATGGTGATTATACAGATATGCTCATTGTTTTTGGGGATTTTACATTTATAGATTTAATGAATGGTGTGATTTGTTTTATTTAAAACATTTTACATAAACTGTGTATGTGAAAATTGATATTTGAAATTATTAGGTTTTGAGAGTCGTTATGTTCGGTACTGATACGTATTGTATCAATTTTGTGATTAACTGAAGATACTACAGGTATTGTTTGATTAGTTTAGCGGTAATTAGGAGTGTTTTGGGTTACTAGAGGTTATTTTATATTACTTGCCTGGGCATTAAAAATAAACCAAACATGTCTACTGAAGATAAGCAGGTTTGTGAGGCAGTAGTTGAAAGGAAAGGGATAGAACAGGAACACAGAGATGATTCAGTAATCAGTGATTATGGACTGTCATTAGAAAGCCCATTAGCACATTCAACTAGTTACCCCGAGACACCGGGACAAATGACGAGAAATAAGTCAGTTTCAGAGGGTGCGGATATGCGGTTGATGTTGGCAGACTTGCTAAAGGAAACCAAGGCAACATTAGAGAAAGTTTTTCAAGAAGCTAGAGAAAGGGAAGAAATATTCCGCAAATCATTAAAGGAAGATTTACAAGAAACCAAAGAAAGCTTAGAACAGTCATTTAAGGAAACTATAGCACAAGAGATCAAAACATCGCAAATGAAGATAGAATATAATCTGAAGAAGGAAATGCAGGAGTTACAAGAACGATTGAAGATGGACATCAACGAGAGAGAGAGTAAGCTACAGAAGAGTATAGACCAAGTCCAGGGAGACGTGGAGAAGATGGAAGGAAAGTTAACAAAAATGATAGAAGACGATATTGAAGAAACTAAAGCCGAATTGGGGGAAAGGATCACCGAAGTGGAAACAAATTGCAATCATCGAGGTGACGCAGATGCAGAAACAATGTAATGATGCGGTTAAGGGGATAGGAGATAGGCAAAACCAACTGGCTGTCAATCTGAGAAATGCTATAGCCATGCAATGAGAAGAGGATAACAAGAGGGTTGCAATGGAGGTCAGGCAATTACAACAGGGAGTGCAACAATTGGAGAGCAAGACAGAAGAAATTGATAGACGAATTAGCAATCCCACTTTAACCGTTGGGGAAGGTAGAGTCGTTCCCTTGATGAGCAGGGATAATCGGTACGTCCAAAATAATACAGGGCAGAAATTTAAACCGAAAGGAGGGTTGCACCCAATGATATTTATGAAATGGTTAAAAGGAGTTTTCCCAGCACATTTTAAAGCCGCAGACAAGATTCAATTAGCAATAGATAGGATGGAAGGTGAGGCCTTCGCTTGGGGAGTCAGGAAGAAGGGACTACTAGTTATGATCAGTTTGAAGGGGAATTCTTGAAGAAATACTGGTCCAAAAGTCATCAGTGTGCAGCACTTGAGGACCTACTACACAGCAAGTCACTTAATACATGGAGAGGAACGTTGAGCTCTTTGCCGAACATTTGTGGGAATTGAACGAGACCTTGGAACAACCCCTGAGTGATGACATAATGATATCAGCCATAAAAAGAAGATTGAGCCGGAGAATGCAAGAAACTGTATCCGGGAGGAGATCTAAGAGGAGATCTACTGGAGGAAAGAAGTAGGATTCCCAAAGAACCCATACTACCCATGATAGGGATCAAGCTATGTGGACTGAATATCGAGGCATTAGTCGATACAGGAAGTGAAGCATGTGCAATATCCAAGAGGTTATATGAACAGGTACTGAAAGCAAACATTAGCTTGCCTAGTTTCCCGGTGAGTGGAGTGAGAATTGTGAATGCATTGGGTGCAAGGAGTAAACCTGTTAAAGAACAAGTGTTGATTACCTTCGAGATAGAAGGAGAAGAATACGAAGCAACATTTTTGGTGGTGGCTGGACTGAACACATCAATTATTTTAGGAATAGATTGGTTGAATGAAGTTGATGGAGTAGTGAGTTTTGATGAAGGTACTATCAAGGTCAAAGGAAGGAAGGGAGAAGAGAAGAGGTTAAGGTTTGCTGAGGGTAGTCCAACCAGAGAAGAGGAGGAATTCAAAAGGATAAGTTTGTGTTATGAAGAGGAACCCACAATAGGATACGGGGAAGAGGAACTAGAAGAAGAAGTGTTGATATACTTTGAGGGATTAGCACGAGAGGATAGACGTAAAGAGGATAAGATCAGTAAAAAGTTGGAGGAAATGACACACCTAGATGGGGAGATTAAGAGGAAATTAGCCACAGTGTTATACAGGCGTCATAAGGTATTTTCTCAACGGCCAGGTATCATGAAAGAGGTGGAGTGTAAGCTAAAGATAAAGAACCATAAACTGTTCAATATAAAACAGTATTCCATTCCCCAGGCGAAAAGAAGAGCAGTAGATGAAGAGATACAGAGGATGATGGACCTTGGTGTTACAGAAAGGGCCAACAGTCAATACAATAACCCCCTATTTGTTGTTGATAAGAAGGATGGAAAGGTGAGGATAGTTTTGGATGCACGAACAGTGAACAAAATCATCGAGCCGGAGCGGGACAAGCCTGAGACTATAGAAGAACTGATTCAAAAATTCCGAGGAGTGAAAGTACTTAGTAGTATCGACTTAACTGCTGGTTACTGGCAAATAACATTGGCCACAGAGTCCCGCCAGTATACAGCATTTACTTATGGAGGGAGGTGCTATCAATTTAGAGTGTTGCCGTTTGGGCTTAATGTGTCAGTGTCTGAATTCATAAGAGCGATGGATAAGATACTGGGCGAGGAGTTACTTAAAAAGGTCACCGTCTATGTGGATCACCTCTTGATAGCAAGTGAATCATGAGAACAACATCTGAATAGATTGGATGCAGTCTTGGCAGCTTTTGAAACCGCAGGGGTAACTGTAAACCTGGACAAGTCGGAATTTGGCAAAATTAAAGATAAAATTCCTAGGCCATATAATATCAGAGGAGGGTATCTATCCTGATCCTAGTAAAATAGAGGCTATAAGAAATTTTCCGACCCCCCATAGTAAGAAGCAGTTGCGAGCATTCTTTGGGGTTTGTGAGTTTTATAGAAAATTTGTCAAAGGATCCGTACTTAATGCCCCGAGTATGAGGGAATTGACCAAGGCGAGTATGACGTGGCATTGGAGTGCAGAATACCAAACCGAGTTTGAGAATATCAAGGAAGCACTATATAGTGCAGACATATTGTACCACCCGGATTTTTCCAAGGATTTTTATTTGGGAGCAGACAGCTCTGACTATGGACTGGGAATACATTTGTACCAAATGGAGAGAAGTGGAAATGGTGAGAGTGTAAGAACAATAGCGTTCGGTAGCAGGAGTTTAAATGCTTGGGAGAGGAAATATTCGATTACTGAAAGGGCGGCATTGGCAATTGTGTGGGGGTTTAAGCGTTTCCGTTATTATTTGGTGGGGAGGCATGTGAAAGTAGTGACTGACCATAAGGCCCTTACATTTCTGACCACAAGCAAGTTGAGGCATAGCAGACTAACGCGATGGGCCCTGGCATTACAGGACTATGACTTCGAGATAATTTACGAGCCAGGAGCAACCCATATAATACCTGATGCCTTGTCAAGATTACCAGCTGACTCAAGAGGAATGTTGGTGGATAGGCCAGAAGGAGGAGGAGTTAGAATTAACCTGATGAAAGAAGTACAGTATGAAGATTTCATAAGGAAGTTCCTAAAGAATGTGCGCAGGGAACAGAATGAGGACGAGAAATTAAGGAGAATTGAAAACAAATACAGGTGTGCAGGAGAGGAAAGAATTCGCACATTTCATTATATTCATAATGGGATACTTTATAAAATAAACAAGGAGAGTGAGGAGAACTGGAAACTCTGTGTGCCTGAGCATGTGGTACAAAAATTAATTTGGTATACGGACTATAGTAATGCGCATTATGGACCGAAGAAGTGTCTGGAAAAGTTGAAGTTAGATTGTGCATCCAACAACATGGGAAGGCGTACACGTAAGATACTGAGTACATGTGACACTTGTCAAAAATCTAAAACGACTACAGTACAGCACAAAGGATATATGCATCCAATTGTACCAACAGCATTTAAGGACATAGTTGCAGTGGATCTCTTTGGGCCACTTCCTGCCTCACGAGGGAATTACACACAAATCTTAGTAGTGGAAGAATTGGTTTCCAAGTACATAAAATTTTACCCATTAAAGAAAGCCACTAGTAGAGCCATCATTAACCAGTTTGAGAAAGACTATTTCCGAAAGGTGTGTATTCCTACGCGAATTTTGAGTGATAATGGGTCACAATTTAGGTCAAAGGAGTGGACAGAGATACTAAATGAACACAAAATAGAGCAAATTGCCATTTATAGATATAGGCCAGCTTCAAACCCTGCAGAACGAACAATGAAGGAATTGAACCGTTTATGCCGAACATACTGACATAGGAAGCATGTTCATGGAAAGAATATCTGGAAGAATTTGAGCGGGTCAGGAATCACCACCCACATGATTCTACAGGGTTTGCACCATGTGAAGTATTGCTCAATCAAGAACCCGACAGTATTTTTCGTGAGTTGCTAGTCTACCTACCAGGAAGTTCATTGACCTGGGAAAGGAAATTGGAGCTAGTGGAATTAAGTTTGAAGGAGAAGGCTAGGAAAAGACAGGAAAGACACGACAAGCTAGTGAGACCGATAACTTACTGAGTGGGAGACTTGGTACTAGTAAAGGTTCATGCAAAATCAAGGAAAATAAACTCTGAAATACATAAATTCAACCACGTTTATAAGGGACCATACAGGATTATAAAAATTGGTCATCCTAACACGGTGGAGTTGGAGTATGCACGGACAAAGAGAGTGCATGGTAAGGAGCATGTGGAAAACATAAAAAGGTACTACTCACACGAGAACAGGGATAACCCAGATGAGGAAGGGGAACTCGAATAGGGCGAATGTCTGAAATGAGAGTGTTCAAGCTCCTTGATGTAGTTGGGTAAGACATGTTTAGAACATTTAGTTATTAAACGGACATTTGTTTATTTGCATTGTATTTTCTGATGTATTATAACTAGAACTTCATATTTCATATCGACGATTACCTGAGAATGGGTGTAAAACCTGTAACAACTAATTTGTAATATAATAACTCATATGTCATGTGTTTACGTAATAATTTTTGATTGTCTGTTGTGTGTTACATTCAATATGGACTATAGAGGATTATTGCTGCTTGATAAAAAATTGTGATTTGGACAATGGCATGTTTGTGAGATGTAATAACCTTTTGTAGAATATTATTGTGGAGGCAGCCCACTACCGGAGTCGAGGGACTATTTGGTGAATTGTAATTTCATTAATTATTTACACTATGTGTTTTGTTCAGATGTAATTATATCTAATTTCCTTGCCGATTCTTTTACGCCAGAGGCTCCAAAGAAGTTTTCGAGGGCGGGGATGTAAGGGGTCCGTAGACCCTTACTATAAATTTTCACTCGGCACAGGTCGATAGGGCGAGCAATCGATTGTGTCGTGTTGCGAGAGCGAGTGTGGAGTTGAACCGAGTGCCATGTTGCGGGTAGAGGTGTGTGGAGGCCTGTTGTTGTAATGCAAGGCTTTAACGACAAAGGGAGTTGCCATCGCCGTGGTTTAATCCCTTTGTTCTAGAATAATACCGGCAAAGTGAAGAAGTACAATTACGGAAGTGGTCAGTGACATTTCTAGTGCCGATATTTTGGTTTCGCGTCTACCGCGCCGGCATCTCCTTGGATTGCAGTGTTGGATTGCAGTGTTGGATTGCAGTGTGACGATAATGGAAAATGAAGAAGCCTGTGCTGAGATTAGCCGTATTTAGATATGTATGACGAAGGCAGTGTCTGTCTCCTCCTTTTGTGTCTTTTTTTTAGACGAATATAAATTCGTAATTAGTGAAACTGTGTTGGTGTTTTTCTTGTTACCAGACATTTCATTATTACAGTATTGAGAACGATGAACTGAAAAGTAACAACTTCCGTAGCAGTCAGTTCCGATTGCCAGCCCCATTAGGTACACGGTGACAAAAAAATGGTTCAAATGGCTCTGAGCACTATGGGACTTAACATCTGTGGTCATCAGTCCCCTAGATCTTAGAACTACTTAAACCTAACTAACCTAAGGACATCACACACATCCATTCCCGAGGCACACGGTCACATTAATAATGATTATTGGGCTGCTATTCGATCAGATCAGGTCGAGATAAATAAACGGAGGTGTTACAAGAGGCATATAGGCAGTCATTTTTCCCTCGTTCTGTTTGGGAGTGGAACAGGGAGAGAAGATGCTAGTTGTGGTACGAGGTACCCACCGCCACGCACCGTATGGTGAATTGCTGACTATGTATGTAGATGTAGATGTGGTGTTTGTCAGTAGAGCCGAATTCGGGCCGGCCTTGTTGTGGAATAGCATCACTTCACGCAGTCTTCCTAGTCGTTCTTGTATTGCGTCTGCAAGACGTCTCTGTTTTTCACAATAAACATGAGCAGTAATGGTTACACCTGTTTAGTGTATTGATCTCTTGGTCTTCCTCTGCGATTTTTACCCTCCACGCTGCCCTCCAATACTAAATTGGTGATCCCTTGATGCCTCAGAATATGCCCTACCAACCGATCCCTTCTTCTAGTCAAGTTGTGCCACAAATTTCTCTTCTCCCCAATTGTATTCAATACCTCCTCATTAGTTATGTGATCTACCCATCTAATCTTCAGCATTCTTTTGGAGCACCACATTTCGAAAGCTTCTATTCTCTTCTTGCCTAAATTATTTATCATCCATGTTTCACTTCCATACATGGCTACACTCCATACAAATACGTTCAGAAACGACTTCCTGACACTTAAATCTATACTCGATGTTAACAAATTTCTCTTCTTCAGAAATGCTCTCCTTGCCATTGCCAGTCTACATTTTATATCTCTACTTCGACCATCATCAGTTATTTTGCTCCCCAAATAGAAAAACTCCTTTAATACTTTAAGTGTCAGTTCCTAATCTAATGCGCCGGCCGGAGTGGCCAAGCCGTTTTAGGCGCTACGGTCTGGAACCGAGAGACAGCTATGGTCGCAGGTTCGAATCCTTCCTCGGGCATGGATGTGTGTGATGTCCTTAGGTTAGTTAGGTTTAAGTAGTTCTAATTTCTAGGGGACTGATGACCTGAGAAGTTAAGTCCCATAGTGCTCAGAGCCATTGGAACCATTTTTGCCTAATCTAATTCCCTCAGCATCACCCGTTCGACTACATTCGATTATCCTCGTTTCTGCTTATGTCGATGTTCATCTTATATCCTCCTTTCAAGACCATGTCCATTCCGTTCAGCTGCTCTTCCAGGTCCTTTGCTATCTCTGACAGAATTACAGTGTCATCGGCGAACCTCAAAGTTTTTATTTCTTCTCCATGGATTTTAATACCTACTCTGAACTTTTCTTTTGTTTCCTTTATTGCTTGCTCAGTATACAGATTGAAAAACATCGGGGCTAGGCTACAACCCTGTCTCACTCCCTTCCCAATCACTGCTTCCCTGTCATACCCCTCGACTATTATAACTGCCATCTGGCTTCTGTACAAATTGTAAATAGCCTTTCGCTCCCTCTATTTTACCCCTGCCACCTTCAGAATTTGAAAGAGTATTCCAGTCAACATTATCAAAAGCTTTCTCTAAGTCTACAAATACTAGAAATGTAGATTTGCCTTTCCTTAATCTATTTTCTGAGGTAAGTCGTAGTGTCAGTATTGCCTCGCGTGTTCCATCATTTCTACGGAATCCAAACTGATCTTCCCCGAGGTCGGCTTCTACCAGTTTTTCCATTCGTCTGTAAAGAATTCGTGTTAGTATTTTGCAGCCGTGACTTATTAAACTGATAGTTCGGTAATTTGCACATCTGTCAACACCTGATTTCTTTGGGATTGGAATTATTATATTCTTCTTGAAGTCTGAGGGTATTTCGCCTGTTCCATACATCTTGCTCACCAGATGGTAGAGTTTTGTCAGGACTGCGTCTCCCACGGCTGTCAGTAGTTCTAATGGAATGTTGTCTATTCCCGGGGCCTTGTTTCGACTTAGGTCTTTCAGTGCTCTGTCAAACTCTTCACGCAATATCATATCTCCCATCTCATCTTCACCTACATTCTCTTCCATTTCTATAATATTGTCCTCAAGAACATCGCCCTTGTATAGACATTCTATACACACCTTCCACCTTTTTGCTTTCCCTTCTTTGCTTTGAACTGGGTTTCCATCTGAGCTCTTGATATTCATGCAAATGGTTCTCTTTTCTCCGAAGGTCTCTAAATTTCCTGTAGGCGGTATCAGTCTTACCCCTAGTGAGATAAGCCTCCACATCCTTACATTTGTCCTCTAGACATCCCTGCTTAGTCATTTTGCACTTCCTGTCGATCTCATTTTTGAGACGTTTGTATTCCTTTTTGCCTACTTCATTTACTGCATTTTTATATTTTCTCCTTTCACCAATTAAATTGAATATCTCTTCTGTTACCCAAGGATTTCTATTAGCCCTCCTCTTTTTACCTACTTGATCCCCTGCTACCTTCACTATTTCGTCTCCCAAAACTACCCATTCTTCTTCTACTACATTCCTTTCCCCTATTCTTGTCAATCGTTCCCTAATGCTCTCGCTGTAGCTCTCTACAACCTCTGGTTTTTTCCAGTTCATCCAGGTCCCATCTCCTCAAATTCCCACCTTTTTGCAGTTTCTTCAGTTTTAATCTACAGTTCATAACCAATAGATTGTGGTCAGAGTCCACACCTGCCCCTGGAAAAGTCTTAGAATTTAAAACCTGGTTCCTGAATCTCTGTCTTACCATTATATAATCTATCTGAAACCTGTCAGTATCTCCAGGCTTCTGTCATGTATACAACCTTCTTTTATGATTCTTGAACCAAGTGTTAGCTATGATTAAGTTATACTCTGTGCAAAATTCTACCAGGCGGCTTCCTATTTCGTTTCTTTCCCCCAATCCATATTCACATACTACGTTTCCTTCTCTCCCTTTTCCTACTGACGAATTCCAGTCACCCATGACTGTTAAATTTTCGTCTCCCTTCACTATCTGAATAATTTCTTTTATCTCATCATACATTTCATCAATTTCTTCATCTGCAGAGCTAGTTGGCATATAAACTTGTACTACTGTGGTAGGCATGGGCTTCGTGTCTGTCTTGGCCACAATAATGCGTTCACTATGCTGTTTGTAGTAGCTTACCCGCACTCATTTTTTATTCATTATTAAACCTACTCCTGCATTACCCCTATTTGATTTCGTGTTTATAACCCTGTATTCGCCTGACCAGAAGTCTTGTTCCTCCTGCCACCGAACTTCACTAATTCCCACTATATCTAACTTTAACCTGTCCATTTCCCCATTTTCGTTTAAGGGATCTGACATTCCACGCTCCGATCCGTAGAACGCCAGTGTTCTTTCTTCTGATAACGACGTCCTCCTGAGTAGTCCCCGCCCGGAGATCCGAATGGGGGGACTATTTTACTTCCGGAATGTTGTACCCAAGCGGGCGCCATCATCATTTATCCATACAGTAAAGCTGCATGCCCTCGGGAAAAATTACGGCTGTAGTTTCCTCTTGCTTTCAGCCGTTCGCAGTACCAGCACTGCAAGGCTGTTTTGGTTAGTGTTACACGGCCAGATCAGTCAATCATCCAGATTGTTTCCCCTGCAACTACTGAAAAGGCTGCTACCCCTCTTCAGGAACCACACGTCTGTCATGTACTGCATATGAATATAAATATATGAAGGGTAAACGTAACTCATATCTCAGGATGTTCTTGACTGATTTATCTCATTCTTTTTAAAATTGTTATAATAAACATTTGGACACAAATTTCTCTAAGATATTCTTTCTCCTTATATATAATTCTACATAAACATTGTACACACAACGATGTGCAGTTTTGTTTTATTCCTCACACTAGGATTTAACAGAATATAGGAAAGCAGTTTTGATGGCTTATTGGCTTACGATTAGAATAATACTACAGAAACTGGGTCATTGGAAACTTAACCCTATCCATTTGTAGATTAAAACTGTGGAAAATACTGTCATTGAAGCTATTATCCTTGAAGATTCAGCAGAGGTCTGTTTCATCCCCTGCATGCCAATGATAGCAACCATTTTCCCACACATTTTAAGCGAATTCAACTCCCAATGAAGGTTTCGTTTGCAGTAATAATAAACAAGATTCATGACTCAAGGTCAAGGACAATGGGAAGAGGAGATGGGCAGCGGGCAGGAAATGGATACAGAGGCGAAGGAGAAGATGGATAGAGAGGAAGAGAGGGGAAAAAAATGGAGAAATGAGACGAGGTTTTCTACAGAGAGAGAGGGGACGAGGAGAAGATGGAAAGAGAGAGGGGGTGAGGAAGAGATGGACAGATGAAGGGCCAAAGGAGATTAAGATGCAGATCCAATTCCCAGACAAATTCCGTGATTTCAAATCATTGCTGGGTTCCCTAGTATGATGCAAATACAATAATTAGCAAAACCATTGGTATTTAGCAAAGACGATGTTCTTTTTAACAAATGGCCACCATGTTAGGCATAATTCATCAATAATACCTGTAGTCGAGGGACAACATTGTTAACAGCGCTGTACAGCATATCGGCAGGTCTGGCGAGAAATTCCCCTTCTGATGTTGTCCTTTAGCATCCCCACGTTCGTGGCAAACTTGCGCCTTCAGGTAACCCCACAACCAAGAATCATAAGGATTATGGTATGGGGATCTGAGAAGCCAAACGTGATGGAAGTGACAGTTTAACACGCGATTCTCATCAAACGATGTGTGCAAGATATATTTGACACGTTAGCAGAATGGAGTGGAGCTCCATTATGTGTAAAAGTCATACCTTCCAGCAGGTGCTCGTCAGCCACACTGCGGTTGATGTGATTCTACATCTGTACACCCAGCTCCCATCATGCTGACAGTTTAAAAAGTAGCACCCCACATTTCTTCGAAGAGAAAGGGTACAATCAAGATTTATGTGGTAAATCCATGCCACACTCTGACTGCCATGCAGCGGGGTTTCCACCACAGTTCTAGGAATTTAGTTAGCTCCACTTCTCCAGTTACGAGCGTTGACAATCCCTCTGAGTGTGAAATGGGCTTCGAAGGTCCAAAACATCTTAGACAACGGTGTCATGTTCCCTATTTTTTAAAGTGCCCACTCTGCAGAACTCTCTACGTCACAAAATCAGTGGCTAAAAATTCATTACAGCCTATTTTATACAACAATCATGTGGTGTAACTGACGTGTTTATGTCCAGCACCATCCGTTGGGCAGTTTTAGAACTCTCGATTGGTTTCAATAAAGCTCCGTGACACTTCAGACCTGTGTGTGACGTTTTATCTCTCAGACTATATTATACCGTGAATTACTGCATTTCAAATGTTAATGAACTTTCCGGCCATGCTGTACAATGGAATGCCTGGATGCTTGTCAAACCACCAAAGTATACAAACAACCATTCAGTCACAACTGTTCAATCTTCATACGATGCTCAACAGGAAGATGTATAACAAAGGGCAGCATAGGAACATGAATGAGCGACCCCAAGTCATGGAACAAAAAACGCTCCCAAAATATGACAAACACCTCCGGTCTGAATTATGACGCATAAAATCGTCACACTGCAGGTTAGATGCGGCACTGGGACGACACTGCACTAGACACTTTACATCAAAACAAATGTGGGAAATCGTGACTCATCAGTACAGTACACACTACCAGACCACTGTTGTCCAGTTTGTGTGTTCTTCACCTCCTGAAGTCGTATCGTTACATTCTGCTATTGGCGGTAGAGGCAAGAAAGAAGCGAGCAGGCAAGAAAGAAGCGAGCAGGCAAGAAAGAAGCGAGCAGGCAAGAAAGAAGCGAGCAGGCAAGAAAGAAGCGAGCAGGCAAGAAAGAAGCGAGCAGGCAAGAAAGAAGCGAGCAGGCAGGAAAGAAGCGAGCAGGCAGGAAAGAAGCGAGCAGGCAGGAAAGAAGCGAGCAGGCAGGAAAGAAGCGAGCAGGCAGGAAAGAAACGAGCAGGCAAGAAAGAAACGAGCAGGCAAGAAAGAAACGAGCAGGCAAGAAAGAAACGAGCAGGCAAGAAAAGAGGGCCATATATTCACATTAAAGTAGTCAGCTATGACTGTGGTGTCATCTCGGAACTAGCAGTCCCCGTATGCCCGTAGACTCGACTCGGGAGTTTCCGCCGCAGCCCACTCTTCCGTCACATGAGTGTTGTCGGGTATGTAAGTGGACTTACGCAGAAAGGGGAACGAGTACACGAGTTCGGAAGTATACACACGGACTCGTGGCATTCCCGCTACATTCACAACATACACACACACACACACACACACACACACACACACACACACACCGTGATTTTTTCCACCGTGTACAAACCATAGAGATTGACCGACGAGAATATATGGAACAAAAAAGGTCTAATGAAGTTATGCCTGGAAATGCATGTAGACGCCATTTACTCAATGATACATTGTTACAGAAACTGCGGTCTAATATTCTGTAACATGCAGCGACAGTTGCAGTATATGTTGAAAATCGTTTCCATGTACCTAAATACATGAGCGTATACGCCGTTGTGTTCTGTCTCACACGATCACATCGTCCAGACTGACTCCACACAAGGCAAAATGAATACGCTGCTCCATTGGCTCCACATGTGGAACGAGCTCTGTATACACAATACCTGTGAAACGGCCCCATAACCAGAAATCGCACGGGTTAAAATCCAATGAACAAGCTGGCCATGCAACTCGTCCGATCCATCGACCAGGGAAGGCACGATTGAGATCCGTTCGGAGATTAACGATTAATTGGACTAGAGCACCGTCATGTAGCAGCACATAACCCTTCGAATCATCAACGGCACTTCTTACATCAGGGGAGTCAAAGTTACGCGCAAGAAACGCCGATATTTCCTACATGTAGGTGACACGGGAGGAAGTTCTCTGGCTGCACTGATGCTGATGATTCGCTGCCACCATACCATGAGTGTTCTGCACACTGTCCCACAGATGACCTACGAATGTTGAAGATACGACTCCGCGTAAAGGTGGCGTCATCTGTAACTTGGATTGATGACAGGTCCCGGAAGAGTGGTTACCTGGTGAAGTCACCAGTGAAAACTGCTTCAAATGTGAAAACTGTCGCTAGTAGGCCCTGCACACTCCGTAATTGACAATGGTGGTTACAATTGTCATGGATGATGATCCACACAGTCGTGTGGATTACCCTGTACTGGAGGGCCAACTGCCTGGTACTGACATGGCGGTCGCCTTGCACAGTGTTAATCCCGACTTCCAAGTCTGGTGCCCGAACATATCGGGTACGTCCTTCATGGTCCAGCTTTCTGAAACGACCCTGTTTCAGACATACGACGAAACACTACAGTAAACATTGAATGCAGTGGTTGTTGTCAGCGAGGATAGGTCTCTCTTTGCCTTTCCGTAAGTGAACACCATGTCGGAAAGCTCTCGATTCGAATACGAAACCACTGTGTACAATGCTGTATCACATTCACTACAAGGTGAGTCAGCAAGAGAAGTGAATCGGACGCAACATTATCAATTACAATGACGTGAGGGGGCGCTAGGCAGGGTATCAGGAAAGTACGACCTTCTAGGGTGGAACCATACACACTAACTGTGGCTGCATGGTACAGCGCGTGTTAGACTGCAGTCTCCGTAACAAAGTGTAATTGAATAGCGGTCTGTAGCTTGGAAACCACAGCAGATATAACTTCTTTACATCTTTTTTGTTCCGTATCCTCTCATCGATCAATCTCTAGAGTTTGTACATGGTGGAAAAAAATCACCCCGTATATAAAACGCTTTCGAAGATTGCTATAATTTTTTTTTAATATTTCGTACCCGTTCAGAGTGTCTGAAATTATGTTTAGCGCACACACTTCCGAAGCATTACAGAGTCTTTAACGACAGTACCCTGAAACAGGACGTGAGGAAGAACCGCAATTTTTAAATCTTGATTATTTAAAAAATTACAGAACTGAAGCTACACAAATCAGTGTTAGCTCACAAACGCAAGCTGTCTTGAGCAAATTATACAACAATAGCGCGTTTTTTGTCGCAGGGATGTAACTGACGTAGCTCTGTGCCCCGTTTCTGTTTGACGCAGCGCGTATTTTCTCACTGTGGACGTGGAACAAACAAAAATACAACCATTTAGTTTGTAATTGGCGAAATTAGTATATTTTTCGTCTCAAGCTTCGACTACAGCTTGAAACTTAATGCAGGTATCATTCCTCCTGCAATGGAACATCTGAAGTAGGGGTACTTCGTATTAATTTTCGTCTTACACCCTCAAAAGTCTCACAAAAGACAGCTTCGTTAAAGGTCATCTGATGCTGACAGTCGCTCATTTCGCCTTGTCAGTGCTACTTTACAGCAGCTAGAGCAAGATCGTGTCCTCATCTTCCGTACTAACAAGTCACGACTGGCCTCACAGTACTGCATGCTTTTCTAAGAGAGAACGAGTACATTCAATATAGCTCTAAGCACTATGGGACTTAATATTTGAGGTCATCAGCCCCTAGAACTTAGAACTACTTAAACCTAACTAACCTAAGGCCATCAGACACATCCATGCCCGAGGCAGGATTCGAAACTGCGACCGTAGCAGGAGCATGGTTCCGGACTGAAGCACCTAGAACCTCTCTGTCACAGCGGCCTGCGAAAGAGTACAAAACGATCGCAGCGCTACATTTCTCAGATTTGTCATACCCGCGGAAGTATAGCGGGAACGACGGAAACGTGCTAGCACTGATTTAACAGCGGTGCCTTGATTTGTGATTTATGCAACCCGCAACATTTGTCTCACACTCGCTACGTTTCTCATCTCCAAATTGGAAATTTATGGTAAGTTCCTGTGGGACCAAACTGCTGAGGTCGTCAGTCCCTAGGCTTACACACTACTTAATCTAACAAACTTATGCGAAGAACAACACAGCCATGCCTGAGAGAGG
Organism: Schistocerca piceifrons; assembly: GCF_021461385.2. Classification (NCBI taxonomy): domain Eukaryota; kingdom Metazoa; phylum Arthropoda; class Insecta; order Orthoptera; family Acrididae; genus Schistocerca; species Schistocerca piceifrons. The sequence goes on along the minus strand of NC_060145.1, from coordinate 263,817,703 downwards.
ACTAACCTCCGAAGGGGAGAGCCGCTCAAACCGTGTCAAGGCGCCCAAGACCGCGTGGCTACAGCACACAGTTTCTGTCTCTAATAAGCGCCTTAAGATACTACCTGGTGACTTCATATGACAATTTTTAGAAAACAATCTCACTATTATATTATAAAACGGAACAGCGAAATTAATTAAATGTTTCAGCTCTTTGTATAATACTTGCTAACCCATCTGGTACATGTGTTGTGAATTCAAGTTTGCACAGCCTCGGAAAAGATTTATCAACAGAAAAATAGAATTCACGGTGAGAAAGAAGATTGTTAACAATCACACTGTTTTCGAGGCAGTAATTTATGTTATCTATAAAGTTGAAAAACAAGTAAATTGTTCTTGTTTTACTGATTTTTGTTTATTGTTTATTTCTAACCAGTTTTTGGCTTTTTGGGCCACTTTCAGGTAACAACTGATTAGTCTATCGGTCCATTATGGCCTGGGGGACGTCGGCTGGTACGTATTTCTTGATTAAAAAAACTTTACCAATAGCCGTATGTTTCGGTTTATTCTATTTTGTATCTCAAATGTTACCAGTTTTGGCAACTCAATACTGCGATCTAGAGGCCCCTGCATAAAAATGGAGTATAAACGTAGTGATATCAAGGTGTACTGTTCAAGTTCACAATGGACAGGTATTCACAATGGCGCTTAAACTTAAAATAATGCAATTATTAACATTAAATCTATGTGTACGTCCAGCATAAATATGTTAAACCGGATGTGTGTATTTGTTAATAGCATTATACCAAACCTCTCTGTATAACTAGCACAATACCTTAAAACTTATGTACACATTTGTTATTCATAAAACTATTTCACAAAACAGATCTACTAGGGAGCATGTAAAATATTTAAAATGATCAGCACTAGACAGTGCCGAGTCAAGAGTTCCGTAGAACCGAAGCATATCATGTTTTTTAAATAATGGAATTCTATAAAATTCTTTTAGATGAGGGATCGCCTAGTGTATAAGAGTCACTATCGTTCATTTAAAGTAAATTGTCACATAATAAAGTATGGATTACAAGAGGTTGCATGTTTAAAGCCTAGGCAGTATCATGGATGGTAAGACTGGTAGTTGTCACAGTATCAAAAATAACTTTACACAAAACCCAATGGCAATCGACATATTAGGAGAAAATGGCATGCATAGCTAACACTACGAATATTGACCACTAATTGGTGGTCTAAGTTACACAGTAACTCGGAATAAAAGATGTGATTGGTTTCATTTATATCCCTGAACAGGTTAGCATTACCAGAGAACTAAAAACAAGAAAGTCAAATCCTACTTAAGCAGGGCGAGTCCATGAAGTTCACAGACGACTACTTCATAAAATGCCATTGGGAGTATAAAGCATTCCTAACACGACCTATCTATAGATGCGAAACCACCTAAATACTAAAACAAACAAGTTGTGTAGTGACATGGTAAGTGGATACGGAAAATAATAAAAAGTAAATGAGTATGCGAAGACCATATATTGAAGGTGAAGGCCAAGAAAAAGAGTACCATCTACAGGGTGATCAAGAAGTCAGTATAAATTTGAAAACTTAATAAACCACGGAATAATGTAGATAGAGTGGTAAAAATTGACACACATGCTTGGAATGACATGGAGTTTTATTAGAACGAACTAAAAAACAAAGTTCACAAAATGTCCGACAGATGGCGCTGGACAGAGAAACTGCTACCGTGACGGGTGAGAGGTACGCCGATATGGCAATCGACATATTAGGAGAAAATAGCATGCATAGCTAACACTACGAATATTGACCACTAATTGGTCGTCTAAGTTACACAGTAACTCGGAATAAAAGATGTGATTGGTTTCATTTATATCCCTGAACAGGTTAGCATTACCAGAGAACTAAAAACAAGAAAGTCAAATCCTACTTAAGCAGGGCGAGTCCATGAAGTTCACAGACGACTACTTCATAAAATGCCATTGGGAGTATAAAGCATTCCTAATACGACCTATCTATAGATGCGAAACCACCTAAATACTAAAACATCATCCCCATCCCCAGCCTGGCTGATAAAGACCTGCTGGAACGTACGATGTTTATGCAGGATGGCGCTCCACCCCATATTGCTAGACGCGTGGAAGATCTCTCGCGCGTGTCGTTTGCTGGTGATCGAGTGCTCAGCCGCCACTTTCGTCATGATTGGCGTACCAGATCCCCAGACCTCAGTCCGTGCCATTATTGGCTTTGAGGTTACTTGAAGTCGCAAGTATATCGTGATCGACCAACATCTCTAGGGATGCTGAAAGACAACATCCAACGCCAGTGCCTCACCGTAACTCCGGACATGCTTTACAGTGCTGTTTACAACATTATTCCTCGGCTACAGCTGTTGTTGACGAATGATGGTGGACGTATTTAGCATTTCGTGTAAAGAACATCTTTGCTTTGTCTTACTTTGTGATGCTAATTATTGCTATTCTGATCAGATGAAGCGCCATCTGTCTGACATTTTTTGAACGTTTGTATTTTTTTTGTTCTAATAAAACCCCATGTCATTCCAAACATGTGTCAGTTTGTACCTCTATCTACATTATTCCGTGATTTATTCAGTTTTCAAATTTATTCTGACTTTTTGATCACCCGGTATATAAATGCCAAAACCCATAAATAGTAAAAACATCACTGCAACCTGTCTTAACTGTAATGAGAAGTAAGAAGCACGCTAACACGGTGATTAACCGGGTCCTAATCGTACTCGTCAGGTCTAGTCGAGACATACCTAATTCCCTCAAGTGAATTGAGGACTGTCAGTTTAGGTCTAAAAGTCAAAGGAAACACTAAATATTTCATTGTCCTAAGTGTAAAACTGGCATAAAAAATGCCAATAACCTAAAAACATGATCAGTATTGAATGCTGTCTACTGTAGGAGTAGATTGCTATAAAACAGATACAATGAGTTGCAGAAAGCAAGCTGTGCAAGTTCATATGAAAGATATTATGTTTCAGCTAGACAATCAGTGCGTTATAGTAAGGTTGAAAAATTACATTCATGCTAAAAATCTTTGACAACATATATAAAAAGAACTTGTGATGTCGGAAACAATGTTACAACATGTAAGGGCTTAAATAATATAGAGGTATATAAATATTGCAAAGTGAAAGTTTCACCTATCATCCAAAGAAAAGTCCCCAAAATAACTATGAATTTACTACAATGGGCCCCAAAAATTACTTTCGACTAGACACTGATGTGCCAATATCAGTAGGGGTTATTCAAGCCGAAACGGTACTAAAGTTATGACACAGAGCGTCCCACTTGAATACAGTGAGTCGCTACCAAACTACATGTCTCACTCAGCGGTCCGACTATGTCACGGTGAACAGCCTTGAAAACCCCATATCGGTGAACATGTTTTGTCAAGGAAATGATGGCAGCAATAACAGTCGCACTATCTAGGTATTCACGACCAAAATGACGACCTCACTGTACCCTATTATCAGTCAAATCGATCTCTCATACTACAAGAACTTAAGTAATACAGTCCCACTGGACTACCAATAGAAGCGTTATTAATAGAGAATCTGTATTAAAAGGAACGTCATGTGCTCACCAATGGGTGTAAAATTCGAAACAAAGACCTATTATACCTCAAGCTAAGATTACTTCAATATAGGAATACTAAACCCGAATGTACTGGTCCATTATATACAATAAAACAAAATTGATGCACTATTACTAAAGTCTATCCAGGAAAATACATAACCTCGAAATACGCTAACATTACTGTTGGTACCGAGAACAAAACGGAAGATTAGTAAATGCTAACAACAAATCTTGAACTGTCAACCACACCATTTGCAGAGAGTTTAAATAGCAATGGTAACACGTGCTACATATAGATAACTTGATCTCTATGAAAAGAGAATGAACGATCGCTTGAAAGTATTACGTCACACATCTACCCAATATAACCGGTAGGGACATAAAGCAGTAGAAGCACAGTAAACATTCTACAAACTGCTGTATCAAGTGACTTATCATAAAAGAATCTTATCTGTATCAAGACATGCACACTAACGTTAAGTGCAAGACAACCTAACCATAACCCTCCAATGAGGCTACATTGGTTCAACGCTACTAAAATTCCATTTCCTAATTCCACATATCAATGGGTACTACAAAGTAAAAATTAGCATGCGCTATTGTATTAACAATCTTATCGAAATGTGCCATAAAACTGGAATAGTAAACACGATCTAAAAACACAAATCACTGAAGTTAATGGTAAAGGTTCAAGAAGATCTCAATTCCGCACATACTGCATGCCAACTTAACGTCATGCAACAGATTCCTGTGAACGGGCGACACTGAATTAGCCTACCGCCGTCCTCGAAACGTCGTCAAAGATAGTCCTAAGTCAAAGGTTACAAGAAGACAATCAACGATAACGGTCGATACATCGTAAAATCGTAGGCACATAGAACGCTTACGATACACAATCACAACGGGAAAGAAACTGTGGGAAGACCAAACACGTGCGCATGCTATCCATACAATCTCCTTTCTAGATATAAGGCTCCACTTCACAATAGCTCGTGAAAAATTTCGAAAAAGAATTTATTCTTTGATTCAGTTTGTTCATTTAAAGGATTTCCATGTTCCTACTCCGCATGGATGTAGATTTCCATATCTTCAAGAACATCCATCGTCCCACATTTATCAATGATATGCAATATCTCTAGATTGTCATTAATACACTAATAACCATTAAAACTGCTACACCACGAAGATGACGTGCTACAGACGCAGAAATTTAACCGACAGGAAGAAGATGCTGTGATATGCAAATGATTAGCTTTTCAGAGCATTCACACAAGGTTGGCGCCGGTGGCGACACCTACAACGTGCTGACACGAGGAAATCTTCCAACCGATTTCTCATACACAAACAGCAGTTGACCGGCGTTGCCTGGTGAAACGTTGTTCTGATGCCTGGGGTAAGGTGGGGAAATGCATACCATTACGTTTCCGACTTTGATAAAGGTCGGATTGTAGCCTATCGCGATTGCGGATTATCGTATCGCGACATTGCTGCTCGCGTTGGTCGAGATCCAATGACTGTTAGCAGAACATGGAATCGGTGGGTTCAGGACGGTAATACGGAACGCCGTGCTGGATCCCAACGTCCTCGTATCACTAGCAGTCGAGATGACAGGCATCTTATCCGCATGGCTGTAACGGATCGTGCAGCCACGTCTCGATCCCTGAGTCAACAGATGGGGACGCTTGGAAGACAACAACCATCTGCACGAACAGTTCGACGACGTTTACAGCAGCATGGGCTATCAGCTCGGAGACCATGGCTGCGGTTACCCTTGACGCTGCACCACAGACAGGAGCGCCTGCGATGGTGTACTCAACGACGAACCTGGCTGCACGAATGGCAAAGCCAATTTTTTCGGATGAATCCAGGTTCTGTTTACAGCATCATTATGGTCGCATCCGTGTTGGCGACATCGCGGTGAACGCACATTGGAAGCGTGTATTAGTCATCGCCGTACTGACGTATCACCCGGCGTGATGGTATGGGGTGTCATTGGCTACACGCCTGTCACCTCTTGTTCGCATTGACGGCACTTTGAACAGTGGACGCTACATTTCAAATGTGTTACGACCAGTGCCTCTACCCTTCATTGCCGCCGTTGTGGCCGTGCGGTTCTAGGCGCTTCAGTCTGGAACCGCGTGACCGCTACGGTCGCAGGTTCGAATCCTGGCTCGGGCATGGATGTGTGTGATGTCCTTAGGTTAATTAGGTTTAAGTAGTTCTAAGTTCTAGGGGACTGATGACCACAGATGTTATGTCCCATAGTTCTCAGAGCCATTTGAACCATCTACCCTTCATTCGATCCCTGCGAAACCTCACATTTCAGTAGGATAATGCACGACCGCACGTTGCAGGTCCTGTACGGGCCTTTCTGGATAATGAAAGTGTTCGACTGCTGCCCTGGCCAGCACATTCTCCAGATCTCTCACCAATTGAAAACGTCTGGTCAATGGTGGCCGAGCAACTTGGTCGTCACAATACGCCAGTCAGTACTCTTGATGAACTGTGGTATCGTGTTGAAGCTGCATGGGCAGTTGTACCTGTACACGCCATCCAAGCTCTGTTTGACTCAATTCCCAGGCGTATCAAAGCCGTTATTAGGGCCACAGGTGGTTGTTCTGGGTACTGATTTCTCAGGATCTAAGCACCCAAATAGCGTGAAAATGTAATCAGATGTCAGTTCTAGTATAATATATTTGTCCAATGAATACCCGTTTATCATCTGCATTTCTTCTTCGTGTAGAAATTTTAATAGCTAGAAGTTTACTTATAAGCTTATTTTATCTTTCTTTGGAAGGTCTACCGATTTGTCCAATGTTTTTTTTTTTTTTTTTTTTTTTTTGTGGTTTTCGGGCGCACAACGTCAATGGTCATTAGCGCCCTGACTACTCTAAGAATGCACCGCGAGGCACAAGTTGACAACAACAACTAAAAGGGAAAACACAATAAAAGACAGACTGACAGGCGTAAGATTAAAACAACATCATCAAATGTCCTTAGCGAGGTTCGTCAAATTGATAAAACAAAGAACACGAGCAGCTGCTCGTGGGTCATCCGCTAAAATGGCATCTAAACTATTAGGCAGGTTAAGATCGAGGCGCAGTGTGGTAAGATCTGGACAGGACATTAAAATATGTCTAACCGTCAGCAAGTGCCCACATGGGCAGAACGGCGCCGGCGCAGCCGTCAGCAGATGGCGATGGCTGAACCGGCAGTGTCCAATTCTTAACCTTGCTAAAACGACCTCCTCCCGCCGAGAAGGGCGTGAGGAGGACGTCCAAGCCACGGGAAGAGGTTTTAAGGTCCGAAGCTTGTTGTCGGTAAGTGCAGCCCAGTCGGCATGCCACAACGACACAACGCGCCGACAAATGACCCTGCTAAAATCGGACGAAGGGACACAACAAGAAGCTGTCCGAGGCTGGAGGACCGCAGCCTTGGCCGCGGCATCTGCAGCTTCGTTCCCAGGGATACCGACATGGCCAGGAACCCACATAAAGCTAACCGGCGTACCGACGTCCACCAGCTGCTGAAGAGAGCGTTGGATCCGGTGTACGAAAGGGTGAACCGGGTACGGATCACTGAGGCTCTGGATGGCGCTCAGGGAATCTGAGCAGATGACATAAGCAGAATGTCGGTGGCGGCAAATGTAAAGAACAGCCTGGTAGAGGGCAAAGAGCTCAGCTGTGAAGACCGAACAATGGCCATGGAGCCGGTATTGGAAACTTTGTGCCCCGACAATAAAGGAACACCCGACCCCGTCATTGGTCTTAGAGCCATCTGTATAAATGAAAGTCATGTTGTTGAACTTCGAACGAAGTTCCAAAAAACGGGAGTGGTAGACCGAACCGGGGGTGACCTCTTTTGGGAGCGAGCTGAGGTCGAGGTGAACGCGGACCTGAGCCTGGAGCCAAGGAGGCGTGCGGCTTTCGCCCACTCGAAAGGATGCAGGGAGTGAAATATTAAGGTGTTGAAGGAGGCGACGAAAGCGAACTCCAGGGGGTAGCAAGGCAGAGACATACAACCCGTATTGAAGGTCAAGAGAGTCGTCAAAAAAGGAACGATAAGATGGATGGTCGGGCATTGACAGTAGCCGACAGGCATACCGGCAAAGCAGTATATCGCGCCGGTAGGTGAGTGGCAATTCGCCAGCATCAGCATGAAGACTCTCTACGGGACTGGTATAAAATGCTCCGATCGCAAGTCGTAAACCCCGATGTTGTATGGAGTTGAGGCGGCATAAGATGGATGGCCGTGCAGAGGAGTATACGAAGCTCCCATAATCCAGCTTGGAGCGGACGATCGACCGATATAGACGAAGTAGGACGGTTCGATCCGCTCCCCACGACAGACCACTGAGAACACGGAGGACATTTAAAGAACGGGTACAACGGGCGGCCAAATATGACACATGTGGAGACCAGCTAAGTTTCCTGTCAAATGTAAGGCCTAAAAATTTGGTTGTCTCCACGATTGGGAGAGCAACGGGACCGAGTCTTAAGGACGGTGGGAGAAACTCCTTGTATCGCCAGAAGTTAATACAGACCGTCTTCTCGGCAGAAAAACGGAAGCCATTGGCGACACTCCAGGAGTAAAGACGGTCAAGAGAACGCTGAAGACAGCGCTCCAGGACACGTGTACACTGCGCGCTGCAATAGATGGTAAAATCGTCCACGAAAAGGGAGCCTGATACATCAGCTGGGAGGCAATCCATTATTGGATTGATCGCGATGGCGAAGAGAGCGACGCTCAAAACTGAGCCCTGTGGCACCCCATTCTCCTGGCGAAAGGTGTCGGACAGGACAGAACCCACACGTACCCTGAACTGTCGATCCATTAAAAAGGAACGAATAAAAAGAGGGAGGCGACCGCGAAGGCCCCATGTATGCATGGTGCGGAGGATGCCCGCCTTCCAACAGGTGTCGTAAGCCTTCTCCAAATCAAAGAACACAGCCGCGGTCGGGCGCTTCCGCAAGAAGTTATTCATAATGAAGGTCGACAAGGTAACCAAATGGTCAACAGCAGAGCGGCGCCTACGAAATCCACATTGTACATTGGTAAGTAGGCGTCGAGACTCGAGCAGCCAAACCAATCGAGAGTTAACCATTCGCTCCATCACTTTACAGACACAGCTGGTAAGCGAGATAGGTCGATAACTGGAAGGCAAGTGCTTGTCCTTCCCCGGCTTAGGAATCGGGACAACAATAGACTCGCGCCAGCATGCGGGAACATGTCCCTCAATCCAGATGCGATTGTATGTACGAAGAAGAAAACCTTTACCCGCAGGAGAAAGGTTCTTCAGCATCTGAATATGAATAGAATCTGGCCCTGGAGCAGAGGACCGTGATCGGCCAAGTGCGTTTTCGAGTTCCCGCATGGTGAATGGGGCATTATAACTTTCACAATTCGAGGAGCGGAAGGTAAGTGGCCTAGCCTCCTCTGCCTGTTTGCGGGGGAGGAAGGCAGGGTGGTAATGAGCGGAGCTCGAAACCTCTGCGAAAAAGCGGCCGAAGGCATTGGAGACAGCCTCAGGGGCCACAAGGACGTCATTCGCGACCTTCAAGCCAGAAACTGGTGAGTGGACCTTAGTGCCAGATAGCCGGCGCAGGCTACCCCAGACAACAGAAGAAGGAGTAAAACTGTTGAAGGTGCTTGTGAAAGCAGCCCAGCTGGCTTTCTTGCTTTCTTTGATAATACGACGACACTGAGCACGTAATCGTTTATAATTGATACAATTCGCCACTGTAGGGTGGCGTTTAAAAGTGCGTAAAGCACGTCGACGAGCACGTAAAGCGTTTCTACATGCTGCGGTCCACCAGGAGACCGGTACGCGACGTGGAGAAGAAGGAGGGTGAGGGATGGAATATTCAGCAGCAGCGAGAATGACTTCCGTGAGGTGTGCGACCTGACGATCGCAGCTTGTAAAGGTTTGATCCTGAAAGGTCGCCCTGGAAGAGAAGAGCCCCCAGTCTGCTTTGGAGATGGTCCAACTAGATGAGCACGGAGAGGGAGTATGCTGCAGGAGATGGATAACACACGGGAAGTGGTCGCTCGAATATGTATCAGAAAGTGCATACCACTCAAACCGGCGTGCAAGTTGGGGAGTACATATAGAGAGGTCTAAATGGGAATAGGTGTGAGATGTGTCCGAAAGAAAAGTAGGGGCGCCAGTATTGAGGCAGACAAGATCGAGCTGGTTGAAGAGGTCTGCTAACAAGGAGCCCCTCGGGCAGGATGCTGGAGAGCCCCAAAGGGGATGGTGGGCATTGAAGTCTCCAGTTAACAAAAATGGTGCAGGTAGCTGAGCAATAAGTTGCATCACGTCTGCCCTGGTAACGGCAGATGACGATGGAGTGTAAACGGTACAAAAGGAAAACGTAAAAGTGGGGAGAGTAATGCGGATGGCAACTGCCTGCAGGCCGGTGTGCAACGTGATGGGATCGTAGTAAATATCATCCCGGACCAGCAACATAACCCCTCCATGAGCTGGGATACCTACCACAGGGGGTAGGTCAAAACGCACAGAGGTGTAGTGTGCCAAGGCAATTTGATCGCATGGACGTAGCTTCGTTTCCTGGAGGGCTACGACAAGCGGACGGTGCAAGCGAAGCAGCAACTTCAAGTCCTCTCGGTTGGAGCGAATGCTGCGAATATTCCAGTGAATAAGTGCCATCGTAAGAAAAGAAAGATGAGAGAAGTGGTCACCTCGAAGGCCGCTTAGGGCCTGGCTTCGAGCGAGCACTGCCGCCGCTATCAGTAGGCGGACAGTCATCGTCCATTGGGTCTATAGGGTCATCGGCCATCTCGGGAGGATGGCCGGGAGGGGGAGCTTCCTCCGCCAGTGAACGGCCAGATGTACGGCGACCAGCGGTGCGGCCAGGCGAAACGGATGACGGCCTGGGGCGGCAGCCGCTGGGTGGCGCAAGAGAAGAAATGCGCCGTGGCGGGGAAGGAGAACTGTGCTTCCTATGCGCCTTTTTGGAAGGACGTGTAGTGGAAGTACCGGTCGAAGGCTGTGAGGTCGAGGTACGGAGGAAGTCTGCACGGGATGGTTCCTTCTTGAAGGCCCGTGCATCTGACTTCGGTGTCTTCGTCTTAGCAGAAGCTGAAGAAGGTGCTCGTGTCTGCGGGGTGATGGGAGGAAGAGGAGACGTCGACCGCGCGATCTTAGCACTGGCCGAACGGACGACCGTGGTGCTGAAGGTCAGATCGCATGTCTGGGTTGCTACCTCCCGGGTAGTCCGAGGAGAGGCGAGGACAGTACTGTATTTCCCCGCTGGGAGCAGCGTGGGCTTCCTACTAGCCAATAGCTTGCGAGCAGCCGAGGTGGACACTTTCTCTTTGACCCGAATTTCCTGGATACAGCGTTCTTCCTTATAGACAGGACAGTCGCGGGAGGATGCGGCATGGTCACCCTGACAGTTCACACAACGAGGAGACGGAGGTGGACAGTCACCCTCATGGGCATCCCTGCCACAGGTGACACATTTAGCCGCATTGGAACAAGACTGTCGAGTGTGATTGAAACGCTGACACTGGTAGCAGCGCGTAGGTGTCGGGATATAGGGGCGAACAGAAATAACCTCGTAGCCCGCCTTGATGCGCGATGGCAGCTTAACACTATCGAAGGTCAAGAAAATTGTCCGGGTCGGTACAAGGTCATTGTTGACCTTTTTCATGACCCTATGGACAGCCGTCACGCCCTGCTCAGCGAGGAATGATTGAAGCTCCTCGTCAGTCAATCCGTCGAGGGAGCCAGTATAGACCACACCACGAGACGAATTCAAAGTTCGGTGGGCCTCCACCCGGACAGGGAACGTGTACAGGAGGGTGGCCCGAAGCAGTTTTTGTGCCTGAAAGGCATTCTCAGTTTCTAGTAATAAGGTGCCGTTACGCAACCTGGTACAGGATTTGACAGATCCGGCTATGGCATCTACACCCTTCTGAATAACGAAAGGGTTGACAGAGGAAAAATCCTTTCCGTCCTCAGTTCGAGAAACTACAAGGAACTGTGGGGCAGGCGGTAGTACTTTTGTCACTGTTGGCTGGTCACGTTTCCGTTTTTGGGTCGAAGTCGAAAGAGATGGAGTAGAATCCATTGCGGAGGAATCCCCCATGATTGCCAGCGTCTCCGATGGCGCGCTCCTTCCTTGTGGGGACCCTCTCAGAGGGCACTCCCGCCTTAGGTGAATGTTTACACCTCAGGTCACACCTCCCGAGAAACAGACGGAGGGACCAATCGGCATGGTCAGAAGGTATCAGCTCAGGCAATCACCCCTCCCCGGGCCTGGCCTTTACCAGGGGGTACGCGCGTGCCTTACATGTCTACCCAGGGCGGGGACTTACGCGTTACCCCGTCACCGGCTACGCGTGCGAACGCGTGGGTCGGCCTTCAGGCACGCACAGGGAGGAAGGAAGAAGAGGAAAAAGAAGAGAGAGAGGGAGAAAGAGGACAGACTGTCTCAAACGCCGAGGCGGAGACCAGAGAAGGCAAGGAGAAGAAGGCAATGAGAAAGCAAGGGGAAGAAGGCAATAAGAGGGCAAGGAGAAGAAGGCAATGAGAAGGCAAGGAGAAAAAGGCAATGAGAAGGCAAGGAGAAAAAGGCAATGAGAAAAAGGCAATGAGAAGGCAAGGAGAAAAAGGCAATGAGAAGGCAAGGAGAAGGCAAGGGAAAGAGTAAGGAAGACAGTGAGGTGGAGAAGAGCAAAGAAAGGAACCAACAAAAGGAAGGAAGAAACGAGAAGTGAAAAAACCAAAAGGACCACGATGATAGGTCGTGGAACCGTCCGTCTCCGGACGCAGGCGCTAACTACCCCCTTGAGGGGGATGGACTCCTTTTAGTCGCCTCTTACGACAGGCAGGAAGACCTCGGGCCTATTCTAACCCCCGGACCCGCAGGGGGGTTTGTCCAATGTATATTGCATCACAGTCAGTGCATTTAATTTTATAGATCCCAGACCTCAAGAACGGATCGTGTGTCTCAATAGAATGAGTAACTTGACTAATGTATTTTTGCTAGTAAAACCAACTTCAGTGTTGATTTTCCCGAAAAAACGTGTGCTACTCTGTAGGAAATTGGAGCTATAAACTCCATGCGTGAGTTAATTTTTAAGTGGTCTCTCTTCAAAAATTCTACCGGTTTTTACTATTGATGGGTTTTGGTTTTCATAAAGATAGATGGTACTCCTTTTTTGGGCTTCAACTTCGACAATATAGTGGTCTTCGCATATTAATTTACCTTTTATTCCTTTCCGAATCCACTTAATATGTCAGTACACAACTTGTTAGTACTAGTATTTAGATGGCATCTATAGACAGGTCGTGTTAGGAATGCTTTATACTCCGAATGACATATGTAGTCGGCTGTGAACTTTATGCACTTACATTTACTTTAAATGAACGACTGTGACTCATACACTAGGTGATCCCTCACCTAAAGGAATTTTATAGGATTTCATTGTTTAAAAAAATAGCGGGCTTTGTTTGTACGGAACTCTTGACTGTACGCTGTCTAGTGCTGATCGTTTTAATGATTTTACATGCTCCCTAGTAAATCTGTCACGTAAAATAGTTTTATGAATAACAGATGTGTACACAAGTTTTAATCTACTGTGCTAAATGAACAAATAGTTTTGGCCTAATGCTATTAACAAATATATGCACATGTTTTAGCATATGTGCGCTGAACGTACACATAGATTTGATTTAACGTTAATATTTCCATTATTTCTAAGGTTAGGCGCCATTATGAATACCTGTCAATTGTAAACTTTAACTGTACACTCTTATATCACTACATGTATTCTCCTATATTATTCAGGTGCTTGAAGGTGTCAGTATTGAGTTACCGAAACTGGCAGCATTTGAGATACAAAATAAAATAAATAAAAAAATTGGTAAAGATTTTGGTAAGGATTTTGGTATCAAGAAACAACTGATTAGTGTCCATAGGCGACACTAATTCTCAGGTAACCACACAATACAGGCGAAGAGTCAATTTATTTTTAACCCACTTGTTAACGTTGTAAATTGGCAGTGAAATACAATACGCACATAAACTTCATATATCACAGTATTATTGGTGATGTGGATGTGATGCTATATTCTGCGACATCGTGAGATTGCTTTAGAACTGTCTAACTGAGCCCTAGTCACCCATGTTGTGCAACGAAAATGTTTTACACCGCAAATTACAGCTTATGCAATGGACAATATTAAACACAGTACGTGACTAAAATACAAGATATTTTAGTATTACATGTCACGCTTATAAGCCAAAACATTATGATAATTTACCTAAGAACCGCTATATCAACCCTTTGGCACAGATAACAGTGGCAACATGTCGTGACATGGAAGCGATGAGGCCTTGGCAGGTCACTGAAGGGAGCTGAAACCACATCTGGACACGCAATTAACGTAATTCCCGTAAATTACAGGGTGGGGGAGGTGATGAGCTCTGACGCCGTGTTCAATCACATCCCAGATGTGGTTGATCAGTTTCCGATCTGGCGAACTGGGGGGCCAGTACATCAACTGGAACTTGCCACTGCGTTCCTCGAACCACTCCATCACATTCCAGCCTTGTGACATTGCGCATTATCTCGTTGAAAAATGCCACTGCTGTCGGGAAACATTATCGTCGTGAAGGGGTGTACGTGGTCTGCAATCAGTGTATGATACTTCTTGACCGTCATTGTGCCTTGGACGAGCTCCACCATACCCATGGATACCCATATAAATGTACCCCGGAGCATAATAGAGCTGCCCCCAGCTTGTCTCTATACTGCAATACTGGTATCAAATGGTTCAAATGGCTCTGAGCACTATGGGACTTAACATCTCAGGTCATCAGTCCCCTAGAACTTAGAACTACCTAAACCTAACCAACCTAAGGACATCACACACATCAATGCCCGAGGCAGGATTCGAACCTACGACCGTAGCGGTCGCGCGGTTCCAGAATGAAGCGCCTAGAACCGCTCGGCCATAAGCGGCCGGCCAATACTGGCATCAACGAGCTGTTTCCCTGGAAGACGACGGATTCACGTCCTCCCATCGGCATGATATAAGATCTCGGGATTCGTCAGATCGTGAAGGTTCTACTACTGCATCAATGTCTAGTGCCGATAGTTACGCGCTCAGTTCAGCCGTAGGTGCCGATGTCGTGATGTTAACATTGTCACATGCATGGGTCGTCGGCTGCGGGCTGCGGGGGCCAATCGCTAGGAAGTTCAGTGCATTGTGTGTTCAGACATACTTGTACTCTGCCCAGCAGTAAAATCTGACCTTAGTTCCGCCACAGTTCGCCGCCCGTCCTGTTTTACCAGTCTGCCCAGTCTACGACGTCCGACATCTGTAATGAGGGTGGCTGCCCAACCTGTCGACGTCTGGAAGTGGTTTCACCTTGTTTTCGCCACATAACATTCCTCAAATACCCGACAAGTCGTGCTGTTTTCGAAATGCTCGTGTCGAACCTCAGGGCAATCACAACCTGCCCTCGGTGAAATTCAGGTAAATCGCGCACGTTCTCCATTCTGTACATGGACAGTGCGTTCGTCTGACTAGCAGTCATTCCTAGCCAAATGACGTTGCTGTCGCCTGCATGGGTTTATATCGGCAGTAGGCAGGTGGTCACAATGTACTGGATGAACATTTTACAGGGTTGAAGTTTGTGTGGCAGCCAAGGCCAGGGATATGAAATACTGTGTTTCAACTTTGTGCAGGGGATGTGCTCAGTTGTAATTGATCATTTAGAACCAGCTGGAGATTTTGAGCTAAATATTTGTTTACCTCAAATGCTTCTAACAGGCTTAGTTTCTTCCTTTGTTGGCTGCATGTAGCATTTCTGTGAGGCAAAGAGGAAGCCTGCTGCGTGTAATCTCCGGCTGCGTTCGTGTTCAATCAGCCTGTTTACTATAGCCCCGCCTGTTTGAAAATCATTTTATAACCACCGCTGTTAATGAATAAATCTGCTTCGTTCTTGCTATTGGATAAGAAAAGAGATGTAATGCCTCGTACATGAACGGAAATTTTATGCTTGCAAGATTTCTGAGTTTTGGCTAATTTTCCCCGAAAGCTTTGTTAAATATGGGATACTACAGCAGTCGGTTTTAGATATGACTATTGCTGGAGATGGGCAAACACGTATGGCAACAGTTTTCTTTTTTGTTTCTTGTGTAGAATGTTGTCAGTTAAGTCAGGGAGAGAGACATTGTTAGATGCAATATATTTAATGGTGTCCAATTCTGTCTGAAAATCCTGTTTTTATATTGGTGTGGATGTAAGACGACGCACCACGGAATGCAAGGCAGCATATTTGTGCTTTTGGGTGTTGTGAGCATGAGGGTATCATAATATTGCTCTGTGTTTTCTATAAATTTCAAAACTATTCGTATTTGAAGTGATATTCATGTTGAAAGTCTAAGAAGTTAATGGATTTTTCACCAATCTCCATGGTGAATATATTTTTTGTGCTGTGTGTTTAGATGTTCTAGGAATGTATTCAATCGCCTTTGCTAGCAGTCCACAGACAGTACACCATCGATATATCTGTACCAATATTTTAGATTATCACTGAGAGCTTCGCTATGCAGGAACTGTTTTTCGATATGGTCCATGAACGATTCTTTCTTAAAAAGGGCTGAGACGAGACCCTGTTGCCATGGTATGTAGTTGTTTGTATAGAGTACTTTCGAACTGAAAATAATTTTGTTGGAAACGTATATGGGTGGCCAGTCTTTCGTCTCCTACTTGTATAAGGTTGACGCGTGCTCTGCATAAAAGTTATGTCAAAATATCGACGCATTCTTTGACTGGTATGTTGACAAGTAAGCTGCTAATATCAAAAGATACTAGTTTTACACTGTTTGGAATTGAGAGGTCTTTAATTTTGTTAACTAGGTCCACTGAATTTACAATTACAAACGTCGATTTAAATTTAGTCTTGGTTTTGTTACTGAAATGTAATCTTTGGGAATTCTGTAGTTTGATGTGGTGTAGTCTAGCGCAAGAGGTCGTAAAGGTCGGCCTCCCTTACGTAGTTTAATTTAGGAAGTCCACACACTTTAGAAGCTTTTGGTTTCATTTTGATAATGATGGTGGTATCTTTGCTTATAGCGTTGGGTTACCTTAGAACTAGTCAGCGTTTTCATGATGATGGCCATGTAAGTCGAAAATTAGTTAGAAATAAACGAAAATCTATATAAAAAAGCAGTTTACTTGTCATTCAACTTTGCGTATGGAATTATTCTACCAAGAAGTGATGGAAGAATCCATAAATAATATTTATTTTTCCATAACTGGTTCTAAGAGACATTCTCAGATGGCAAAGGGGATTCCGTATAGACGTTTCTACATTTTCTTGTTGAGAATAAGTGTCTTCTGAAGCAGTTTTTTTTTTTTTTTCGAAAGTGCTCTGCCCAGTTGCCGTTTTCTTCCTCACTGAGAGTTCATTATCTCTGGGATATGTTGCACGGCGAATGTTTTTAATATGTAGAGGTACCTGTGAATGTATAAGACAAACTATGATCTTTACGGAGCACAGATACATATAGGCAGCGTGAACACTGAACTGCCACGTTCCGCGCGTTGCAGGCTACTTTGCAACTCCGGTAGTTCTGCCGGCAATAGGGGCGCCCCGCTGCCGTTGCAGCCAGATTGACTTCTTTGTCTGCGCGGGACAGCTCGGAACTGCGGCCTTCAACGCGGCGTGCACAGGAATTGAGTCGAAATTCAATTACCGGCCGCGGTGACCAACAAATGTGCAGCATTTCCAAGACTGTACCGTCTGAGGGCGGCTTTCGAACTGAGAGAGCATTTCTTCCGGGAGATGATGTAGAAAGACGGCTGAAACGCGTGGTGTCTAGTGCATATTAAGGACAAACTGAGCTGGAAAACCTGATATGCAGGCAGAAATTATTTTTATATATTTATTGCTTATTTAGCCTTAACAGATTAGGGCCTTAAGGCACTCTCGTATACGTTCCGAGGAACAACATATACGAGGGACATTTGAAAAGTCCGTGCAAAGTCCGAGAGATGGCACCATCGGCGCGTATCGAGGTCATAGTAGCATCTTTGGAAAGAACGCACATCAAGTTTCAGCCGTATTTGTCTATTTCTTTGTGTTTGGCATTCGTATGAATCAAGCAAGCTGAGTGATTGTCAAAAAATGGATGAAAAAGAATTTCGTGTGGTGAGTAAACATTACTTTATGAAAGGCAAAGCGCCTCAGGAGACTAAAGAAAAGCTTGATAAACGTTACAGTGACTCTGCACTTTCGATTAGAACAGTTTATAAGTGGTTTCAAAATTTTCGCAGTGACCATATGGGCACAATTGATGCTGAACGTTCTGGACGTCCTGTGGAGGTTTACGACTCCAGAAATCATTGATAAAATCCATGATATGGTGGTGGATGACAGAAGAGTTAAGGTGCGTGAGATTGCTGGTACTGTGGGCATCTCTAATGAACAGGTACATAATATTTTGCATGAACATTTGGACATGAGAAATCTATCCGCAAGATGGGTTCCGCGATTGCTCACGCTTGACCAAAAGCGGAATCGTGTGAAGTGCTTCAAGGATGGTTTGCAGCTGTTTAGGGAGAATCCGCAGGACTTTAAGCATCGTTTCCTCAATGTGGATGAAACATGGATACATTACTATATTCCTGAGACCAAACAACAATCTAAACAATGGGTTACCATGGCAGAATCTGCACCAATCAAAGCGAATACCATTCCTTCAGCAAGAACGGTTATGGCGACTGTCTTTTGGGATTCGCAACGGATAATCCTCATCGACTATCTGGAAAAGGGCAAAACTATTACAGGTGTGTATTATTCATCGTTATTGGACCGTTTGAAAACCGAGCTGCAAAAAACCCTGGCTATTGGACCGCAAAAAAGTCCTTTTCCATCATGACAATGCATCAGCACACAACTCAGCAGTTGTGGTCGCAAAATTAATGAAATTAGGATTCCAACTCGTTTCACATCCTCCCTATTCTCCAGACTTGGCTCCCTCAGACTACTATTTGTTCCCCAATCTGAAGAAATGGCTAATGGGACAAAGATTTTATTCAAACAAGGAGGTGATTGCAGCAACTAATAACTATTTTGCAGATCTGGACAATTCCTATTATTCAGAAGTGGTAAGCAAATGAGAACAACGTTGGACAAAATGTGTAAGTCTAAAAGGAGACTATGTCGAAAAATAAAAAAAGGTTTACCCCAAACATGTAAGTAGTTTCTATTTTTGCACGGACTTTTCAAATGCCCCTCAGACAAAACATATTACAGAACAATCACAATAACAATAATTTATATTTTGGATAAAAATAATATTTGGCAATAATAATAATAATAATAATTATTATTATTATTATAAAATAGTGGTGTAATTAAAACGAGATTGATTACTTATTACATAACTCAATGATTTGCATTATTAATAAAAGTAATAATTAGTAATAATAATAATAATAATAAACCCCATGGAGGCCTGGGAAAAGAATAGGCCTCCGGTATGTTCTGCCAGTCGTAAAAGGCGACGAAAAGAACAAACCACTAATAGGGCGAACCCCCTTTTAGTGTGATTAGTTGGTTCAGGACAGAACTAATGAAGCCTCGGACAAGTGTTGTCATGGTCGGGGACGACGCTTGAACCCTATGCCTGTCCACAATGGTAACGACACTGCTAGCCACACAGAAAATGATTTAAATCCAAATAGAGGTGTTTTGCATGATATGCTGCCTGCAACCACTCTAGAAGGAAAACGAAGACAGAGGATGAGATGGTCACATGAAGTTAACCGACACCTCATGTTCTGTTATTACCAAGCAACAAACCTAGGAACCAACACAACTGCATACAGATCACAAGTATACACAACATTTATTACCAGATACCCAGAATTAAAATTTTTAACAGAACAACGACTAGCTGATCAGATCCGTGTAATAATCAAAAATAACAGAATACCCCAGTCAGAATTAGAAAACATCAAACAACAAGTACAACAAATACTGGAACAAAATAATGTGCTATCAGAAGAAGAAGAAAATACAGCAATGGACTCAAACATCCCAGAGCAAACAAACAAAGAACAACACGTGATCAATTAAACAATCAGAGGAAAACGAAATCTTAAGACAGCCACCAAAACAAGCACAAATAGAACACAATGTGACACACATGTTAGGTATAGAAGAAAAATTTCAGCTGACATATATAGAATACAAAGACACAAATACAGACATTAGACCATTCTTGCATAGACCACCAAATAACCTACAAGTCTAAACAACAATAACTACCAACACAATCATAGACAACAAAATAAATGAAAATACAACTATGGAAGAGTTACAACTACTGGTTTATATAGGAGCACTCGCTACACTAAATATACACACTAGCCGGAGATCAGAACCAACCAACACACAGAAGAAACCCACAAAACCAGCATGGCAACATAGGCTACGGATCAGAATAGAAAAACTGAGAAAAGACATTTGACAGCTAACACAATTTATAAGAAATGAAATATCAGACAAAAAACGAAAAAGGTCAGGTAAAATCTCACTACAAGAAGCGATAGAGCAATTAGATGAAAAGAAGCAGAAATTACAAGCATTGGCCAAACGACTTAGAAGATACAAAAAAGGTGAAAATGGAAGGAAACAAAATCAAATATTCAACACAAACCAAAAGAAATTTTACCAGACAGTAGATAACACACACATTAAAATAGACAATCCACCAAACATAACAGACATGGAACACTTCTGGAGCAACATATGGTCAAACCCGGTACAACATAACAGGTATGCATGGTGGATACCAGCAGAAACAGACACATACAGGATGATACCACAAATGCCTGAAGTGATAATTTTGCAACATGAAGTCACCCGAGCAATTAATTCTACTCACAATTGGAAAGCCCCTGGGAAAGATAAAATAGCAAATTTCTGGCTAAAGAAATTCACCTCAACACATTCACATCTAACTAAATTATTTAACAGTTACATTGCGGACCCATACACATTTCCTGATACACGTACACATGGAATAACTTATCTGAAACCTAAAGATCAAGCAGACACAGCAAACCCAGCAAAATATCGCCCCATAACATGCCTACCAACAATATACAAAATATTAACTTCAGTCATTACACAGAAATTAATGACACATACAACACAGAACAAAATTATAAATGAAGAACAAAAAGGCTGTTGCAAAGGAGCACGAGGATGTAAAGAGCAACTGATAACAGATGCAGAGGTGACATATCAAGCTAACACTAAACAAAGGTCGCTACACTACGCATACATTGATTAACAAAAAGCTTTTGATAGTGTACCCCACTCATGGTTACTACAAATATTGGAAATATACAAAGTAGATCCTAAATTGATACAGCTCCTAAACATAGTAATGAAAAATTGGAAAACCACACTTAATATCCAAACAAATTCAATTAATATCACATCACAGCCAATACAGATTAAGCGTGGAATGTACCAAGGAGACTCATTAAGTCGTTTCTGGTTCTGCCTTGCTCTGAACCCACTATCCAACATGCTAAATAATACAAATTATGGATACAATATTACTGGAACACACCAACACAAAATCACACATTTGCTATACATGGATGATCCTAAACTACTGGCAACAACAAATCAACAACTCAGCCAATTACTAAAGATAACAGAAGTATTCAGCAATGATGTAAATATGGCTTTTGGAACAGACAAATGTAAGAAAAATAGCATAGTCAAGGGAAAACACATTAAACAAGAAGATTACATATTGGATAACCACAGTGACTGCATAGAAGCGATGGAAAAAACAGATGCCTATAAATATCTAGGATACAGACAAGAAATAGGAATAGATAATACAAATATTAAAGAAGAACTAAAAGAAAAATATAGACAAAGACTAACAAAAATACTGAAAACAGAATTGACAGCAAGAAACAAGACAAAAGCTATAAATACTTATGCTATACCAATATTGACCTACTCATTTGGAGTAGTGAAATGGAGTAACACAGACCTAGAAGCACTCAATACACTTAGACGATCACAATGCCACAAATATAGAATACATCACATACATTCAGCAACAGAAAGATTCACATTAAGCAGAAAGGAAGGAGGAAGGGAATTTATTGACATAAAAAAACCTACATTATGGACAGGTAGACAATTTAAGAAAATTCTTTATAGAACGAGCAGAAACTAGCAATACACACAAAGCAATCACTCATATAAATACATTGGCTACACCATTGCAATTTCATAACCACTTCTACAACCCTTTAGATCACATACCATCAAAAGATACAAAGAAAGTAAATTGGAAAAAGAAAACAGTACATGGCAAGCACCTGTATTATCATCTAATGCAGCCACACATCGATCAAGATGCATCCAACATCTGGCTAAGAAAATGCAATATATACAGTGAGATGGAAGGATTCATGATTGCAATACAGGATCAAACAGTAAACACCAGAAATTACAGCAAGCATATCATTAAAGATCCCAATACCACAACAGATAAATGCAGACTTTGCAAACAACAATTACAAACAGTAGATCACAACACAAGTGGATGTATAATACTAGCAAATACAGAATACACCAGAAGACATGACAGTGTAGCAAAAATAATACATCAACAACTTGACATACAACATAAACTAATATAACAACACGTTCCCACATACAAGTATGCACCACAAAATGTACTGGAGAATGATGAGTACAAATTATACTGGAACAGAACCATTATAACAGATAAAGCAACACCACATAACAAACCTAACATCATACTCACCAATAAAAAGAAGAAATTTACACAACTAATCGAGATATCCATACCCAATACAACAAATATACACAAGATAACAGGAGAAAAAATTGAAAAATACATCCAACTGGCTGAGGAAGTCAAGGAAATGTGGCATCTGGATAAAGTTGACATTATACCAATTATACTATCAACTACAGGAGTCATACCACACAATATCCACCAGTATATCAACGAATTATTGATACATGTTCAATTACCCGAAAGTTCCTAAATGCAATGTAACGTATACCATACAATTAAAAGGAAGTCACGCTTGATCAAGGTCCGCGTCACTTTTCATTTTTAACCAGAAATAACGTCTGAGAAAGGAAATAATAATATAATAATAATAATGGAGACATTAACAATGATACTATTTACTATATCACTTTTGAAGCCTTCTATCGTATTAAAATAAATCGGAGGGATAATGGATGAGGAGGAGATTGAAATGAAAGTGATAATGTCTGATAGGAAACAAGAATATGCAACTAATCTAAGGCAGTTTGTTTATTGCCATACGCGTTTCCTTCTTTTATTTGGGAAGCATCATCATTGGCCTGTAATACATGTTTACTTTTATACATACAATAAGCTGATATTGTGGTGGATATAACATACTGCTATATTACATTTTGCCGTGTCTTTCTCTTGTTTTTTAGGTTAAAAGCAACATTTGTACCTCAAAGTTCGTAATGTGAACTTATCGTTTGGGGTTACAATTTCCAGCGCTGTTATGTGTATGGTCCTGGATATGTATTCGTTAGTTTCCATACTTCAGCTGTCCGATTTCTGGCGTTCTTTCACCCACATTTATCACATCGCATATATCACTTGCACTTTCCAATTTGTGATCAACATGTGTGTGTAATGCAGCCAGCTGTTGTTCTGTGTTTCTCTTTTGTTTGTGTTGTGGTTTGATATTTTTCATTCGTTGTGTGTGTGTGTGTGTGTGTGTGTAAGTGCGCAATTCATTCTTGAGGCAGATTTTTTTATTTTGTAACGAAACGCGTATGGTAATGAACTGCCTTCTATTAGTTGTATAGACGGTACATACTTCCACGAATTTAGCAAGTAAGGGAAAGACAGAAAAAGAAAAAAATGAATATTTCAACGAAGAACTTTGTGAGAAGCGGAGAGAAAAGTTTTGAAGATTATAAGGAATTTAATTTCTCTGATATTTTGAGAAATATTGTTCGAAAGACGGATGCATCATAGAGAAAATGATTTAGGGACATGGCAGTGCTGTGAAGTGATACAGAAAGTATTTTAATCTGTCGGGAAACAGTATTTCTGCTGTGTTGTTAAGGTAGCAGTGTAAGTGCTTAAGATTAATAGGGAGGAGTCCAATGATTCAGAAAACACAAGATAATATAACCTCTGCACTTATCGGTACGTAGCCGTGATAATTTTAATTGGCAGAATGATACGTCAAAACAGCGTACATCACATATGTAATAAAGAGATGCTGATCGTCCTTACAGATTGTAGTTGTGTCCAGTATAACTGCTGGTCCATAATTATCCCCAAATTCTCCGCAGAAGAAGGAAAGGTTGTTTCTGTGCTAAGTAGGATTAAGGGTGGAAGTGATTCACTAAACTGAGGAGTAATAAGTCTCTTGTGAGGGACTACGTTGGCTTGCGATCTAAATGGGTTGTTTCAAACGTGTTCCGTCCCCATTCTGATAAAGAAATGAGTCAGCATTTATCCTCTGGATCTGCATAATGTTCGTGTACAGTGGTATAGTTGTCAACTGCTCGCATCCTGAAGGAGTGGAGTTCAAATTCCCATAGCGGTTTTCGCAAGCTACGTGACTGTCGTCACGATTCCCTGTTGAGTCCTTGTCAATTATCTTGAACTGTCTGTAATTACCTCGTCGGATGAGGTGTGATAATTCGTAATCTTCCTTCCTTTCACACACACATACACGCGAGTGTTTAGAGTTATTAGGCAGGCATCTGGTGTTAGTTTTCAGCGATTTCCCGTAATTGTATTAGATTTTTTACATTTTTTAGAAAAAATGTATTTGAAAAAGTTACGCGATATTGATAATACGTGAGCTGAC
Organism: Schistocerca piceifrons; assembly: GCF_021461385.2. Classification (NCBI taxonomy): domain Eukaryota; kingdom Metazoa; phylum Arthropoda; class Insecta; order Orthoptera; family Acrididae; genus Schistocerca; species Schistocerca piceifrons. The sequence continues at coordinate 263,793,151 of NC_060145.1, read as the reverse complement.
TATTTTTCCACTTAAGCGGCTTCGCGTACAGTGCGCATGGTGAGCCGTGGTACAAACTTCTCTATGCCCTCCACGAAGAACACTCCCGACAGTTCCTCTCCCACTCAGAGAACCTCTTTCTGCACCTACTCATCCGCTGAAAATTTAATTCCACTTATGTCTGTCTTCACACTGTAATGTGAAGGTGCCAAATCCGGGGAATAGGGAGGTGAGGGTGGAGTAGGTTCAAATACCAAGAACCTAACCAAATGCGGGGGGGGGGGGGGGGGGAGGGAGTGGAGATGGCGGGTTCCAAGGGGTCTGGACCCTCGCCCACTTATCACCTAAATGAAATTACACACGACCTAGGTGCCTTGTAGTGAAACTGAAAGACGTGAAGGGCAAGGACACCCATACGTGGGGGAGGGGGTGGGGGGTGGGGGGGAAGCAAGGACCACAGACCCACACCCCAACCCACAACTCTCAATAAATGGCTCAAAAAACGGTAAAAAATTATTTAAAAATCGTCATTACCCAGGTTCTTAACGGGGTCAGAACTAGATCGTTCTTCCAGCTACTTAAAAGTCACCATTCAAAAATGTGTATGAAATCTTATGGGACTTAACTGCTAAGGTCATCAGTCCCTAAGCTTACACACTACTTAACCTAAATTATCCTAAGGACAAGCACACACACCCATGCCCGAGGGAGGACTCAAACCTCCACCGGGACCAGCCGCACAGTCCATGACTGCAGCGCCTTAGACCGCTCGCCTACATTTAAATCAGCAACAATGGGAACGAAACTCAAGGAGGAGGGAAACTAAAAACGTATCTTAGAAAATTGCTATTTAAGGGGATGGGGGGGGGGGGGGGGAATGGTTTTCTCCCAAAAGGGCTTCAAATGACGATGTCATCTCAGTAACACTGATAAACTGAAGGACGCGATTGGCCTAGCGCGCGTCATCTTAAAAGGAAAGATGTATCAGGTCACAGCTATAAACGGACGCGCAGCGGATTAAAATACGGGCATTGAAGTAAAAAGTGTCTCATCGTCCACGATTCAGAGCAGTAGGGACAAAGTGGGAGAGGTTCGCCTCTTAAAAGATGTTGATGGCTAAAAAGACAGTGCCCAATCCGGAGTCTGGTTAAAATTACCTCCTCCCGACGACGAGGCCAGAAGGAAGAGGTCCAAGCACAGGGAAGATGTTTTACGTCCCGTAATTTATTATCGGGAAGTGCAGGCCAATGTGTGTGCCATAAAAGAGCAACACGACGACATAATACACTCTGCAGATCGACGAAGGGAACAATGCGAAGAGCGGACCAAGGAAGAGAGACAGCAGCCTTTACCGCTATATCGGCTGCCTCGTTTCCGCAGATACCAACATGCCCTGGGAGCCAGAGGAAAACCACAGAGACGCCCCTAGTGGAGCATGTGGAGGCAGTCCTGAATCCGGTGTACCAGAGGATGGACGGAATAAATAGCTTGCATCTTGATAAGAGAGCTGAGCCAATCCGAGCATATAATATACTGTATCCGCTGATGCCGACGGATGTATTGGACAACCTGGAGAACTACGTAAAGCTCTGCAGTAAAAACCGAACACTGGTAGGAAAGCCGCAATCACCAAAGGTGGACTTGGAGCCGTCAGTTTAAATAAATGTGGCATCCTAAATTTGTGCGCGTAGAGCAGCTAATGCCCGACGATCAACTATAGGGTGTGGTACTATCCTTAGGAAGCTGACAAAGGTCATGCAGAAGGCAGGTCCAAGGGCAAAGCCAAGGTGGCTTCGTACCCCCATTTGTCAAGAAAGTTTTAGGAAATTGGGAGGAAAGGGAATGTAGCAGTTGACGGAAGCGGACTCCCGGTGGTAGTAGGGAGGAAGGGCAGCCTGCATACCCAAAATCCAAGGAGGCGTCGGAAAAAAAAAGGCATGGGTTGGATGGGCAGGCATGGAAGACAGATGACTAGCGTAACGACTCAGGACAGCTCACCGATTGTACAGCGGAGGTTCAGCAGTCTCAGCGTGAAGGCTCTCCAAGGGGCTCGTGTAAAAAGCTCCAGACGCTAAACGCAATCCACGGTGGTGGACAGAGTCTAGACGCCGGAGAATAGACGGCCATGTAGAGGAGTAAACTATGCTTCCGTAGTACAATTTCGAGCGCACTAAGGCGCTATTTAGGCAGAGGTGCCATGGAGAGTGTTGAGGAACAGCAGACAGCGAGCAGTAAGATATGACACGTGGGAGGACCAGAACAGTTTTCTATCAAACATAAGTCCCAAGAATTGGGCGACGTCCGAAAACGGAAGGGCACCAGGGCGCAGATTGAGGGAAGGTGGATAAAACTGTGTACGTTGCCATAAATTTACACAGACGGTCTTACTGGGAGAAAATCGGAAGCCGGTTTCGATGCCCCATGAGTGGAGGTGATCGAGACGTCCTTAAAGACGTCGTTGAAGAAGGCTGGTCCGATGAGAGCTGTAGTAGATCACAAAGTCGTAGACAAAGAGGGAGTCCGAGACAATTTATGGTGATGGCAAACAGTATGACACTTAGCACAGTGCTGATGCGGAAGAGCGAGAGGGATAGAGCGCATGTTGGAGTTCCCACATAGAAGAAGCGGTATTATAGCGATTCTGAGAGGACAAAGCAAGAGGTCGCACTTAAGCTGCTTGTTTCTTCGGGTGAATGGCTGGAGGGTAATTTGAAGAGCTCGAAACCTCAGTGAAACGTTGACCTAATGAGTTAGAAATTGCGTCTGGGTCCAATAAGCTATCTTGCTCGACAGTTAGCCCAGAGATCGTCGAGAAACTAGACATGTTGGATAACCGTCGAATTCGACTCCAAACTGCTGATGAGGGAGTGAAGGTGTTAAAGTAGCTGGTAAAGAGATCCAAGCTTGCCTTCTTGGTATCGGGGATGATGCGACGGGATCGCGCACGTAAGTGCTTATAGCGGATACAGTTGGCCAACAACGTAGGATGGTGGCGGAGAGCACGTCTCCGCTCGCGTACTGCGTCACGGCACGCCTCCTTTCACAAGGGAACGGGGGGGGGGGGGGGGGGGTCAAGCGCTGGAGCAAAAGAGAGGTACGATGTATTGCACATTCCGTGGCTGTAAGAATAACTTCCATAACATGTGTGACCTGATCATCGATGGTAGGAAACTGACGGTCATCCAATGTTGCTAGAGAGGAGAAATGTGCCCAATCGGCTAGGGAAAACTTCCAGCATAGATGGCAGCTGTGGCTGTAATCGAAGGACACAAGGAAAATGGTCACTCGAGTGTCTATCAGCAAGAGCGAACCACTTAAACCGCCGAGCTACCTGAACAGTACCCGCCGAAAGGTCCAAATGAGAGATTACGTGGAGGCAGACAAAACTGTACGTTCTCCAGTGTTGAGGCAAACAAGATCCATTTGGTGGAAGTGTCAATCAAATGGTTCAGATGGCTCTGAGCACTATGGGACTTAACATTTGTGGTCATCAGTCCCCTAGAACTTAGAACTACTTAAATCTAACTAACCTAAGGACATTACACACGTCCATGCCCGAGGCAGGATTCGAACCTGCGACCGTAGCGGTCACGCGGTTCCAGACTGACGCGCCTAGAACCGCACGGCCACACCGGCCGGCGAAGTGTCAATCAATAGGGAGCCTCCTGGACAAGGATGCAGAAATGCCCCAAGCAGCAAATAAGGGGGTGAGAGCTGACCAAGGAGATGAAGGAGATTGGCTCTGGCCGTTGGTGTGGGCGATGGAATGTATATGGTACAAAGAGAGAAGTTGTATCCAGAAAGGGAAAGACATACAGCAACAGCTTGGAAGGAACTGTTTAAGGGGATAGGGTGGTAATGGTTAGTCTCACAAAGAAGAATCAAAAGTCCCCTGTGTGCCAGAACGCCATCAATAGAGGGGAGATCAAACCAAACAGATTGGAAATGAGGGAAGACAATGTGATCGTGGTGGCGTAGCTTTGTTCCCTGAAGACAGAAGACAACTGGGGAGAAGGATCGTAAGAGGATTGACAATTCATTCCGATTGGAGCAGATACCACAGATATTGCAATGGATAATTGACAGAGCGGACAGAAGAGGGAAAAATCCCACCACACTTGCCATCAGCTCAATGACTGCTGACAGCTAGTGGCCGATGGCGTGGAACAGCATTCAACCGAAGGCAGAAGATCCTAATCCACAGATTGTTCTGGGACTGCTCCTGCAGCCAGTGATCGGCTGGTTGATCGGCCACCAGCAGTGTCTATCGGTGGCATGGAAGACAGCCTAGTGCACCTACCGCTGGGTGGCGCTGAAGAAGAGATGGTGGAGAAGGAGAGGAACTGCGTTTCTTATGAGCCTTCTTGGAAGCAGGACGTCGAGATGAGGGAGGAGTCGATGGTTGTGACGTCTGGAAACGTAAAGAACTTCGCGAACAGGGTCTTTTTTGGATACCCAGACATCCGATTTTGTGGCCCTTGATATAGCAGGAACCAATGAAGGTTGAGCGGGTGATAGTAGGGAGGATGAATGGGCAATCTTTTAGCTGGCCCATCTGACGACCGTGGCGCTAAAGGTGAGATTGCAGGTCTGTGTGACTACCTCCTTAGGTCGAGGAGAGGCGAGGACAGTGCTATATTTATCCAATGGGAGCATAGTGGGATTTCTAATGACGAGTAACTTACGAGCAGCGAAGGTAGACACCTTTTCCTTCACTCGGGTTACCTGAATAATTCGTTCATCTTTAAAAATAGGGAAATCTCTAGAGGAAGCATCGTGGTCGCCAATACAGTTGATGCAATGAGGGGATGGATGTGGACAATCACCCTCATGGGCATCCCTACCACATGTGACGCATTTGGCTGTATTGGAACACAACTGGCTGGTATGATTAAACTGCTGACACTGATAGCAACACAGAGGGTTGGGGATGTATGAGCGAACTGAAATGATCTCATATCCTGCTTTAATGTTCGATGGAAGTTCAAATCTGTCAAACTTCAGGAAGAGAGTGTGAGTCAGTACCAGTTCCTCGTCAACACTCTTCATGACTATGTACGGCCGTTACACCCTGGTCACATAGGTAATTTTGGATGACCTCATTGGATAATTCGTTGAGTGATCTTGTATAAACCACCCTGCGCAATGAATTGGAAGTACGGTGCGCTTCCACCCAGACAGGGAAGGTGTGTAGCAGTGTAGTTCACAGCAATTTATGTGCCTGGAGGACATTTTCTGTTTCTCACAACAAGATGCCATTTCTTAACAGGGAACAAGACTTTACAGGACCTGCAATTGCATCGACACCTTTCTGAATAATGAGAGGGTTGACTGTGGAGAAGTCTTGACCTTCGTCAGACCGAGAAACAACTAGGAACTTTGGCACTGATGGAAGAATTGTCCTTGGCTGGGACTCATCTAGCTTTCTCTTGTGGGCGGCAGTTGAAGTAGAGGAAACCATTGCAAAAGTATCTCCCATGATTACAGTCATCTCCAATTGTGTGCTCCTTCCTAATGGGGACCCTCTCTGAGGGCACTCCAGCCTTGGGTGATTGTCCACACCCTAGTCACACCTCCCGAGAAATGGATGGAGGGACCAATATGCACGTTTGGAAGATACCAGCTCGGGTAATCACCCTCCCTGGGCCTGGACTTAACGTGTTACCCCATCACTAGCTACATGTGGGAATGCATGGGTCTTCCTTCAGACATGCACAGGGAGGAAGGAAAGAGAAAGGGAGGAACAAAGAAAAGGAAGGAAGAAATCTCAAATGCCGCAGCAGAGAAGAAGGTGAAAGGAAAGAATCAAGGAAAAGAGGACAGAGACTTCCCAGTCTAGAGAGAAAAGAAGAGAAACCATATCTTAGAGTCACAAGTGTCAATCTCTGGATGTAGGCACAAAACATGCCCCCAAAGAGAGGGAGAAGGGGAAGGGAAGGGGCATGGTTGAGGGGGGGGGGGAGGATCGGGCCAGGGAGGGATGTGGGAAGGGAAGGTATGCAGCCCAGAAAGGAAAGAGCTGCACTAGCTCAGGGTCCCATGCTCGCCACGCATGTGTCCACAGAAGAATTGTGGGCACCCTGGGGGGATCAACAAAAGAGTTTTAGACCCCCTAAGGGAGGGGCGGTGGTTGAGCTGCGTACCGATTCTTGATTGTACGACCTTCGAAGGGCAACTTTGTGATAATACCTCATATTTTGATATTCAATCATACGACGAAAAAGGTGTATGCACTGTGGACAGTCAACAAGCTCATCGTTAGATTTGAACTATCGATATAACGATAGCACTATTGGATACAGCCTATCCCTGCTTTAGCCAAGACCAACAATTGCACACTGTTGGCCTTACTTCCATTGTTGTTTTATTAATTAGTTCAGTTCAAAAATGGTTCAAATGCCTCTGAGCACTATGAAACTTAACATTTGAGGTAATCAGTCCCCTAGAACTTAGAACTACTTAACCTGACCAACCTAATGCCCGAAGCAGGATTCGAACCTGCAACAGTAACGGTCGCACGGTTCCAGACTGAAGCGCCTAGAACCGCTCGGCCACACCTTAGTTCAGTTCTTACTCTGCAGTTGACTTCAAGTGCAGCTGTTTATGTCTTTGTGCTGTGTGCTGTTTTGATAGTTTGTAACTATACGTAAGTATGAAAAAAGAGAGAAGAGGGAAACCGGTTTTGATACGTCCATTAGCGTTTGATGAGTTAAAGTTAAAATATGGTAGCATGACCATAAATGCCTAATTAATTATCTATAGCAGATTAATGTTAGCAATGGAGTCGTTATTGGGAGACTAGCATAAGATTCGTATTGCAGTATTTTAGTATTTCACAAGGCAGAGAAGCAGTAAACATCAATACTATAGTCATTACAAATAACATTAAATTAAAATCTGTGCCTAAACTCCACCTGGATTTGTCTAGGTCGTTGAAAACTGCCGTTGATCAACAAAAATAACGCCCAAAGGTGTATGGTTGTATTTCTTAAAAAAATGTCGCGCAATCTGGTCACCCAGGCGGCACTCAGTTACGAAACGCGTTACCGATACCGAAAGATAGGATGGGGTTATTCGGAGCGTAAGGGGTATGTGATGACGGCAAATTCTGTAATTTGTTCATTTCAAAGAGATTTTTCAAGCGAGCTGCTTCAGTTCGTCGGAATTGACTGCGTCCTAACTGAAGGCACGAATTCCTTGCAAAATTACATGTTAAAACACGCATGATTCATGTACTATCAAATCACAGAATATCGACAGTTAAGAGAAAAAACATTCGATACCAGAATTTCATCTTGTGTTGTGACGTATTTTATTTTATTTGAAAGCAATGTACAACAGTTTTTCCAAATTCTCCACCGACCGGGGTATCTCTGCGCCTTGAGATGTTGAGCTAGCAATCCATGGATTTTGGAGGCAAAGTGGTCGGTCGGATCCGTCTGTCGGCAACCTTGAAAACTGTTCTCTGTGGTTTCCCATTTTCAGTTTAGGAAAATGTCGCGGTTGGTCCCTTACAATAGGTCACAGCTAATTCCTTCCGAATTCCTTTCCTTCCTGACAGATTCCAATTCCCTCAAAGATGCAGCCTCTGCGCTTAAAAGAAAAGTGCTGCGTCTAAGGTGAGCCAAACATCTCTCCGGAGACTCTCTGCACCAAGTGCAAAATTTGCACTGAAGTACGGCTAGCGCTGGTCATTTTGTACTGCGTATCTGTCTATGAAAATGGCTCACTTGTACGAAAGACGATATATTATGCCTTCATGTTATTACAATAACGATGCTCCACTGTCAAATGTCTTATTCATAACATGCTTGTACTGGTGAGTCCAATCGTCACAGCTCTAACATATCTGTAAATGAATGTCATATACAGCGCAAGGTATGTTGTACGCCGTATAGGAGTTCATTAGCATCGTAGACTGTATAAAAATATTATTATAGTTAAACACAAACTCCTTTATGAGATCGAATAGATTACAGGAGTAACTGAAATTATTGCGTGTATTAATGTAAAGATCCCAAAACTGTAGGTCTAGATTTGTCTATTTTGTTTTCCTTTATAAATATATTTTGATGCTATAGTTTCAATTTGACTGTTGAAATAATAATTTTCAAAATAGTTCTCTATCACTTAAGGAAATCTATGTATTATAATGAAGTGAAACATACCTTAAGTTTGAGATTGAACTGAGGAACATAGGATGCTTTGATGTGGTGAAGGAATTCTGACTTGTTTTCAGATAAGTCGTAAATTTAAATAGTCTACAAGAGTAGTGGAAGAAAGATAGCTATTCTCAAAAGAGATTTAAGTTATTCGACCCAACTTTAAAATTCTTTTGCTCTGCGATAGTAAATTTTAGTTGTATTAGAAGAATAAGCTGTGTTTTTTGTTAGCAAAGAGGCCACAGGCAGTACATTATATTCCAATTTTAATTCGCTGGGCAGCAGAGTGCAATCATCATTTTACCAAATAAAGAAATATTTAATTGCGTGTTCGGGTACATTACTTGTTTAAGAAAATATTGTCTTGCTTTGTTTTATAGATCCAATAATATTTGTAAGAAGGGCTCCAGAAAGCAAATTAAAATTAATAAATAAACGTGTTTCCAGAATAGAATGAAAAACATGAACTTCCTAACGTCGTCTTTAACAAATCGGAGCCCCCCCCCCCCCTTCTCTTTGACAAAATCCTGTATACGTCCTTGAAAACATCCCAGCCCAAATGAGTACGGTACAAGAGCGCCTCGGTGACTCAGGCCGTATTGGGGGGGGGGGGGGGGGGGGTGTTCGTTGTTGTGCGCCAAGCTCACTGCTGTCGCCAGCATTCGCCTCCTTTTGTTTTGAATGCCCCTTTGAGTTTGTTTAGCATCTAACAATATCGTTGTGCACTGATGGTCTCCCCCGAGGCAGACATTCGACCAAAATGATGCATTTCGGTGCACTGGGGCCATGATTTCTTTTTGCACTAAAATTTGGTTCTGATTATTTTGGCATATGGGGAATTGGTGTGACGCCAGTTTGACGACTGTCTTTATCTCAGGTATGTAATGGGATACGCACGCTTTATCCCCAGTCACGACAGAGTTCAGAAAATTCTCTCCTAATTCAAGTCGCTCAAGAAACTCGCAGGCGTTATTGACTGATTTTTCTTGTCTTACATCGTCCACTGTTTTGGGACCCATCTTGAACATTTTTTCGTTTTCTGTTAGTGTCTGATACAAGAGAGTTGCGGAAACATCACAGAAATTTCATCCACTATCAATTGGCGGCCTTCACGAACAATGACCTCTGTTTTTTTTGCACCATCTCTCTGTATAATAAGTAAGATATTCCCCTCTGTACGTCATGAGCATTTTTTCTGCCTCCACTAAACTCCGTTCACCACTTACACACACTCGTTCTGTTCATAACACCTTCGCTGGAAACCGTTACGATTCGCGAAAAAAATTCTGTATGTCTCTCTCCTACCGGGGATAGGAAGCGCATCACAGCACCTTGCTTGCACTTGGCGGGATTTCTTACATCTTTTAACGCAACAGGACACTACAACTCATTTTACGTACTACATACAAACAGTATATAGCGCCAAATTTGCACTTTCTTGCCAAAACTAGAACTAATTTTTTTCCATCGTAAATGCATTGCTATAGCTACCAAGCTTCGCTTTTATAGAATAATTACAGCCCATACTGAACTTCCATAAGTGGGTGTACTCTAATTATAACCACCCAGCAGTTATCTGTGTTTGAAGACCATATACACTCCTGGAAATTGAAATAAGAACACCGTGAATTCATTGTCCCAGGAAGGGGAAACTTTATTGACACATTCCTGGGGTCAGATACATCACATGATCACACTGACAGAACCACAGGCACATAGACACAGGCAACAGAGCATGCACAATGTCGGCACTAGTACAGTGTATATCCACCTTTCGCAGCAATGCAGGCTGCTATTCTCCCATGGAGACGATCGTAGAGATGCTGGATGTAGTCCTGTGGAACGGCTTGCCATGCCATTTCCACCTGGCGCCTCAGTTGGACCAGCGTTCGTGCTGGACGTGCAGACCGCGTGAGACGACGCTTCATCCAGTCCCAAACATGCTCACTGGGGGACAGATCCGGAGATCTTGCTGGCCAGGGTAGTTGACTTACACATTCTAGAGCACGTTGGGTGGCACGGGATACATGCGGACGTGCATTGTCCTGTTGGAACAGCAAGTTCCCTTGCCGGTCTAGGAATGGTAGAACGATGGGTTCGATGACGGTTTGGATGTACCGTGCACTATTCAGTGTCCCCTCGACGATCACCAGTGGTGTACGGCCAGTGTAGGAGATCGCTCCCCACACCATGATGCCGGGTGTTGGCCCTGTGTGCCTCGGTCGTATGCAGTCCTGATTGTGGCGCTCACCTGCACGGCGCCAAACACGCATACGACCATCATTGGCACCAAGGCAGAAGCGACTCTCATCGCTGAAGACGACACGTCTCCATTCGTCCCTCCATTCACGCCTGTCGCGACACCACTGGAGGCGGGCTGCACGATGTTGGGGCGTGAGCGGAAGACGGCCTAACGGTGTGCGGGACCGTAGCCCAGCTTCATGGAGACGGTTGCGAATGGTCCTCGCCGATACCCCAGGAGCAACAGTGTCCCTAATTTGCTGGGAAGTGGCGGTGCGGTCCCCTACGGCACTGCGTAGGATCCTACGGTCTTGGCGTGCATCCGTGCGTCGCTGCAGTCCGGTCCCAGGTCGACGGGCACGTGCACCTTCCGCCGACCACTGGCGACAACATCGATGTACTGTGGAGACCTCACGCTCCACGTGTTGAGCAATTCAGCGGTACGTCCACCCGGCCTCCCGCATGCCCACGATACGCCCTTGCTCAAAGTCCGTCAACTGCACATACGGTTCACGTCCACGCTGTCGCGGCATGCTACCAGTGTTAAAGACTGCGATGGAGCTCCGTATGCCACGGCAAACTGGCTGACACTGACGGCGGCGGTGCACAAATGCTGCGCAGCTAGCGCCATTCGACGGCCAACACCGCGGTTCCTGGTGTGTCCACTGTGCCGTGCGTGTGATCATTGCTTGTACAGCCCTCTCGCAGTGTCCGGAGCAAGTATGGTGGGTCTGACACACCGGTGTCAATGTGTTCTTTTTTCCATTTCCAGGAGTGTATGTTCTGGAGGTGGATGCGGATTTCTTGTGGCAGATACCCACGGCCAAACAGTTTTCCAGTTGCGACGGATCGACAACGTCTATCACCATTTGTAACATGCACAAATATTTAGATCGTCGAAGGAGGAAACGAAAGCAGGTCATGCAGGTATAGACTCGCCTCCTATCACAAATCAAAAATACCCGATGTGAAAGTTTAAAGCTGAGAGTCAGATACCACCAAAATACTCTCCAGTCGAATAAGCCGTCTCTTCAGGATCTAGTTTTCCCCAAAAAATACCGGTTTTCCTGGTCGAAAAGAGTCAGTGAATGAAGCGCAAACCTATTTAAACCCCAGGTGTTGAAGGGTAAAACACACCCACAACTCACTATTGGGTAACGTCAAGTGTTAGTATTTCACCAAGAAGTAGCGTCACAGGATCCAAGAGTAGGCACGGTATATCTTTTGTTACTGGTTATTTTTCAAGTGTCTGTTACTCTTTGTAATTGTGTTGATTAGTTGTCACCCGTCCTAGGCTTAATACACTGAAAAATCGTTAGTGAGTGAACAAACATTGTTACAGAACACATTATTTCACTTTCGTTGCTGTAATCGTCTTCTACCCAGTAATGTCGATTGATGTTAACGTCTCTTGTGTTTCAGTAACAAAAGTTGGAGACACCTCTAATGCAGAATCTCTGAGGTGGCAGATACAGAAACATAATAACAAGCCTACAGTAGCGCAGTCATCGTAGGCTTAAAAGAAATTGCTATAGGAACTTTCCAGGGAAGAAGAGTATATAGCGCAAGTTCCAAGACCAGGGTCACAAGTAAGCTCCATGAGAGCAGTCCAAGAGTACACAAGACATTTTGTGAAAATCTATTGTAACGCGAAGTAACGACAGCAGACACGATAAAAACTGCACTCTCAAAATAACTTTTACTGCTTAAGTTACGCCTTACTACGAGAGTCTGCTGAAAAGTAATGTCTCCGAATTTTTTATGTTAAAACTCTTAAAACTTTAAAAACTTTAACATTCTAAGTCTTTATTCTCCAGGTTTACATACTTGTAGCCCTTTGCCGCTATAGGGCACCGAATTATAGCGTGTAACATGACAATGTGTGACGTAACTGTGTCGGTGTGTGAGAAACCGCGTGCTGTAATCGAGTTTCGAATTAGAAGAGTTTGCCCAAATATGAAGTAGCCTTTCTTTCAGTATTTAAATACCAGATCACACACGAGCCATACATCTACAATAATCCGATGTCTTGGGTTCAATGTCATAGATCATCCTCCATACAGTACCGATTTGGCCCCATCCGATATTCGTCTGTTTCCAAAACTTAAGGAACATCTTCGAGGACTTCTCTGTGATAATGATGCAACGATGCAAGTAGAGGTGAGGTTATGGCTCAGTCAACAAGGCGAACATTCTACAGTGACGGTATCAACAAAATGCTCTCTTGTTCGGAGGAAGGTGTTCGTCAGCAGGGTGAGAGAGTTGAGGAACAAATATGTAGACGTGAAGAATAATGGAATGGAACGTTAGTAACATTTGTTTTATTTAAAAAAAACCTTAAAAGTTTGCTCATAAAAAATCGTTATATTTAGCAACAAGAAACGTTTAGGGAGCATGCTGCCATAATCAGGTCAGTTATACATACAGGTACATTACATTAATCTGAACTATGAAGAGAATGATTTTCTGTACAAACATCTCAACGTCAAAGTTATCTAAAGGTGTGTTTGTTAGTGTGTTGTGTGTGCCAGAAAACTAAATTGCCAATAAAAATATATAAATTGTGGTTCATAGCCTCACTGGTTAGGTAACCTGTGATCTACGGGTAGTGTTTCCAATAAAAATAGTGGAATTTCGGTTCATAACCTCACTGGTCTAGTAATCAAAAGTCCTCGTCCAGAGTTCGAAAACTGCCACCGCTTAAATTTTGATTAATAATCACCATTAGAGGTCGAAGACTTCCAGCATATGAAGTCACCCTCATTTCTCCAACGGCCTTGTCAAAGGAGGTGGAGGTTCGGAGAACTCTCTTGTCGTTGGAGTGAGAAACTGCCTCTAAAGGTGGAAGAATCAGCAATGATCAACGGCAGGAAAATGCAGAAGGCAATGGGAACCACTGCATTAAAGACATAACTTGTATCCGCAGGGCATGTGACCTGTAATTGATGATCTCTCCATTGGCAAAAGATTCCGGAGTAGCCCCATTCAGATCTCCGGGAGGAGACGGCCAAAGTGAGGTGACCATGAAAAATAGATCGAGTAACCGACAAAAGGATAATGTTCTACGAGTCGAAGCGTGCAATGTCAGAAGCTCGAAACTGGTATGGAAACTAGAATATCTGAGAAGGGAAGTGTGACGACTCAATCTAAATGTAGTAGGGATCCGTGAAGAGAAATGGAAAGAACACAAGAACTTCTGGTCAGACAAGTGTAGGGTAACAATAGCAGCATAAAAAGGTATACCTGGAGTAGAATTCGTTATGAATCGGAAGGTAGGGCAAAGAGTGTAACTGAGCAGTTTAGGATTGTTCTTATCACAAACGACAGCAAACCAACACCGACAACGATATTTCAGGTATACATGGCGACGTCGCAAGCTGAAGATGAAGAGATAGAGAAAGTATATGAGGATATTGAAAGGGTAATATAGTGTGTAAAGAGATGAAAATCTAATAGTCATGTTGGACTGTAATGCTGTTGTAAGGGAAGGAGTAGAAGAAAAGGTTAGTGGAGAATATGGGCTTGGGGCAAGGAATAAGAGAGGAGAAAGACTGAGTTCTATCATAAATTTCAGCTAGTAATAGCGATTACTCTGTTCGAGAATCACAAGAGGAGGTGGTATACTTGGAAAAGGCCGGGTGATACGGGAAGATTTCAGTTAGATTACATCATGGTCAGGCCGGGATTCCGAAATCAGATACAGTATTAAGTGAATTTTATCCATTGTGGATACTGCTAAACCCCGTGACTATTCCTTTACAGGGTGAAGAAAAATTTCCGCTACCGGTCACAATTATCGTGACTAGCAGCAGAAATTTTTCTACACCAGATACAGCATTGTAAGGCGTACCCATGAGCAGATACAGACTCACATCACAATCTAGGAGAATATGGGCTTGGGGCAAGGAATAAGAGAGGAGAAAGACTGAGTTCTATCATAAATTTCAGCTAGTAATAGCTGAAGTTTAAGAGTTTAGTCAGGAAGAATCAATACGCAAAGAAGTCGGATACTGGAGTACTAAGGAATGACGAATACGCTTGAAGTGCTCTAAGGCTATAGACGCAGCAATAAGGAGTAGTTCAGTAGGGAGTACAGTTGGAGAGGATATTTGAAATTTGTGGTAAGGTCTTATGGGACCAAACTACTGAGATAATCGGTCCCTAAGCTTACGCACTAGTTAATCTAACTTTAAGTTACGCTAAGGAGGACACACACCCCATGCCCGAGGGAGATGGAGAGGAACGGCCATCTCTAAAAAGGGCAGTCACAGAAGTTTGGGAGAAAAACGTAGGTACAAGGAAGGTAACTTCGAAGGAACCATGGGCAACAAAATAAATACTTCAGTTGATCGGTGAAAAAAGAAAGTACGAAAATGTTCGGGGAAATCCAGGAATTCAGAAATACAAGTCGCTAAAGAATGAAATAAATTGGAAGTGTAAGGAAGCTAAGACCAAATGGATGCATGAAAAATGTGAAGAAATAGAAAAAGCAATGATTGTCTGAAGGACTGATTTAGCATATTGGAAAGTCAAGACAACATTCGATGAAATTAAAAGAATGTGTGGTAACATTAAGACTGGAACGGGAATTTCTCTGTTCAATGCAGAGGAGAGATCGAGTAGGTGGAAAGAGTACTTTGAATGTGTCTATGAAGAAGATTTGTCTGATGTGATATAAGAAGAAACTGTAGTCGATTTAGAAGAAATGGGGAATCCAGTATTAGAACCAGAAATTAAGACAGCTTTAGAGGACTTCTGATCAAATAAGGCACAAGGGATGGATAAAATTCCATCAGAATTTGTAAAATCATTGAGGAAATTGGCAACAGAACTGCTATTCACTTTAGCGTCTACAACGTATGAGTCTGACGACATACCATCTGACTTTCGCAAAAATGTCCACAGAATTCCGAAGACTGTAAGGGCTGACAAGTGCGAAAATTACCGCACAATCAGCTTAACAGCTGATGCATTCAAGCTGCTTACAAGAATATACAGAAGAACGGAAAATGAAACCGAGGATATGTTAGATTATTAGTTTGCCTTTAGGAAAGGTAAAGTTATCACAGAGGCTATTCTGACGTTGCTGTTGATAATGGAAGCAAGGCTAAAGAAAAATCAAGACACGTTCATAGCATATGTCGACCTGGAAAAAGCGTTCGTCAATGTAAAGTGGAGCAAGATGTTTGACATTCTGAGAAAGATAGGGGTAAGCTATAGACAGACAGGTAATATACAATATGAACAAGAGCCAAAGAGAATAATAAGACTGGATGACCAGGAACAGTGCTCGGATTAAAAGGGTGTAAGGCAGGGTTGTAGTATTTCCCCCTTTTGTTCAAACTGTGTATCGAAGAAGGGATGATGGATATAAATGTTCAGGAGTAGAATTAAAATTCAGGTTGAAAGGTTATCAATGACATTATTCCCTGATGCCATTGCTATCCTGAGTGAAGGAGAAGTAGAATTGCATGATCTGCTGAACGGAATGAACAGTGTAATGAGTACAGTATATGGATTGAGAATAAATCGAAGAAAGAAAAGTAATGAGACGTAGCAGAAACGCAAGCAGCGAAAAACTAAACAATGGATTTGACGACCACCAAGAAGATGAAGTTAAGGAATTCTGCTACCTAGTCAGCAAAATAACAATCACGGACAGGGAAAGGAGGACAACAAAGACTAACACTGACAAAAAGGGCATTCCAGTCCCAGAGAAGTCTGCTAGTATCAAACAGGCCTTAATTTGAGGAAAAAATTTCTGAGAATGAACGTTTGGAGTACAGCATTGTATGGAAGTCAAACATGGACTGTGAGGAAACTGGAACAGAAGAGAATAGAAGCATTTGAGATGTGGTGCTACAGACGAATGTTGAAAATTTGGTGGACTGATAAGGAACGACGAGGTTCAGCGCAGAATCGGAGAGGAAAGGAATATGTGGAAAACATTGGCAAGGAGAAGGGACAGGATGACAAGAAATCTACTAAGACATCAGGGAATGACTTCCGTGGTACTAGAGGGAGTTGTAGAGTGTAAAAACTGTAGTGGAAACAGAGATAGGAATACACACATCAAATAATTGAGGATGTAGGTGGCAAGTGATACTCTGAGATGGTAAGGTTGGCACAGGAGAGATTCGTGGCGGGTCACATAAAATCAGTCAGAAGACTGATGACTCAAAAAAAAAAAAGGTCACTGACACTTAGGAAACAGTCATAGTCACACTTCACCCTAATATAAACGTATTTATAGTGCACCTGATAATAGCAACATGCAGCCCAAAACGTGTCGTGCTAATAAATATTGGGAAAAAGTGTATGTAACAGAGTTAATGAATTAATATATTCGTGATATAATCACTGACCCTAAAAAATGCCGTACAATATGGATACATTTGAGAAAAACCAACACTGCCCGTAGGCTTTTAATACTGCCATTCTCTGTCCTCAAAAGGCTAAGTAAACTATGAGAAATCTGAGACACTGATGTGTTAATGGAGTAACAGTCAAGAGTTTAAGAAGATTTCCATTTTAGACTTTTGCTTTACAGCCAAGGAGCCTCCAGAAAACAATCAGAAGCGGGGGATAGGAGATACTTCGTAATTTAACTCCGGGAAGGAGGCTCCCAGACAAGAAATGAAAGCCTAGTGCATGTGGGAAGTGTATTTGTTTATGAGGGTACAGAGTAAAGTCACTGACTTTCAAACGTACAGCGCAGTCACTGCCAATTGCAGGAAACGCAGTCTACGGTGAACTTAAGCTGGTAGACTGTAGTCCAGCCCCTTTGTTCATCAACAGCTGCCAGAGAGGCTGTTCAAGAGAAGTAGAGGGAGGAGTATTACAGCACTCGGAGTCCGCAGAACACTCGGCTTAGCGGCGTACAAGATCCTCGAGCGATTCCGTGTCGCCCTCTGAGAAGATAAATGAATTTTTTAAAAATCATGACAATCAAAATGCTACATGTAGCAGAAAGTTGGACGTTAATATCAGAAATTAACTTCCTTAGATCTGTGAAAGGCTGCACGAGACATGGTAATAAATGAAAAAACAAGGAAACAACTGCGGGTACAGCCGTTAATTGAAAAAGTAATCCAACGAAAGCAGTGCTGGAAAGTGCATATATTGTATACGCCACCTCACAGAAACCTTAGATATCATGTAATTCGTTCCCATTCGAAGGAGTAGTGTGCGATGGCCGAAGACGATCTGGATTCGTAGAAGTATGAGGAGGATAAGCAAAAGAACAAGTAGGAAGATTATGGCATGACTGTGTAAGCTTCGCTCTCTGCACGGCCTTATTACCTTTTCTTGATATGAAAACAGCGAAACAGACTCAGGTGTTTTGCAATATTCACAGAAAACCTGCTGGTCCACACACTACTGTATCAAATTTCCCTACACATCCCACCTCCCACAAGAAAGTTTTATACCGATCAGTGCTATACAGAACACACACATCTCTGCTTCAACATACAGAAGTCTAACAATAAATAGAAACCATAAAATTTACTGCAGTGAACAATGGATGTGATCCTTTAGTCATTAATACGATGTCGCAACAGATATAGTAAACATTATAAACGACAAACTACACTCAACTTGCAGCACAACAGAAAGGAATGTTTAAAAATGTCATATCTTGGTATAATTTCCGATAAATTAGCTTGGTTGTTAAAAAAACATGTGAAAATCAGCTACCAACACTAAGTAGGAGGCTTATTCACAATATCAAACCGCCATATAAAGATTTTAACGCATCTGGCATATAAAAAATTACCTCCAGTAATGCTATGTAGCACAGACACGCAGAACTTTCAGAATTCTATTTGAAGAATACGTAGACTGCTACAGACTATAGAAGTTGAACAAATCGACAATAGCAACTAATCGCGACTATCGCTGAGAGAAACGATAATCGATACTCATTCGCACGCTGCAACGCCGCCAGTTGCATTTGATATATACTGTTTACACCTGTAAAGAAACTTTTTACCGTGAGAGTGCGTCAAAAATAGCGTAATAGCGTAAAATAAGCCGTGCAATAGGAGAATTTTGAACAACAGGTCCGCCTGCGCATTAGCGATGCAGATGAAGATTTGGGGCGACACAATCGTAAGTGTACGACCCACATAAGAAGTATATACACGATTATCACTGCATAAAAACATACAAAATTATCTGCACCCTACTCCGGCTGCGATATCATCCACAACAACGACGCACGGGTCCACACCAGCAGAAGACGACGCTAACTTCGATTTCTGGCCATTCGCTGCCCTCCCCCCTCCCCCAATCCTCCTGAATATCCCAATAGCTACTCCAGCAGCAGAACAAGAGAACAACACTTCTATGTCAGTTTAGATTAAGACAATTCATCTTCAGGTGACGTATGCATGCACAAATGCCTGTTGACGAGCGAAATGTGCTCGAAACGCGTTACAGTGTGTTACATTAAACATAAATAAATGTGACTGATAGCAGTAAAATACAAATAATTATTGCAGACAATCACGATTCCTAAACTTAGCCAGCATGTTTACCATTAATTAATTTCCTGGACTTCATTCCTTCCATGTTTCCGTTCCGGAGTGCCAGGAGCAGATGACATTAAAATCAATGAAGCGGTACGACTATTTTAAAGGGTTATGCCACCACGCAAAACATTTTACACCAACGTAAAACAAAGGCTGTTTTAAACACTTTTATCCGATTTCATTACAGTACATCTTGTGAAAAAGATGTATTATTTTATTTTAGCCTAAATTCAGATTATTATTTCGCTTTGTGTCTAGCGGATTCGGTACACATCATTCTCAGGCCTTCGTATGATGAAAAAATCGCAGCACATAGTTAAAATGATAATTTAAGGAACATTTACATGAAAATCTGATGTTCTAAAGGGATATTACTTACTGTTGAGCCGGCCGGAGTGGCCGTGCGGTTCTAGGCGCTACAGTAAGGAACCGAGCGACCGCTACCTTGGCAGGTTCGAATCGTGCCTCGGGCATGGATGTGTGTGATGTCCTTAGGTTAGTTAGGTTTAATTAGTTCTAAGTTCTAGGCGACTGATGACCTCAGAAGTTAAATCGCACAGTGCTCAGAGCCAGCCTTACTGTTGTAAGTTGCAGATGCGCAAGATTACTGTGGACGTAAAGTGGTGTCATCACTTATGGACGTGCAGCAGTGCCACAGTTAGAACTTTGCCACAATAGGATATCATTCAAACCACGGCACGATTGTATGAATGATGTGGCCTTCTCCCAAAACCAAAGGCTATAATTTAACTTCTCACAGTTTCACAGTACATAGGAGGAGTGGTCGTCACAACCTACGCGTGGATACTGCTGCGATGAATACGGCGATGTGAATGCGGCCAAAGATCGTCGACTGACAGTTGCAGAGTAATACTTAGCCACACTGAGCCGCGAGTCACCCTCGATGTTGCATAACTTTCCAAAGAAATGATTTCGGGTTGTTGTGTAATTCTATACAGACGGCACTTACTTGATTAAACGATTTGTGACTATATCGACGTTTTATAGTAATATAAACCGTATGCAGGAGGTGAATGTAAACGTGGCTACCTTGTCTTGCTGCTTTGCTTGTCATGCTTCATCACAAGAGGAACGGTTTCACTCTTCGTTTTTATTATGTTATTTCGTAAATTTCATATTTTATGGTATTTTTATCATGTGGGTATTTGTACAGTGTGACTCTTTTTTTTAAGAGGAGAAACAAAGGAACTCTACACTTAGGAAGCACTCTTATCACTCCTGGCCGCAGTTTGCATCTGTTTAAATCTTAACAATCACTCTGTTTTTGACTTACCTATTCGGGAAGCGCGCGTCACGTCTACACGCCTTGCGTGAAGAGCTGTTTATAAATGAGGAGCTTCTTTTCAAACCGCACTACGTCCCAAAAAGTAAGTTTTTCAAGAGAAGCGAGAAACGTATACCGCAAAAAATATTTGATTAATTTTTTCGAATTTTACACCACATACGCAGGATAGGGCTGTTGATAAAAATGTGTTTAATACAAGGAAATAGCTTTTTATACTATCAAGCTATGAGCACTTTACTGATGGACAAAATGCGTTTTGTTGGGTTCTGTTGGACAATCTGCCCTTTGATGTAAGGTATTTTGGACATAATACGTTTTGATTAGTTTTCAGTGACATAGATCTGCTAAAAATACTTTTTATTGTTCAAAAATACATTTTTTAGCATTCAGTAAAACATTTTAACACCAGAAGTAGGAACAAGAACGAAAATGTGCTTCATAACAAAGTTCACAATATTTTTCCCAAAACAGGCTCCTCTGCTAAACAATCACAAATAATGGGCAATAAGGTCGTTACATGGAAGACTGACAGACTGAGTGAAAAATTCAAGTATTTTATTTTCTCTCCAGTTGTTTCCATACCTGAGCCTTAGTAGTTTTTCCACATTGTATTTCTTTTCTTGTTTCAACCTCATCAGTGATGACACTTTCGAGATATTTGATACTTTGTTCAAGCTGTATCCACGTTTATCTTATGGCAAAAAGCGCTTTGAAGGATGATCAGAATAGCAGGTTGTGTACGTTTTGAGTTTCACATCAGTTACCCTTTCACCTACCATATATTTCTTCAGATGGATCCTTTTCATATCACTGGTCCCATCTACAGGCCTCAAAATTATACTTAGTTCCTTGAAATCAAATATTTCCCAGTCTTTCCCTAAAATCCTTGTTTCGCCCACTTCTGCATAAGCATCCTGGTACGTGTTTGGATTCAATATTTCTGAAATTTTACCAAGTTTCTTTTCTACTCGTCCAATTACTCTGTCATGAGGTAAAAAGGAATGTCCTCGAACTGGAAAGCAGAGAAGTACATCAGTCACATTCACAGGAGATTCTTTGAATAATCCAAAAATAGTTGCATGAATAACGTGCTGATTTTTGTTTTGTCCAGTATATCCATCCGCGAACAATCTGAGAAACGTGACAGATGCGTCAGTGGTCATTTTCTTTAAGAAATCGGTGATGGCCGAGGAAATTTCTTGTGACTCTCTACCTGCCAGTCTCTCATTCCAAATTTAAAATTTAGGTTCTGTACCTGCCACATGTGTCACGCAAAAGGAGTACAGAAATATCTGTCTTGCATATGCTTCACCAATACTATAATACTCTCCATCTTAGCACAACAACGTTTTTACGTCTGACTTCCGTAAGTCTAACAGACAGAATGATAAACGTTTATACACAACAATTTTATAATACTGAAAACTAATATTAAATGGTCATTGTTGGTCTGTTAAAGCGTTTCGCTTTAGTCCACCAGTCTTACATTGTAGCCAACATAGCTTAATAAAGCAAAATAAAGGCAACTGTTGGACTTAATGCAGTCTGATTCAGTCACACAAGAGGACAAAAATGCTATTTCTTGCATCTGCTACTTTTCAGCGCTCTTTTTGAAGGTGTTAAAATGCGTTTGGACACAATCTCGTTGCAGGAGTGTGTAGAGCGGGTAATAAAATACCATATTTCATACCAAACTCAATTTTGTCCACCAATGGACATAATGCGTTTTGAAAAGTTGCTCCTCAAATACTTAAGGTCACGCTCTGTACCATATGTTTGACTTATAGAGAGAGAAATATTGTGTAATTTTTTGATCATAGTGTGGTCTGACGATGGTGCTGTACAGAAACCGGTAGCCAGTAGTCAAAATAAAAAAAATGTGCCTATGGAATGAAACAAATACTGTTTTCTGATTGTGTTACTCACTGTTCCAGCTGGCACTATGTCTGCAGTAGGCTCTACTACCACAAGGTAGGGGAATGGGGGATCACATGCAGTTACCTCTTTGTCACCGTCCAAGTCAGCCAGCTTGAAATATTATATTAACTCGGATGGAAGAATATGGAGACAGGCAAGCCATGTTGGAGCTCGTTCCATTCTCTGGTAATGATGGTAATACTGCGACTTGGAAACCACCGAACTGTCATGTTGACCTGGCCTTTCACAGGGTTTGGACGATCTATAGATGTGGCAATTTGACGACTGGAAACTGTATTTTTCATCTGCAGTCAGGCAAGATTACACGCCTTTTCTTGCAATTTTAAAAAGGAGATTAGCAAGTTCCTCTTTTTGCTCCTCATGCTCGAAAAAGACAAGACATGTGTTTCTTATGCACTGAAGCACCAAATAAATTGGTATAGCCATGCATATCGAAATACAGAGATATGTAAACAGGCACAATATAGCGCTGCGGCCGGCAACGCCTATATAAGACAACAAGCGTATGGTGCAGTTGCTAGATCGGTTACTGCTGCTACAATGGCATGTTATCAAGATTTAAGTGAGTCTGAACGTGGTGTTATAGTCGGCGCATGAGCGATGGGACACAGCATCTCCGAGGTAGCGATGAAGTGGTGATCTTCCCGCACGACCATTAGGCAAGTGTGCCATGAATATCAGGAATCCGACAAAACATCATATCTCCGACATCGCTCCGGCCGAAAAAAAAATCATCATCATCATCATCATCATTTAAGACTGATTAAGCCTTTCAGCGTTCAGTCTGGAGCATAGCCCCCCTTATAAAATTCCTCCATGATCCCCTACTCAGTGCTAACATTGGTGCCTCTTCTGATGTTAAACCTATTACTTCAAAATCATTCTTAACCGAATCCAGGTACCTTCTCCTTGGTCTGCCCCGACTCCTCCTACCCTCTACTGCTGAAAAAAAAACCTGCGAGAACGGGACCAATAACGGCTGAAGAGAGTCGTTCAACGTGACAGAAGTGCAATCCTTCCGTAAATTGCGGCAGATTTCAGTACTGGGCCGTCAAAAGTGTCAGCGTGCAAACCATTCAACGAAACATCATCGCTATGGGCTTTCGGAGCCGAAGTCCCACTTGTGCGCCCTTGACGACTGCCTCGTCTGGGCCTGTCAACACTGACATTGGACTGTTGATGACTGGAAACATGTTGCCAGGTTGGACGAGTCTCGTTTCACATTGTATCGAGTGGATGGACGTGTACTGGTATGGACATTATCTCATGAATCCATGGACCCTGAATGTCATCAAGGGACTGTTCATCTGGTGGAGGCTCTGTAATGGTGTGGGCCGTGTGCAGTTGGAGTGATATGGCAGGCCTAATACGTTGCAGTTGGGATTCTAACATTTGACACGTACGTAAGCATCCTGTCTGATCACCTGCATCCATTCATGTCCATTGCGCGTTCTGACGGGGTTGAAGAATTCCAGCAGGAGAATGCGATACCCCACACGTCCAGAATTGCTACAGAGTGGCTCTAGGAAAACTGTTCTGAGTTTAAACGCTTACGCTAGCCACCAAACTCCACAGACATGAACAGTATTGTTCATATCTGGGATGCCTCGCAACGTGCTGTTCAGACCTCCACGCCCTCGAACGGTTTTATGGACACCCCTGCAGGACTCATGGTGTCAGTACCCTCCAGCACTACTTCCGACATTAGTCGAGTCCGCCGGCCGCGGTGGTCTAGCGGTTCTAGGCGCTCAGTCCGGAACCGTGCGCCTGCTACGGTCGCAGGTTCGAATCCTGCCTCGGGCATGGATGTGTGTGATGTCCTTAGATTAGTTAGGTTTAAGTAGTTCTAAGTTCTAGGGGATTGATGACCACAGATGTTAAGTCCCATAGTGCTCAGAGCCATTTGATCCATGTTTTTTTAGTCGAGTCCATGCCACGTCGTGTTGCGGAACTTCTACATGCTTTTGGGGGCCCAACACGATATTAGGCAGGTGTACCAATTTCTTTGCCTCGTCAGTGTATATAGAGAGAATCTTGGTAATTTTTAGATCATAGTGTGGTCTGACGATGGTGCTGTACAGTAACCGGCAGCCAGTAGCCAAAATAAAAAAAAATGCCCCTGTAGAATAAAGCAAACATTGTTTTCTAATTGTGTTGGTCACTGTTCCAACTGCAGTATGTCTGCAATAGGTTCTACTACCACAAGATAAGGGAAGTACTAATACTTTTGCCGCGCGAGAGGGGTTCATAGGCAGTTGCCTCTTAGCCATCGTCGAAATCAGCCAGATCTAAATATTATATTTACTAGGATGGAAGAATATGGAGACAGGCAAGCCTTGCTGGTGCTCGTTCCTTTTTCTTGTGCTGAAAGGTCAACTGTAACATGATGGTAATGCTACCACTTGGACCGAGCGACGTGGCTTAGGGGTTAGTACACTGGACTCGCATTTGGGAGGACGACGGTTCAATCCCGGGTCCGGCCATTCTGATTTAGGTTTCCCGTGATTTCCCTAAATCGCTGCTGGCAAATGCCGGGATGGTTCCTTTAAAAGGTCACGGCCGACTTACTTGCTAGTCCTTTCCTAATCCGATGAGATCGATGACATCGCTGTTTGGTCTCCTCCCCCAAACAACCCAAACCAACTACGACTTGGAAGCCACTGAACTGTCATGTTCACCAGGCGCATCACTTGATTTCGACGATTTATAGCTGCTGAAATTTGCCGACTTGAAACTGTACAACATTTTTCATCTGCAATCAGGCAAGATTATACGCCTTTTCTTGCAGTTTTAATCGGTGATTAGCACTTTTTACTTTTGCTTTTCGTGCTCGAAAAAGACAAGACAGGTGTTTCTTATACCTCGTAAGCGTATTTGTAATAACTAAGAACTGAACTTTGCACAAATCCTTCCTTTTTTGATTCTGAAAGAGTTGTGTTCACCAACCACGTATTTTATGCGTTACAATACCAACATAGTTTCTTAGGTGTTGATGCTAATGTAATGGTTTAACTTACACACTTTTTTAGGTTGCAATCAATATGATAGTTCATTGGTAGATAAGATCGAACTACGACAGCCACAACTACAGTCAAATTTTCTTGAAGCCTTAATAAAAGGAATGCTCGTATCTGTTGCTACTTCGCGAATGATTTATGTAGAAATTTTGAGTTGTTTTAGTCCTCCTATCAGTACACAGTTAAGTTTTATGCTGAGGAAAATGTAAATCAAATATAGAACGCTACAACTTGTTTCAATTTCTTGGTATTTACTGTAAGAGAAAAACTACTCGAACAAAAATCGGAAATGTCAATAGTTTGAAGCAGGAAACAATTAACTGTCTTATTATGTCTATAATAGTTTCACAGGTGGAATTTCTGAAAGTGATTTGCACATGTCTCTACCTCAGCTACAAGTACTGATATTGCAGTTCTATAAAGAAAAATACCGAAATGAACAATTACATAGGTGAGCACCGAAATTATCAACTTCAGAAACAGCCATGTAGTAGTGTATTAAGTTTTTAGAATTTACAGTAGCTTTCAAACTAAGGTTTGTATTTCCATATTGGTGTTAACAACACTGAATTTTAGTGTGTCAAGTTGGATGAGGAAGTGTCAGTAGCTGTTCACTGAGAGCGCATAATTAACTTCGAGCAGCAAAATATTTACTCGCCGTTGTGATTCAGAGGCTTAGAAATTCTGGTTAAACCTTATACCCAGGACAGAGTAAAACAAAAGCAACAGATAATAAAATAATACTCAGGTTGTTACACACAGAAAGTTATATAGACCCTGATTTGGTGCTATTTGTGAAAACATGAAACCAAAATTGAACGACGTAATTCGAATCGGCAAGCACAAAATGTAAGGTTGCTAATAATGTTGAAAATTAAGCATGAAGATGGAGCTCAATAATTTGGAATTATACACTTTTTGTTTATAACTTATCTGGTGGTAAACTGATATGCTATTATTTGCGTAATTTAGTTCTATTTTCAGTTGAGGTTCACTGACATCAAACTGTGGGCATCTGGCTGTGCAAGCCGGCCGGAGTGGCTGTGCGGTTCTAGGCGCTACAGTCTGGAACCGAGCGACCACTACGGTCGCAGGTTCGAATCGTGCCTCGGGCATGGATGTGTGTGATGTCCTTAGGTTAGTTAGGTTTAATTAGTTCTAAGTTCTAGGCAACTGATGACCTCAGAAGCTAGGTCGCATAGTGCTCAGAGCCATTTGAACCATTTTTGGCTGTGCAACGTTGTTTACCACAGATAAGGTGAAGAAATATTTTTATGTTGGTCTAACATATTTTAATTATATTTCTTCGTAAGTTTTTAAGCTGAAGGATATTCTGGTTAGTTATCAGTAAACTCCTTTGTCAACAGATTGATAAACGACAACTGGGGCCTAGAGGAGGAGTCTGAATCACACAACGTGGGAAAAGAGACGGAAGAGAGATCCTAAGAGTTTCCTGGACAGCTGTTAAAGAAGTCAACGAAAGAGGTGCCCCTGTTGTAAGCCGCTGGACTCGTATTACAGATTTAGGTTGCCCGTGATATCCCCAAATTGCTCCAGGAAAACGGCGGGGCAATTCTTTCGAAGGGGCAGGACTTACTTCCTTTCAAGTCCTTCACCAACTAGAAATCGTATTTCTTCTGTAACAGTTAATACTCCTTCTTACATCATCTACATCTACATAAATCCTCCAGAAGCCACGTTACGGTGCACGGCACAGGGTACCTCGTACCACCAACAGCGGTTTTCTTTCCTTTCGCAGATGGAGGGAGGGAAAAACGAACGTCTATACGCCTCGGTACGAGCCCTAACTCTTATCTCCGTGATCCTTGCGCGATGTGTACACTGATGAGCCAAAACATTATGATCACCTGCTTAATAGGTCATTTGTTCGCCTTTGGAATGAAATACATCAGTATGTCTGCGCATCAGGCATCAGACAGTGCGTTGGTTGGTTTGTGGAGTTATGTGGCGTTAGATATCTACGCAAGTAATTCGCGTAAATAACAGGCCGCTCATTTACGTTCTCGGTGATGGCGCCCGATTGCGCCCCAGATGGGTTCCATTAGTTTTAGATCAAGCGAATTTGGTCGCCGAGACATCACTGTTGGGTACACTATTATGCCCCTGAAACTACTGTCGCAAGGTTCTGGCTCCGTGTCATGGACAAGTATACTGTTGAAAGACGACATCACCGTCGAGGAAGACTTTATGCATGAAGGGATGCATGTGATTCGCATCTGTCAACTTGTCTTGGATTACTACCACAGATCCGATGCACGCGCAGGGGAATGTATCCTACAACACAGAGCAGAGAATTGTGAAGATCGTTCGATGAACCCTCTTCCAGGCACTTAAATGTGATTTGCAGAGTATCCATGTAGATGTAGGTGTAGATGCAAACATAACACTGCTCCTACCAGCCTTCGTCCGTGGTCCGCTGCACGTATCTAACCGCCGTTCACCTCGACAACGGAGTTTGTGTAGGCCTCCATCGACCTAGTGTAGCAGAAATGTGATTCAGGCGAAGAGGCTAGATGTTTCCATCGGTCGACGGTCGAATACCGATGGTCCCGTGCCAGCAGCAGTCGTAATGAACGATATCGTTGCTGCATAGCACAATGTTCAACAGTGTACGATGAATGGTGTGCTGTGAAACACTTTCACGAGCATTGTGCTCTTTCGCCAGAAATGCCAGAGATCACCATCTATCCTACTTTACAGAGCAGACAAGCCCCGAACCCCACGTTCTGTGAGGAGTCGTGGATGTTCAACCATTTAGCGCCTAGTGTTAGTTTCACTGTTCTTGTAACTCCTTTCGTAGATGCTCACGACAGTAGCACGTGAACATTCAACCAGCTTCGCTGTTTCCAAGATACTCATTCACAGCCTCTGCGTAATAACAATCTGCCATTTGTCAAAGTCGCTTATCTCAATGGCTTTTCCATTTGCATATCTTCGCTAGGGTAATCTCCCGCCCGTGTTTGCTCCGCTTACATACTGGATTACGTAGAAATATGGGAACACTTGAGGCAATACTGACCCTTCGACTTATCTTAGAAGTTAGATTAAGAAAAGGCAAACCTACGTTTCTAGCATTTGTAGACTTAGAGAAAGCTTTTAACAATGTTGACTGGAATACTCTCTTTCAAATTCTGAAGGTGGCAGGGATAAAATACAGGGAGCGAAAGGTTATTTACAATTTGTACAGAAACCAGATGGCAGTTATAAGAGTCGAGGTACATGAAAAAGAAGCAGAGGTTGGTAAGGGAGTGAGACAGGGCTGTAGCCTCTCCCCGATGTTATTCAATCTGTATATTGAGCAAGCAGTAAAGGAAACAAAAGAAAAATTCGGAGTAGGTATTAAAATCCATGGAGAAGAAATAAAAACTTTGAGGTTCGCCGATGACATTGTAATTCTGTCAGAGACAGCAAAGGACTTGGAAGAGCAGTCGAATGGAATGGACAGTGTCTTGAAAGGAGGATATACGATGAACATCAACAAAAGCAAAACGAGGATAATGGAATGTAGTCAAATTAAATCGGGTGATGCTGAGGGAATTAGATTAGAAAATGAGACACTTAAAGTAGTAAAGGAGTTTTGCTATTTGGGGGAGCAAAATAACTGATGATGGTCGAAGTAGAGAGGACGTAAAATGTAGACTGGCAATGGCAAGGAAGGCGTTTCTGAAGAAGAGAACTTTGTTAACATCGAGTATAGATTTAAGTGTCAGGAAATCGTTTCTGAAAGTATTTGTATGGAGTGTAGCCATGTATGGAAGTGAAACGTGGACGATAAATAGTTTAGATAAGAAGAGAATAGAAGCTTTCGAAATGTGGTGTTACAGAAAAATGCTGAAGATTAGATGGGTAGATCACATAACTAATGAGGAGGTATTGAATAGAATTGGGGAGAAGAGGAGCTTGTGGCACAACTTGACTAGAAGAAGGGATCGGTTGGTAGGAGATGTTCTGAGACATCGAGGGATCACCAATTTAGTGTTGGAGGGCAGCGTGGAGGGTAAAAATCGTAGAGGGAGACCAAGAGGTGAATACACTAAGCAGATTCAGAAGGATGTAGGCTGCAGTACGTACTGGGAGATGAAGAAGCTTGCACAGGATAGAGTAGCATGGAGAGCTGCATCAAACCAGTCTCAGGACTGAAGACCACAACAACAACAACAACAACAACAACATACTTTTCTTACCACGTCACGAACCCGCAACACCGCGAGTCGGCATCCAACGTCACGGTGGTCAGTGGTCAGTGTATGTCAGTGACACTAGAATCCTTCTGCAGCCGGTCTCATGCCATTTCTCTCAGTTTTATCAATAGAAGAAATGTCGTCTTTCCTTCAGGGATTGCCATTTAAGTTCACGAAGCATCTCCGTAATACCTGAGTGCTGATCGAAACCGCCAGTAAGAAATCTAGCAGTGGGCCTCTGAAATGCTTCGATGTCTTCCTTCAATCCGACCTGGTGGGGCTCCCAAATACTCGAACAGCACTTAACATGGGGTCGCACTAGCGTTGTCAAAGCTGTCTCCCGTACAGCCGAACCATACTTTCCTAAAATTCTCTCAGTAAACTGTGGTCGACCGTTCGCCTTCCCTACTACCGTCCGTACATATTCGTTTCATTTCATATCGCTCTGCAACGTTAAGCCTAAACGTTTAATCGATGTGTGTCTAACAGCACACTATTAATGCTGTATCCGAACATTACGGATTTGTTTTTCCTACTCACCTGCATTAACCTACACTTTTCAACATATAGATCTAGACAGTTTTTCTAACTCATTTTGTATCCTCGTGCAGTCACTCAACTACAACACCTTCCCGTACAACACAGCGTCATCAGCAAACAACCACGTATTCCTGCTCGCCCTGTGCGCCAGATCATTCATGAATGTAGAGAGCAACAGCGACCCTGCCATACTGTGCTGGGTCATTCCTGACGACATCCTTGTTTCTGATGAAAACCCGCCGTCGAGGACAACGTACTGGGTTATATTACTTAAGACGCCTTCGAGCCTCTCACATACCTGTGAACCATTCTGTATGCTCGTAGTTTCATTAACAGTATGCAGTGGAACAACGTGTCAAATGATTTCCGAAAATCTGGGAACGTGGAACCTGCTCATTGCCCTACTCCAATGGTTCGCAGGACGTTATGCGAGAAAAGGGTAAGATGAGTTTTGCATGAGCGATGCTTTCTAAATTCATGCTGATTTTCGGACAAAAACTTTTGTGTTTCACGGAAGGTTGTTATACTCGAACCAAGAATATTTTCAAGATATCAGGGCTGACGGTAAAACTGGCACAAGAGACATTTCACAAAAAAATGATGTAAATGCACATTTTGAAAACTTAGGCGTGGAACGTTTCTGGATAAAGATAGTACAAGCGATTTTCTGCTTAGTGTCACACTCTGCGTTGATAAAGTTTAAGCCAATGTGTGGACTTTATTTAGAATACAATGAGTGTATGGCGAGCAGAAAGGGAATTGCTACTATCTTTAATGCAGTTCAGGTATGTATTTTTTTTCGAAAGTACAGCAATAGCCTGGTACGCATGCTTTTAAGAGTACTTGCAGTAATATTCAATATATGTTTAAATAGAACGTATCTTAAAATAGCACTTTTACGTCTTGAGGCAAATTCACCAAGCTGACAAATCACGAAGCCCTTGAACCTGGGCATACGTCTACTGGATGTGATAAAGCTTTTGGTCTCCCTGAAGAGGGAAAGACAGACTTCAGATATGTGTTTGTTCCCTGGGACAGGATGGAACCCGTGAAGCAGGTCAGCGGAATGTGGAAATGATAAAAAATGTCAAATGGCTCTAAGCACTATGGGATTTAACATCTGAGGTCATCAGTCCCCTAGACTTAGAACTACTTAAACCTAACTAACCTAAGGACATCACACACATCCATGCCCGAGGCAGGATTCGAACCTGCGACTGTAGCAGCAGTGCGGATCCGGACTGAAGCGCCTAGAACCGCTCGGCCACAGCGGCAGGCTATCCCATTTCCAGAGAGCAGTTATCATGGGTGTGGGAAGTGGAAGAGAAGAAAGAAGAGAAAGTGTCAAAGAAGGGGACGGGGTAGGCTGAATAATGCACAGCGCAATGGTATAACATCATGAGCGTTCCTCGAGCGTTACCGCATGGTAAAATCAATGTGATTCTGTAGACACTGGCTGTGAGGAGATTATAGAAAGTGACTAGGAATAATATATTTTTGTTTTGCTATTTGAATTTTATTCGCTATTTGCGTATCGTTTTTCGGATTGGTATATTAATTGCGCTTTAATTACTCACATAACATTGTTTTATAATGAACATGTATTCCATTATGTATATCATTGTTGTTGTATCAAAAAATATTCAAAATATAGCACAGTAAATAAATTGTTTCTGCACTTGTATCTGTTTCACTTTAAAATGATTTAAGATTTAAGGAGCACAAGTATTTTTATTATATTATAAATACTGTGTAGGGGGATTACATTCTCTAAGCACACCTACAACTGTGGGTAGATTAACTGACATTAAGAAGAAGTATCTGATGTTTCGATAGTAGCTCACATAATTTACGGATAGCCATTTGACTTTGAATGTCATTTACTCAGTTCGCTCAAGCAAGCGCTTGTACCATTCCTACTCTCTGCCCTCCAATTCTGCAGCAAACCGAGGTTACGTATATTGGTCTGTAATTACGCAGGTCCGTTATTTTAGCCTTCTGATATATGGAAGTCACCTGAGATTTTTTCCAGTCGCATGGGACTTTGCGCTGGATGAGGTATCCGCGATAATAATCCACTGAAGAATGAGCAATAGCTCTATTTGGACGAGGATGGTGAAGGAAATTTAGCGTATTCTCTTCCGAGAAACCAAGTCTGATTTCTTGTTAATGATTCAGAGAAACACGGTCGGACTTCTCCTGAATGGTTTATAGAAATGACGGTGAAACTACATGTGGGTGACCGAACGGAGCTGCATTCGAATGCGAGTCATTTGTAAACCGATGCTCCACCTCACTCAATACGTTGCAGAAAGCAGAACGGAAGTACGGTTTATATGAAGAGTGAACGAAGGCACCGTAAAAGCAGTTCCTTAGTGGCATTTCCCTTATCGTTTGACGCCCGGAAACACGACCTCATTATTTTCTGATTACTCCGGAACCGGTACTGCAGACTGCTCCATTCCTCCACTAAACACCAGCTAGGGAACACAATGGAGAAATATGGGTGGCTACCAAAGGCGAGCGGGTGAAAGAAGGGAGCAGCGCCGGAATCTCTTTGATCTCACAGAGTGTGGCCTGCGCTGCATTCGGTATGAGCGTCGTTTCTGTAAAACAGGCGAACACTGTGCTCTGCTCTCGGGTCTTTCTTGGACCTGCTCTATACTCGGCGAAACAGTGCTGAACGAACGTCGTTACAGCAGCTGTTAGAAAACCGCTGAGACGGCCGACCAACTCCGTTGTTTCCTCTATCTGTTGACCTATACTGCACCCTCTGTATTTTGTTGATCACAGCGGGTCTCCGGTTCTTGCTACAAGCGGGTCAAGTAGAGCTATTCAGTTCGAATCAGTGATTGAAGTACACACATCTACCGTCCATTTTATACATCAGTTCTTAAATCGTCGACATTCCTGTTAGTTTACCAAGGACAAGCGAATATTTATCTCATCAGAGCTCTTTCACATATGCTAAGTAAGTCCGACGTCCCTTTTCTAACTGCACATCTTAGTGTTTGCTGAGAGATACACTGTCTGATCAGAAGTATTTGGATAGCTCTATGAAACCCAGAAATGAACACTGGAAATCACTAAAGGCGGACCTGTCAACATGAATGGAGGTGGGATGTACCGAATTGTCAGCAGAGAAGCTGTAATACCAAAATGAGACCATGAGGAGGGCTCAGTGCCTTCGAACGTGGAGTAGTTCATGGATGTCGCTTGAGTACCACGAGGGTTATCCAGAAAGTAAGTTCCGGTCGGTCGCGAAATGAAACAACACTGAAACCCAGAAACGTTTTATTTGCAACAGTTAGGTCAGTTAGGTATACCATCCACCTACGTCTCTACATAATAGCCGCTCCAACTTCGAGTGTTGTCGTAGTGTTGCAGCAACTTTCCAATATCCTCATCATAGAAAGCAGCCGCCTGTGCTTTCGGCCAGTTATCTGCACTGGTCTGTAGCTCTTTGTCTGTGGAAAAATTGTGTCTTCATAGTCAGCGGTTCTTGTGAGCAGAGACAAGACTCAGGGGAAGCCAATTACGGAATGTACAGGGTTATTACAAATGATTGAAGCGATTTCACAGCTCTACAATAACTTTATTATTTGAGACATTTTCACAATGCTTTGCACACACATACAAAAACTCAAAAAGTTTTTTTAGGCATTCACAAATGTTCGATATGTGCCCCTTTAGTGATTCAGCAGACATCAAGCTGATAATCAAGTTCCTCCCACGCTCGACGCAGCATGTCCCCGTCAATGAGTTCGAAAGCATCGTTGATGCGAGCTCGCAGTTCTGGCACGTTTCTTGGTAGAGGAGGTTTAAACACTGAATCTTTCACATAACCCCACAGAAAGAAATCGCATGGGGTTAAGTCGGGAGAGCGTGGAGGCCATGACATGAATTGCTGATCATGATCTCCACCACGACCGATCCATCGGTTTTCCAATCTCCTGTTTAAGAAATGCCGAACATCATGATGGAAGTGCGGTGGAGCACCATCCTGTTGAAAGATGAAGTCGGCGCTGTCGTTCTCCAGTTGTGGCATGAGCCAATTTTCCAGCATGTCCAGATACACGTGTCCTGTAATGTTTTTTTCGCAGAGGAAAAAGGGGCCGTAAACTTTAAACCGTGAGATTGCATAAAACACGTTAACTTTTGGTGAATTGCGAATTTGCTGCACGAATGCGTGAGGATTCTCTACCGCCCATATTCAAACATTGTGTCTGTTCACTTCACCATTAAGAAAAAATGTTGCTTCATCACTGAAAACAAGTTTCGCACTGAACGCATCCTCTTCCATGATCTGTTGCAACCGCGCCGAAAATTCAAAGCGTTTGACTTTGTCATCGGGTGTCAGGGCTTGTAGCAATTGTAAACGGTAAGGCTTTTGCTTTAGCCTTTTCCGTAAGATTTTCCAAACCGTCGGCTGTGGTACGTTTAGCTCCCTGCTTGCTTTCTTCGTCGACTTCCGCGGGCTACGCGTGAAACTTGCCCGCACGCGTTCAACCGTTTCTTCGCTCACTGCAGGCCGACCCGTTGATTTCATCTTACAGAGGCATCCAGAAGCTTTAAACTGCGCATACCATCGCCGAATGGAGTTAGCAGTTGGTGGATCTTTGTTGAACTTCGTCCTGAAGTGTCGTTGCACTGTTATGACCGACTGATGTGAGTGCATTTCAAGCACGACATACGCTTTCTCGGCTCCTGTCGCCATTTTGTGTCACTGCGCTCTCGAGCGCTCTGGCGGCAGAAACCTAAAGTGCGGCATCAGCCGAACAAAACTTTATGAGTTTTCTACGTATCTGCAGTGTGTCGTGACCATATGTCAATGAATGGGGCTACAGTGAATTTATGAACTCGCTTCAATCATTTGTAATAGCTCTGTATTGTGGGTGGTCAAACACTTCTCACCGGAAACTCTGCAGGAGCGTCTTCATCGCCCCTGCAGTGTGCGGCCGAGAATTGGCATGAAGAAGGAACTGCTTGACAGTTGTGTTATGTGGGCTGCATGACACAGGCGAAATCTCTAACCATGCCATCAGAATCGGCGGGAGACGCTATTCCCTACGCATCTTTTCGTGCTCACTGCTCACTCAAAACTGACAAGAGCGACGTGACACGATCGACGGTCATACTGGAGACATTGCGCAACACATCTGTGCAAAACTTTACCAGATTTTCCCAGTGGTTCCCATTTCGCGACCGATCGGAGCTTACTTTCTGGGCAACCCTTCTAACACTGCCCAAGTCGACTGTTGGCGATGTGATTCTGAAATGGAAACGTGAAAGAAAAACCACAGCTGAACCAAGATGGGGTAGATCTCTTGTTCTGACTGAGAGGGACAGTCGAACTTTGTAGAGGGTGGTTGTAAAAAAATCACATGAAATCAGTGAAAGGAATCGCTCGTGAGTTTCAAAGAGTCACCATTAGTCTCGTTAGTGGAATTATTGTGCGTAGGGAGGTAAAAGGAATGGGATACAGTGGTCGAGCCGCACATTTCTCTCGTCAGTGCTGAGCTACGCTTGAGGCGATATAAGGTGGTTGTTGGGATGTTTAAGGGGGACTAAACAGCGAAGGTCATCAGTCCCCCATTCCAAAATCAGGCGAGCCGAAAATCTACGGAGCAGATAAAAACCAAAGGGGGAGGAGACGTCCCCCCAGGCGCTAAAAGAACACAAATGCAGTAAGAAACACTACAGACAAGAACAGGACAGAGGAGCACCAGACAGAAAGAAACAGAAGAAAGGAGGATGGCCGGAGACTGGTTGACTGACCATGAGAAAAAAAAAAGGGAAAGAGTCAACCATCTGACGGCACACCAGAACAGCAACAGACACAAGGACAGGAGACACAGAAAGGGAAAGGCGCAGGACCTCCCTAAATCGAACCATAAAAACGACTACTACGGATAAAATGTTAAACATTGTCAGCCATGGAGACATCGTTGGATAAAACCAAAGCCAAAGTGCCCGGGAGATTAAAAGATTGCCGGAGTGTGCGCAGTCGAGGACACTCCAGCAAAATGTGGCCGACCGTCAGCCGGGACCCACACCGACACAAGGGGGGATCCTCCTGACGCAACAGATGGCCGTGCGTGAGGTACGTATGGCCGATGCGCAGCCGACACAGGACTACCGAGTCCCTGCGAGAAGCCCGCAGGGAGGAACGCCACACATCAGTCGTCCCCTTGACAGCCCGCAGTTTATTCGGGGCTGTCATGCCACGCCACTCAGCAGCCCACATCCCAATCAGCTTACGGCGCAACACCATCTGCTGGTCGCGAGCCGTAAGGCCGACCTCCAAAGCCGGGGCGTCGATCGCCCCTTTGGCCAGCCTGTCTACACGTTCGTTCCCTGGGATGCCAACATGACCGGGCGTCCAAACCAAGACCACCGAACGACCAGAACGGGCAATGGCGGAAACAGACTCCTGAATGGAGGACACCAGAGGAGAGGAGGGATAGCAGCGGTCGATGGCCTGAAGGCTGCTCAGGGAGTCACTGCAGATCACGATGGACCTACCTGAGCAGAAACGCATATGCTCAAGAGCGCGCAAGATGGCCACCAGCTCTGCAGTAAAAATACTGCAGCCAGCCGGCAAGGAGCGTTGCTCAACATGGGCAGAGTGAGCAAAGGCGTAGGCAGTGCGACCATCAACCAGGGAACCATCAGTGTAGACAGGCTCACAGCCCGGAAATGAGGCGAGGAGCGCAAGAAAACGGTGACGGAGGGCCACAGGCGGAACCGAGTCCTTGGGTCCCTGTGCCAAGTCCAGACGGACGGACGGCCGGGACAAACACCAGGGAGGCGAGGGGGAACGGACCCGGAAGGGAGGCGGAAGAGGGAATGAACCCAATTCCGACAGCAGGGACAGAACGCGGACAGCGACGGAAAGTCCAGACCTAGGTCGCCGTTCGGGCAGATGGAGGACCATGGCAGGGAAAAGCAGGCGACGATTGGGATGGCCTGGCGAGCAATGCACGTGGACAGCATAGTCGGCGAGCAGTCGATGGCGGCGAATCCGCAGCGGGGGAACCCCGGCCTCCACCAGTAGACTATCCACGGGGCTCGTACGAAAAGCGAAGGCGATATAAAGAGTGAAGCCACTAGACAGTGGTTGACTACAAGTGGGTGGGTTTGAGTGGCAGTCCGATGGAATGGTCTGACTTTGGCGAAGGCCTATCCTCATGTGTAGCGCCAACAGTGAAGGACGAAGGAGGTTGAGCTATAGTATAGGAGTGTTTTTCGTGTTTAGGATGTGGCTCCCCTTATTGTTCTTTCGGAAACATTAAATTCGCTGCGTACAGTACAGGAACAGTTTGCAGGCGATGATCGTTGGTATCAGCAACCTGTCATCAAGCGGTACTTTTGAGACATTGGACTATGAACAAAAATATTCCTGAAATGGACTGACCTACCCAAAACTCAGACATAAACCTATTGGAACACATTTTTGACGATTCGTAACGTCGACTTCACTCCAGATACCAGCCTCCAAAATCACTATGTATCTGCACTCATAAATTAAGTATAGTGCTTATAAATGGTGAAACAACGCTCTGGTGCGTGCTGGGCGGTTTGCGGGTTTAAATCACCTAGGGGTATGACCATGCGGTGCTTTTAACCTGCGGGAGTCCACATACACAGAGGTGTGTTGGTGCACGTCAGAGTACGGTGCAGCGACTACAGGCTGGTCAAACACAGCATGTCGCAGCACGGGCCATCCGTGTGCCACAATGTGTGATCTCAAGATTATGGCAACGATTCCAGCAGACAGGAAACGTGTCCAGGCGCTACAGTACGGGACGTCCACAGCGTACAATAACACAAGAAGACAGATGTTTCACCATCAGTGCCTGCAGACGGCCACGGAGTACTGCAGGTAGCCTTGCTCGGGACCTTAGCGCAGCCACTGGAACAGTTGTCACCAGATACACAGTCTACAGACGACTGAACAGAAATGGTTCATTCGCCCCGAGAACTGCAAGGTGCATTCCACTGATCCCTGGTCACAGGAGAGCCCGTAAAGCCTGGTCTCAGGAACACAGTACATGGTCATTGAAACAGTGGTCCCTGCTTATGTTCCCGGACGTGTCCAGGTACAGTCTGAACAGTGATTCTCGCCGGGGTTTCATCTGGCGTGAACCAGGAACCAGATACCAACTCCTTAATGTCCTTGAAAGGGAGCTGTATGGAGGTCGTGGTTCGATGGTGTGGAGTGGGATTATGACTGGTGCACGTACACCCCTGTATGTCTTTGACAGAGGAACTGTAACAGGTCAAGTGCGTCAGGACGTCATTTTGCACCAGTATGTCCGTCTTATCAGGGGTGCTGTGGGTCCCACCTTCCTCCTGATCGATGATAACGCACGGCCCCACCGAGCTGCCATCGTGGAGGATAATCAGAAAGCACCCTCTAAATATTAGGTTACAATTTATTCAGGGGCAGAAAGAACAAATTTTTGACTATGAGCTCCCGGGCTGAGAATTTTGACGCTCCCCTTTGACTCGGCCGTAGTGACGACCGCTCACAACAACCTCTGAAATACTACACTGGTGCAAACCTGCAGCACAGCAGATTACTTTAAACTAAAAATTTTAACGACTCACACAAGCACATAAACTATGCACTATGTAGGAGGGATGGAAATGGTACAAAACACTAACATTAAAAGATTAACTTGCCACCGAAGGTGCAACTTGATTTTGTTTTAAAAAAAGGTCTTACGGTGGAAGGGTGGCAACTTTATATACTAAAATGACCATTTAAACAAAAACCCATGAAAAGCAGTCTTACATAAATATACAAGGTTGGCCAAACATGCTCTACATTCGGCACCTCCCGCCGGAGGTTCGAGTCCTCCCTCGGGCATGGGTGTGTCTGTTGTTCTTAGCAAAATGGTTCAAATTACTCTGAGCACTATGCGACTTAACTTCTGAGGTCATCAGTTGCCTAGAACTTAGAACTAATTAAACCCAACTAACCTAAGGACATCACACACATCCATGCCCGAGGCAGGATTCGAACCTGCGACCGTAGCGGTCGCTCGGTTATAGACTGTAGCGCCTAGAACCGCACGGCCACTCCGGCCGGCTGTTCTTAGCATAAGTTAGTTTAAGTAGTGTGTAAGTCTATGGACCGATGACGTCAGCAGTTTGGTCCCATAGGAATTCACACACACGCATGCTCTACATTACACATATACCGCCTCTCAAGATGATAGGCAAGATAAAAAAATATTTCAGGAATTCGGACGTTACACTTCAAGCAATAAATTCGTTAACACCGAATCCGACAAACATGACAGAAGCAGCTATTAACGAATGGCAGAATGACCGACAGACAGACAGACAGACACTAACTGCCTAACAAATGCGGACGAGAGACAGACGAGAAAGCTGGGGACGAGAGACTGACCAAGAAAACAAGTAGAATTTAACAAGTAAATGAAGCAACATATCACGAATCACTGAACTTCTAATAAACTGCAATGTCTGGCGAAGGCCTGGCGCAGCACCCCAAAACGCTCTCCCGAACCGTCCGCTGCCAGCCACTTCAACGGACGCATGAAGGCGCGCCGATCTCCCGTCTCACGGCGTCGCAGCTCACTGGCCAGACCGATGTCGTGGGTTGACTCCTGTTGCTCTCGTGTCGGCCGCGAGGCCACTACCCCTCGCTATACGGCGCTGCCCACTGGACTCACGTGGCGACCTCAAATGCGCCGACGCTCAAGACGGACAAATCATCTTGTGTCCTAGTGCGCGACCGACCAACCGCCAATGACCATTGCCTGAACAAACTCGAGCAGACTGGTGGCCAAACACATACTAGCACTCCGGACGACAGACAGACACTGACTGCCCCACACTGACCCGGCTGACCAACTGACCAGACACCCCCCTATGAGCTCATAGCGCCCCTTAAATGCACGTGAACAGGCTACTTTTCCCCTTTCCCACCAGAGGGAGACACCAACGTTGCTATTGCCACAGCTGCGCCACCGCGAGAAACGGAGGGCGACAGCTTCACACTACGCACTGCGGCGCGCTCTTCAAAACAGCAGTTTTTAACACGGCTGAAAAGCCACAGGTAAGAAGCTTATACTAAACTACTGGAACTTTTTAATCAAATCTGGTACATGTTTCAGTTACAATGTGGAAAGAAATACTGCAGGGGTAAGAACCACCAGCCTCCTAATGGGGTTAGAGTGATAATGTCAGACAGAAAGAGGGAGAGGGAGCGACGACAAAGAGTGAGTGTGGAGGAGGAGACAGGCACAGATGGGAGGAGGAGATGAACAGAGATAGGGAAGGGGGAGAACAGAGAAAGGAAAGAGGAGGCGATGGAAAGAGGGGAGAGGAGGAAATGGACTCATTAAGGAAACAGGAGGAGATGAAGAGGGATACTGGAAGTTGGAGATGGACAGAGAGAGGGGAAAGAGGATATTGAAAAGAGAGGTGGAGGAGGAGACGGAATTAGAAGGAGAGGAGCAGATGAGTGGAGAGTAGTGGAGGTCGACAGAGAGAGGAGGTGGTGGAGATGACAGTGATAGGGGGACCAACAAATACATACCTGGGCAGCACTGGGTGCGCAGCTACTTCTGTGCAAGGGTAGAATAAACAGCGGGTTTCTCACTCTGAAATCGCATTCAAATGTTGGCTGTTTATGATGAAATCGTGTTACATCTGCGTCTACATGGATACCCTGCAAATCACCGTCACAATAATTCAAATCCCGTGTAAGGATAAACGTCTACCGGAATGTGTTGGAATTCAACAATAATAGAACAGAGGCCTGCTGAGTCTGTGATTAATCGTTCCACAGTATTGCTGCTCCTGTCGGAGGGGAATAGGCAATCCGTTGGATCAAGGTGACCGTACCGAAAGCCATGCAGGATCTCAGTGACCTCCCAACACTAGTACATGAGAGATCATAGCTCGGCCGCGCAGGATCGTACAGCCACCACGTTATATAGGGCCTGGTTACACAATGCGAGATGCTGAACTGGCAGCGAAACAGCTAATGCATGACTGGTGTAATCACATGACATTGGCTCGACTCACATCGCCCGGCCACCCAAGTGCTAGCTGCCGGGGTGGAAGTATTCAGCTACTGCACGTGTGTACCCGCATCTTTTCAGTAGCAATGTCTCATGGACTGTTGTCGCAAAGTACATAGCGAGTCACAGTTCATTCAATAATTAAATCGGTTACAAAAATACATTGCGCTGAAGTACTTTGAGCTGAAACTGTTGTACAAAAAACAGAAGAATAAAAACCGATTTGGGCCAGGAATTAGATGCTAAGGAGAGGGACAACGCGCACAGTATTTAAAGAGCCTCGAGAATAAAAATCAGTAATGAGAATGACGCCTACACAAGGGCAAATACTCTTAAAAGCAATTGAAAATTTAACGTGAACACGCACAGATGAGGGGTTGGAAATAATCCAGATATACATTTCTTTTGGAATAATTTATACACTACAGTCGATATTTTTCAGAATTTCGAAAGCATCCGTAATTAAAATAATACCAGAAGAATGGAAGTACATTGCTGATAAGAAAATAAAACAATGCAATTGGCAAGAAGTTACTGTTTTTCTCAGTCTTCTCTAATGGCATAAAATGATTGTTACTCGTAGGAATTTACTTTCATTTTCATGCAGGATTTAGCTTGAGACCAAGCAGTCGTCGTTGGAAAGCAACAAGCTTGGTGAAGCGAAGCCGTATCATTGTTAATCGTTAATGCGAAAAGTCAGTTTTGCACGATAATAATAATCACAATCGGGCATTGTTAAAAACATAGGCTGCATATTCGTCTTACAAATGTTAAAATGGGAAGCTTCAGCGAACTGACTACGACCAACTAATTTACAGGCCAAGAATTGTACAAAGCCAACTTCATTAGTGAGGGAATGCTGGGTTTCGTAGTGTGTTACTAAAATGAAGAGGAAATAATTCAAACAGCGCTATTATTTGCCGCAAAATGCAGGAATGATGCAGCTTTATACCACCGATGTTCAAAGAAGAAGAAAGAATTGTCATTTCCACTAGTTTAACAAAGAAGATTCGAAAATGTCGTCCACACATAATTCATATACACAGCGAACGTTGAATCTAACGTAACCTCGAAATGTCAAGTTCAGTCAGAGAGGATGCTTGTAATAATATGTTTTACTGCCGAGCCGTATTGAATGGTGGACACAGTACATTTATGCACCATTCAACACCACTTCACCCACTTTAGTCATGAGTTTGAACAGTCGACGTACAAAAATACGATTTTGTAGCCATTGTAAAAGGAACGTAACATGTTGGCACTTTGAAGAAATGAGTACAGCGACGAATGACAAGCCGACAAATAGATATCGAAGCGCAGATGATTGCACTAACGTGTCATATAATAAAATGTAACGAGGAAGGTGGCTTTCTTAAAAATTAAAATGTTACAGAAATTACATATTATCGTTGTAAAAAGCTATTGATGATTAAAACCGACAGTCGGCAGCTCGTTAATAAAGCAGAACAATAAACCTCCTCCAAATTCACACACCACACCCGCTCAGTCCACTCGCTAAATGGGAACCCACAACCTGCTCACAAATACATTGAATGAAATGAGCTAATGTCATCTACATCTACATTTATACTCCGCAAGCCACCTGACGGTTCTCCCTTCCATTCCAGTCTCGAATTGTTCGTGGAAAGAAGGATTGTCGGTATGCTTCTGTGTGGGCTCTAATCTCTCTGATTTTACCATAATGGTCTCTTCGCGAGATATACGTAGGAGGGAGCAATATACTGCTTGACACTTCGGTGAAGGTATGTTCTCGAAACTTTAACAAAAGCCCGTACCGAGCTACTGAGCGTCTCTCCTGCAGAGTCTTCCACTGGAGTTTATCTATCATCTCCGTAACGCTTTCGCGATTGCTAAATGATCCTGTAACGAAGCGCGCTGCCCTCCGTTGGATCTTCTCTATCTCTTCTATCAGCCCTATCTGGTACGGATCCCACACTGCTGAGCAGTATTCAAGCAGTGGGCGAGCAAGCGTACTGTAACCTACTTCCTTTGTTTTCGGATTGCATTTCCTTAGGATTCTTCCAATGAATCTCAGTCTGGCATCTGCTTTACCGACGATCAACTTTATATGATCATTCCATTTTAAATCACTCCTAATGCGTACTCCCAGATAATTTATGGAATTAGCTGCTTCCAGTGGCTGACCTGCTATTTTGTAGCTAAATGATAAGGGATCTATCTTTCTGTGTATTCGCAGCACATTACACTTGTCTACATTGAGATTCAATTGCCAATCCCTGCACCATGCGTCAATTCGCTGCAGATCCTCCTGCATTTCAGTACAATTTTCCATTGTTACAACCTCTCGATACACCACAGCATCATCTGCAAAAAGCCTCAGTGAACTTCCGATGTCATCCACCAGGTTATTTATGTATATTGTGAATAGCAACGGTCCTATGACATTCCCCTGCGGCACACCTGAAATCACTCTTACTTCCGAAGACTTCTCTCCATTGAGAATGACATGCTGCGTTCTGTTATCTAGGAACTCCTCAATCCAATCACACAATTGGTCTGATAGTCCATATGCTCTCACTTTTTTCATTAAACGACTGTGGGGAACTGTATCAAACGCCTTGCGGAAGTCAAGAAACACGGCATCTACCTGGGAACCCGTGTCTATGGCCTCTGAGTCTCGTGGACGAATAGCGCGAGCTGGATTTCACACGACCGTCTTTTTGAAACCCATGCTGACTCCTACAGAGTAGATTTCCAGTCTCCAGAAAAGTTATTATACTGGAACATAATACGTGTTCCAAAATTCTACAACTGATCGACGTTAGAGGTATAGGTCTATAGTTCTGCACATCTGTTCGACGTCCCTTCTTGAAAACGGGAATTACCTGTGCCCTTTTCCAATCCTTTGGAACGCTACGCTCTTCTAGAGACCTACGGTACACCGCTGCAAGAAGGGGGGGCAAGTTCCTTCGCGTACTCTGTGTAAAATCGAACTGTTATCCCATCAGGTCCAGCGGCCTTTCCTCTTTTGAGCGATTTTAATTGTTTCTCTATCCCTCTGTCGTCTATTTCGACATCTACCATTTTGTCATCTGTGCGACAATCTAGAGAAGAAACTACAGTGCAGTCTTCCTCTGTGAAACAGCTTTGGAAAAAGACATTTAGTATTTCGGCCTTTAGTCTGTCATCCTCTGTTTCAGTACCATTTGGGTCACAGAGTGTCTGGACATTTTGTTTTGATTCACCTACCGCTTTGACATAAGATCAAAATTTCTTAGGATTTTCTGCCAAGTCAGTACATAGAACTTTACTTTCGAATTCATTGAACGCCTCTCGCAAAGCCCTCCTCACACTACATCGGACCTAAAGAGCGCTCTTTGTCATAGGTCATCTCCTTATGAGCTACAGTTCAATAAATTGAAACGAAGAGGGAGGCTTTACTAAAATTATGATACTAACTATGCAACAAAATGAGTACGGTATGCTTGTATAATGCAGACCTTTATTAAACGAAATGACT
Organism: Schistocerca piceifrons; assembly: GCF_021461385.2. NCBI lineage: Eukaryota > Metazoa > Arthropoda > Insecta > Orthoptera > Acrididae > Schistocerca > Schistocerca piceifrons. The sequence goes on along the minus strand of NC_060145.1, from coordinate 263,748,667 downwards.
GCAGCTCACTAGTGAAGCAGAACAAAAACATTTTCGTAATGTACATACTGTAGCTACACAAATTAACCGCCAAATGGGCGCTCATAAACCGGCTCACAGTTGCATGCCGCTAAATGGAAAATAATTGTCACTGAACATAGCGTTACTATCACGCATGTAGTCCTTGCGTGAGGTACAGAGGAAACAATAAACTGTAAAGAGAAAGAAGGCTTTATTAAAAATATAATACTCACTATGCTTCAAAAATTAACAGTAGCATTATACAATGCGATTAGTAATCGAAACCAACGGGCCTTCAGCTCGCTAATAAAGCAGAAACAAAAATTTTTCAGCGAAAAGATGTGTCTGCATATTCACCAACCAATCGCGAGCACCGAAATTAATAAGCTGATTGCTAAGCATCTGTGACAAAGTTTATAATAACAAATATTTCCTGGATTACTCGCAGTTACTGTGTAGCAATTTTTACATCAAGGATTTACTTGCAGCTGCCGAAACATCTGTCACAATGGATGGGCAACACGTTGATACATCGCAGGAGAGAAATCAAATTTTATTTATGGAATGAATATTACAAAATAACACAAGAAAAGAACAATTTCCAAAATGGAATATAAACATACCATCACAGTGCAGATATTGTCTGAAAGTTCGTCTTCTAGATCTTAAACAAGATTCATTATAAGTATGGTATCGCATCATCGGTACCATCTATTGCGCCGATGTATTTCAATTGATTAACCACATGGTGAGCGTAGTGAGCGTGTGGAAAACTGTTTTCAAAAGCAACAACAAAAAGACAACACAACAGACAGAAGGGCAATCTTCTATCGAAAACGTTATTTTTACAGTCTGTGTACCAACGTTGTGCGATATGTATTGTTCATTATTGCAGTATTTACTGATTAACAAATATAATATTAGATGAACTTGTATTGTAGCCTTGTTCGCGATTCTATAATTTCATCATTTAATATCGACGTCAAAAATATGGATTTTTTGTGGCCGATTACTATCAGCCATTGGCGTTTGGACGTCGATGATGAAATAGAAATCAGAATCATTGATTTGCTAACAATGCACATTCGTAATCTGGATACTAGGTCACCTCTGGGATGAAGCAACCCAGTGTGAAATATCTCTCGGTGATTTTAATCAGTTCCCACTTGTCTATGAAGTTACGCATCATAATTATGCTGAAGACTTAGTTTAAAACGTGTCAGTGGGCAAAATTATCTGTATTCTGCTGCGAAGAACCTTGCTTACGTCTGTGGATACTTCAGCCCGCCACTTTTTACTTTAAGTAGCTCAACGCCTTAGCCAACTTTGCACCAAATTTGAAAGTTACCACAGCTTCTCTATATTCAACGTTCTTCAATGTAGCGGTCAGTGTTTGTGGATTCGTGTACTGTACCTGGGGCATTCATCGCGGGAATCACTGTTTATGCGTGTAGTGACTAGTTTGTGCAGGCATCTTGCGATTTACTTTACACAGAAACTGGTGGTTACCTATCTCAACAGCCGTTGTGAAAGCAGCAACATACGCAACTTGTGCAGATAGTCAAAACTGCTGCGAAAATGCACTCTAAGACAGAAAAAAACGACGCAGCGAGAAGCAATAATGTGAATGGGACGTAAGTCGAAAGATGTGATGCACATGTACAGACAAATAAATAATTACAGTTTCAGAAGTTTTGAATGATTTAGTCAGGAGAAAAAATTTCACTAACTGAGCAAGTCAACAACGAGTTCTTCCATCTGTGGCCCTTATGCAAGCAATTATTCGGCTTGGCATTCGTTGATAGCGATGGTGGACGTCTTCCTGAGGGAGATCGTGCCACGTTTTGTCCAATTGGTGTGATACATTCTCAAAATCTTGAGCTAGATAAAGGATCCTCCATCCACATCTAGATCTACATGTCTACTCTGAAAATCACACTTAAGTGTCTGGCAGAGGGTTCATCGAACCACCTTCACACTAATTCTCTATTGCACCATGTGGGGCGGCAGGTTAATAACAATAAATCAGTAATAGGAAATATTAGAATATTGTTCGCCGTCTTTTAGGAGAGCCTGAAATCTATTTTTGTGGTCAACCAGAAAGCAATGCAGAACATGCTGACCATAGTTACCATTCTGCAAGTCGACATTCTTATTCAGCCCACTGAAAGAAATGTTTCCATTCTCTATTTACTCAGCGGGGTCAGGAACTATGATTATAAATGAAGATTTTTAGTTCTAATTGATAGATATATTTGATAAATTTTCACACGCACAACATCGTAATATTCATGACGTCAATACTGCTAATAAATGTCTCTAAGTTAAACAACACTATGAGCAGTTCAGGGGCGACCTCTATGGTAAGCTCCCTTTAAATCGTCTTTCGTCCTGACCTCTGATAATCAAAATAATTGCTCGCCACAAAAATGGAAAATAATTGTCACCACTTGCCACACGGTTTTGTTAACATTACAGGTGGCACACTAACAGTTACTTCCGCGAAATCTAAGTGATCCATGGGGGTGTGCAGACCTCTCGAGTTCACTTTCTACTATTACTGAAAATATGCATTTATTAACAGCCTGTCTCTGGCGTCATCCGAGGCAGCGCGTACTCCGGCGTTTGACTGACGCGGATCGTATAATAGCTGGGACCAGTGCTGCCTCTCAGCCCATATTTATATACGGGCGCAGCGGACGGCCAAGGGTACACCTGCTGTTATCCACTCTATGCCCATGATTGTAACCTCTAAATGGCGGCTTTCTCAGACACATAATATTTTATAACACTAATAAAATTTTCTCAGGCTTCCAGCCGCGAGAGGTGGTTAAAATCCCACTATCTTTCGTCAGAGCTCTCCTCAGCCATTGTCAAGTGGTAAGACTGCTGTGTCGCCGTGGCCGCGTCGTTATATAGCCGCACTGCTGGCTGTGGCGTCACTTGTGCTCTCTTCCTCGCCATATATGGTAATGTTTTCATCCGCCGTCCGTCGCGCCCGTTTCAACCTCGCGATGGCCAGGTCCCAGGCTGTGCTGAGCAGTGATCCGCCGTCCTTGTTGATGGTGTTTTCAGAAGTTTTTATTTCAATAGTTTCTTTTATGACCTATCCCAAAATCAGCTCGTCCTCATAAGGACAGATGTTTCGTCGAATAGAATTCGGTGTCCATTTTCTAAGGCGTGTTCTGCCACGGCTGATTTTTCTGGATAGCGTAGGCGTAAGCACCTCTCGTGTTCCGTCCGGCGTTGCTGCACAGTGCGTACTGTTTGCCCGACGTAGTAACAGCCTCACTGACATGGTATCTTGTACACTCCAGGCGTTCTAAGCCCTAGGTCGTCCTTCACACGCCTCATGAGCTGTCGAAATTCTGCTGGGGGCCTGAACACCGATGAAATATTATATCTCTGCACGAGCTGGCTAATCTTTCCCGACACTGTACCACAGATAGGCAAAAACACAAGTTTCTTGCTTTCTTTTTCGGTGGTGTTATCTTCTCTGATGGTGTGTTTCTTGTGTGGCACACCAGATATAGCCTGTGACACCTGTCCGTGGCTGTACCCGTTTTCGCGGAAGACTTTTCGAAGGTGGCTCAGTTCTAGTGGCAGACTTCCAGCGTCTGAGACGACTTTAGCACGATGGACGAGGGTATTCAGAACGCCACGTTTTTGTGAAAGATGGTGGTGGCTGACAGTGTGCAGATACCGATCTGTGAGTGTCTGTTTCCTGTAGACACTGTGGCTGAGGTGCCCGTTGGTTTTCCGTCGAACGAGGACGTCTAGGTCTCTACTTCCATCGTAAACTTGATGTGGCCGTGAATGCTGTTCAGGTGTTCTAAGAATTCTCCCAGTTTTTCACGACCATGGGTCCAGATGATAAAAGTGTCATCTAAGTAACGATAAAAGCAACTTGGCTTAGCTGATGCCGAGTCCAAGGAGATGTCTTCAAATTTTTCCATAAAAAGGTTGGCTATGGACGGAGCTAATGGCTTCCCATAGCCACACCGTCCAGCTGATTGAAATACTGGCCGCCATGTAGGAAATACGACGATATCAAAGTGTGCTTTAACAGTCTCACAATTGTGCTATCAAATAACTGGGAGAGGAGATCTATACAGTCTTTGACCGGGACACGTGTGAACAGGGAGACCACATCAAAACTAAGCATTAAATCTCCTTGAGTAAGAAGCAGTTGCTTAATTCTGTTGACAAAGTCGTCGGTGTTCTTGATGTGATGCACACAACGACCCACATGCGGTGCAAGGAGGTCTCAGCACTTCAGTCCCATAGAACTTACCGCAATTAATTACAACTTTAAGGGACCTTTTATTTGTTATTATTTACATCCAGGCCTTGAGACTTGTTATAGCTCTATCATGTAATAGGTTTCTTCAGGAGCTGTAATCAAAACGTTCTAGAATTAATATAATAAATACTTAATCTACTACAAATAAAGACTTTTTGCTCCAAATTTAGTTTTCAGTAAATTACTAGGAAACTATTAGAGGTACCTCAATGGGGTCATGTAGTTACTATTTTTATGTTGAATTGAAGCGTCATACAAATTTTCATATTTCTAAGCCTAATATTTAGCGCCTTCAGTTTTTCTTAAAAACGTGGATTCTGAATAAAATTATATTCTGATCAAGTTGAAACTTTTAGCAGTTAATTTCGACATACATCGGCACATTATGACCATGTTTTTGGTTCCTAGCTTTATTATTTAGCCTCACTTATTTTTTCTTAAAACGATGTATTTAGGGAAAGATATTCATTTGATCAATGTGAGATTTGACAGCTTAAACATTAATATACTAAAGCAGAAGCTGACAAAGTTTGGAAAAGCAACTTTCACTTTTAATCTCGTTCTTAAATTATGGTGCAATACTTGTGTGCTACGCACAGACGCGTTATGGTGACGTGGCGCTACTAGTAATGAACTGGAGTAAGTCGCGGCACACTCGCTCACCTCTGTAACTCCCAAACGATACAGCGCTTGTTTCGACACAACCACTTTGGAACAGCGAGCGGAAGAAACAAACACCTACATCTTTCCATGCGAGCTCTGATTTCCCTTATTTAATTACGATAATCATTTCTCCCTATGTTGGTCGGTGTCAACAGAATATTTTTTCAGTCTGAGGAGAAATTTGCCGACTGAAATTTCGTGACAAGATAGCACCACAACGAAAAATGCCTTTGTTTTCATGATTTCACCCCAAATACTGAATCATGTCCGTGATATTCCCTCTCTTATTTCTTGGTAATACAAAGCGTGCTGCCCTTCTTTGAACTTTCTCGATGTACTCAATCCCATCAGGTAAAAATTCCACACGGAGCAGCAGTATTCCAAAAGAGGACGGACAAACCCCGTGCAGGTAGTCTCCTTTGTAAATCTGAAGCGTATTCTAAGTGTTCTACCAACATAACGCAGTCTTTGGTTCGCTTTCCCCGCAACATTTTATGTGTGTTATTTCCAATTTAAGTTGTTAGTAATTGTAATTCCGGTATTTAGTTGCATTTACGGCCCTTAGATTTGACTGATTTATCGTGTAAAACAAGTTTAACGGATTCCTTCAACCATTCAGTGGATGACGTCACACTTTCCGTAATTGAGGGTCAACTGACAATTTTCACACCATTCAGATGTGTTTCCTAAATCACTTTGTAGTTTGATTTGATCTTCTGATGAGTTTACTAGACGATAAACGACAGCATCATCTACAAACAATCTAATGCGGCTGCTCAGATTGTCTCCTAAATCGTTTATACAGCTCAGGAACAGCAGAGGCCTACAACAATACCTAGGGGAAGCCAGAAATCACTTCTGTTTTACTCGATGACTGATTTGCTGTGACGCCTGCGACAGGAAATCACGAATCCAGTCGCATAGCTGACATGATATTCCATAAGCAAGCAATTTGATTACAAGTCGCTCGTGAAGAACTGTGTCAAAAGCCTTCAGAAAATCTAGAAATACGTTCTCAATTTAAAATCCCTGTCGATAGCAATCAACACTTCGTGTAAGTAAAAAGCTAGTTGTATTTCACAAGAACGATGTTTCGTAAATCCGTGTTGACTGTGTGTCTCAATAGACCAAGCTACTGTAAATGTTTTCAATTGGGGAGAGATTCGACGACCATACAGGCTAAGGAAGGGTTTGGTAAAAACGAAGATAAGCATTAGAAGCTGTCACAGGCATTATCTTGCTGAAATGTAAACCAGGAAGGCTTGCCATGAGGAGCAACAAAATAGGGCGCAGAATATCGTCGACATAACGCTGTGCAGTGCGTTTGTCTTGGATGACAACTTAAGGGGCGCTACTATGAAAATAAGTGGCACACCAGATCATTATTCCTGGTTGTCAGGGCGTATGGCGGGTGACATTTAGGTTGGTATCCCACCGCTGTCTGGCGCGTCACTAGACACTTCTTTGCTCATCATCGGGGCTCAGTTGGAAGAGGGAGTCATGAATGAAGACATTTCGCCTCCAGCCAATGAGATTCCAGGCCGAAGACGTGTATGGAGTCCCGCCGGACAGTGTTGCGATACCAGTCTAATATTCGGCCGGTATACGGCCCGGCGGCCGCGAATGATGGTCTGGGGTGCATTTCTTTTCGTAGTAAGACCCCTTTGGTTGTCATCTGCGGCAGCCTTTGAGCGCAATGGTACGTTGCTGATATTCTACTCGCCATTTTGTTACCTTCCATGGCAAGCCATCCTGGTCTTACATTTCAGCAAGATAATGCTCACGCGCACGCAATGACACTTTCTACTGCTTGTCTTCATACTTGCCAATCCCTGCCTTGGCCAGCATGGTTGCCGGTCTATTCCCGACTAAGGGCGACTAGAGCACTGAGGACAGGAGGTCTTTCCTTCCCCTCTTCCCCCTCCCCCCTCCTCCCCACCAAGCCGGCCGGAGTGGCCGTGCGGTTCTAGGCGCTACAGTCTGGAACCGAGCGACCGCTACGGTCGCAGGTTCGAATCCTGCGTCGGGCATGGATGTGTGTGATGTCCTTACGTTAGTTAGATTTAATTAGTTCTAAGTTCTAGGCGACTGATGACCTCAGAAGTTAAGTCGCATAGTGCTCAGAGCCATTTGAACCATTTGAACCTCCCCACCAACCCAAACATCTAATCGGGATTTTATCAGTTTAACGCGTCATTTGGACAGAAATTGGCACTATATCCGTCTGGTATTTCCATCACTATGAGCAGCCAAACCGGCTCTTTTTTTTGTAATTTTTACTGATAAAGTTCGACTGAATCCATTACCAGACCGGTGTGCCCCATCTGAAAATAATACATGAAGAGTTTCTACTGATGTTCCATCGATCAATGTCTGTATCATGCGCACGGAAAACTGTATACATCGGATTCCATAAACCCGTGAATTCATTCACCATTTTTGACATTTCAGTAACATCTTCCGCTTGTAATTGTATTGGGCATCAGCAAATAAAAACTGGATGACTACATTACATTATTATTCACTTCAAGTCCACGATATCAGGGGAGAGTTCTCGGCTATTTTTCACAATTTCGATTACAGAGCAGAGCCAACCGCAACAACGCTTCCGGCGTTATTATCATTTATGGCTGGGAAACACGCACAGTTCTCTCTAGTAAATTAATGCTGACATTAAAGTTTGCTAGCTCCGCATCAAGCTTGCTAATAACCTTGAAGTCCTCTACAGAAATACTGCAGTTAACTCTTACAGAATCGGTTAAGATTGTAGTAGGTCACTACTTACAGTCATACAATCAAAAATTATATTTTAGCATTACCGATTTCAACCTTGTCAAGAGGTAGTCTTCGGATCTAAAATAAAAATAAAATCAATGACGTTTATATAATTTTATAGACGACATGTAAAACATTATAACATTTTAAAATAATAAAATATACATAACACTGCAGCACAGCATTTTTCGCCTGTTTAACGACCTGTCAAGTCAAGAAAGTATTCTGACTTTATGCTACAGAGCCAAGAAGAGATTGCAAGTGTAAATGCAGTATTAGAGGAGAGATGTACCGAATGATGGAGAGTTGGTTTGGGGAGCATTGATGTGACGTAGGATAAGAAATGAACACTTGGAGCTTATAGGATGGCTAAACACTATGGGGAATTTTGTTTTCCAGGAAAGTGAGTCGGCTGAAATCCCATTGGAAGAGGATAATAATGTGTGTAGTTCTAGAGTTGCTGGAATATTTGGAGTATAGGTGCGGCTATAGAACAAACGAAGATTTCATTTCTTTGCTAAACTTATATACATATTACAGGAGTAAGTAAAGAACCCACGTCAGCGTCATAAAATTAAACACAAAATCTTTAGATAAAATGAAAAACAGTAAACCGAAATTATTGTTAATATACTAAACAGCTTACATTTATTTTTATAAGGAAACATAACAAAATTCCCAATAAAATACTGACGAATTAAGGCTAAATTCACTACAGAGCGCTTCCCCTACGACTGCTGATTCTTTTAAGTTTCAGAAAGCAAAAAATGTCCTTGTCTCGGGAAATAAAAATTGTTTTATCTCATATAACAATCAGACGTCTCGCAACATTATACACATAATGCCATACGTCACAAATGGTCATACACTTAGAATCAAACAATTTTCATACTAAAAATTAACCTAATGTTACAACATATGCAATTACAGCTATGCCGTTACTTATTACGTTAATAACATATGGCCTACCGATATAACTAGGAAAAGAAATCTAGGCAAATCACTCAAGCGATGGAGTGACGCTTGGTGCAACAACAGGCCTTTAGTCTAATGTTGACTGATTGTTGGTGGTGATGATAAAACAATGTAGACAGCGAACTGAACCAAACAATTGACGCTTTTAGTATTTAGTTACAGGAGTAGTATCGTCGCTATATACGTCAATCGAAGTGTTTTGACTAATTTTGAAAGAAAAAGGAAAAAGAAAAGTTGGCGGTAGGGTTTGAAACTACTGTGAAAATATCAGCCGGTTATGGCGCACAACGACGTGTTGAGTTTTCACATAGGACTTGAAGAACCTAGACACTGATAGATACTCTCTTGGATCCGACTGGTAGAGTTAGTCGTCGTAGCAGTTGCTGTTGTTGCAGATATACGTGGGTCACTTTTAAACTTTAAGAAAAAAAAACGTAATTTTAGTATATCCATTGTGGATGACGAACTGCGACTGTTATTTAAATTAGCGTTTATCTGGTAATAAATATGCAACCAATCGCTTTTTTTACGATTTATTCAACCATGAACATGTTTTCAGGCCTCTGCAGGCTCCTTGAACAATTAGAAATTTATATCTACAAACTAAAATCATCTCAAAACATCCTGAATGAACAACTGAATCAACACAAAACCGTTTCATACACAATTTCCAGGATATCCTGGCACCAAAACAATAAAAATGACAACAATAACACATATTCATCTTCCTGCGTAAATCTTGTTCTTCTTGGTTTGTAACAACTATGGCAATCTGTAACTTACAACAAAAAGTTTTTAATTATGTGTTAAATATTACACTTTAGCTGTTTACCTTCTGTATAAACTGTTAACCCCTTTTTTTTTGGGGGGGGGGGTCATCAGTCTTCTGACTGCTTTGATGCGACCCGCCATGAATTCCTCTCCTGTGCCAACCTCTTCATCTCGGAGTAGCACTTGTAACATACGTCCCCAATTATGTGCTAGATGTATTCCAATCTCTGTCTTCCCCTATAGTTTTTGCCCTCTACAGCTCCCTCTAGTACCATGGAAGTCATTCCCTCATGTCTTAACAGATGTCCTAACATCCTGTCCCTTCTCCTTATCAGTGTTTTCCACATATCCCTTTCCTCTCCGATACTGCTCAGAACCTCCTAATTCCGTACCTTATCCGTACACCTAATTTCCAACATTCGTCTGTAGCACCACACCTCAAATGCTTCGATTCTCTTCTGTTCCGGTTTGCCCACAGTCCATGTTTCACTACCATACAATTCTGTCCTCCAGACGTACATTCTCACAAATTTCTTCCTGAAATTAAGGCCGATATTTGATATTAGTAGTCTTCTCTTGCCCAGGAATGCCCTTTTTGCCATTGCTAGTCCGCTTTTGACGTTCTGCTTACTCCGGCCGTCATTGTTTATTATACTGCCTAGGTGGCAGAATTCCTTAATGTCATCTATCTCGTAACTATCAATCTTTATGTTAATTTTCTCGCTGTTCTCATTTTTACTGCTTCTCATTACCTTCGTCTTTCTTCGATTTACTCTCAATCCATACTCTGTACTGATTAGACTGTTCATTCCGTTCAGCAGATAAAGTAATTCTTCGTCACTTTCACTCAGGATAGCAATGTCATCAGGATTCGTATCATTGATATTCTTTCACCTTGAATTTTAATTCCACTACTGAACCATTCTTTTATTTCCATAACTGATTCCTCGATGTACAGATTGAACGGCAGGGCCGAAAGGCTACAGCCTTGTCTTACACCCTGTTGAAACTGAGCACATCGTTCTTGGTCGTCCACTCTTATTATTCCCTCTTGGCTGTTGTACATATTGTATACGTCCCGTCTCTCCCTATAGCTTACCCCCACTTTTCTCAGAATTTCGAACATCTTTGACCATTTTACATTGTCGAACGCTTTCTCCAGGTCGACAAATCCTTTGAACGTGTCTTGATTTTTCTTTAGTCTTGCTTTCATTATTAACCTCAACGTCAGAATTGCCTTTCCCGTGCCTTCACCTTTTCTAAAGCCAAATTGATCGTCATCTAGCGCATCCTCAGTTTTCTTTTCCATTCTTCTGTATATTATTCTTGTAAGCAGCTTCGATGCATGAGCTGTTAAGCTGATTGTGCGACAATTGTCGCAATTGTCAGCTCTTGCCGTCTTCGGAATTGTGTGGATGATGCTTTTCCGAAAGTGAGATGGTATGTCGCTAGACTCATACATTCTACACACCAACGTGAACGGTTGTTTTGTTGACACTCCCCCCCCCCCCCCCCCCCCCCCAATGATTTTAGACATTCTGGGTGATGTTATCTATCCTTTCTGTCTTATTTGATATAAAGTCCTCCAAAGCTCTTTTAAATTCTGATTCTAACACTGGATCCCCTATGTCTTCTAAATCGACTCCTGTTTCTTTTATCTTTCACATCAGACAAACCTACCCCCTCATAGAGGCTTTCAACGTATTATATCCACCTATCCGCTCTCTCCTTTGCATTTAACAGTAGAACTCCCGTTGCACTCTTGATGTTATCACTCTTGCTTTTAATGTCACCAAAGGTTGTTTTGACTTTCCTGTATGCCGAATCTGATTGTGATCCGAGTCTATATCTTGTCCTGGGTACTCCTTACAATCCACTATCTGATTTCGGAATCTCTGCCTGACCATGATGTAATCTAACTGAAATTTTCCGTATAAGCCGGCCTTTTCCTAGAATACCTCCTTGTCTTGTGATTCCTGAACAGAGTATTCGCTGTTACTAACTGAAACTTATTACAGAACGCAGTTAGTCTTTCTGCTTTCTCATTCCCTGTCCAAGCCCATATTCTCCTGTAACCTTTTCTTCTACTTCTTCTTCTACAACTGCATTCCAGTCCCCCATGACTATTAGATTTTCATCCCCCTTTACATACGCTATTGCCCTTTCAATACCCTCATACACTTTCTCTATCTCTTCACCTACAGCTTGCGACGTCGGCATGTATACCTAAACTATACCCATATTAAATTATGTTTTTTGACGCTATAAAGGCACTACTGCAGTAGCAACATTTACTGAAATGTAATATCCGTGCCGGCCGGAGTGGCTGAGCGGTTCTAGGCGCTTCAGTCTGGAACCGCACGACCGCTACGGTCGCAGGTTCGAATCCTGCCTCGGGCATGGATGTGTGTGTTGTTCTTAGGTTAGTTAGGTCTACGTAGTACTCAGTTCTAGGGGACTGATGACTTCAGAAGTTAAGTCCCATAGTGCTGAGAGCCATTTGAACCATTTAACTAAAACTTGTACCAGATTTGATTAAAAACGTTCCAATAGTTTAGTATAAGCTTTTTACCTGTGGCTTTGTTCGCAAACGCACTTCCCAAATATATTTCACGCATGTATCACGCTTATTTGTGCACATATGTTACCTGTATGTGTTGTGAATTTCACCCTGCAATTACGTTTTAATGCAGGTTAATGTTCATGGCGTCGTATCTCCTCAACTATGAGCTGCACAATGATATAATTTTATTTTGTAAAATCTGTGCTAGTAATATTTGTACCATAATACAATGTATCTCTTGCCAAAGACTATTATGTAGTAAAGTGTAATATCTATCAAATCCATATTCTTTGTAAGAACATCCAATGCTTACATCCTCTGAATCAGTGTAAAACCAAGTGTTGCTGAATACTGTGTTTATTTGCGTACAAAGCTCAATAATGTACGTTATAAGCAGCAGCATGATATGGCTGCCACAAGGCAGTGCACTGTATGTACCTAAAACATAAAAACTCTCTGGTTCGTAAATGTTTCGTCACCTATTAATAAATCTGCGTCGTTTCCGCCAGCAGGACCAGCACTGCATTTAGCTACGCTTGGTTACCAACATCATGTTCTTGTAACACCTCCGTCTGATGATGAGTCTGCAGTGGCTTGGGCCGTTGTGGCCGAGCGGTTCTAGGCGTTTCAGTCTGGAACCGCGCTGCTGCTACGGTCGCAGGTTCGAATCCTGCCTCGGGTATGGATGTGCGTGTTGTTCTTAGGTTAGTTAGGTTTACCTCTTAGGTTGGTTAGGTTTACGTAGTTCTCAGTTCTAGGGGACTGATGACCTCAGATGTTAAGTCCCATAGTGCTTAGAGCCATTTGAATAATTTTTTTGCAGTGGCTTGAAAACACGTTCACGGTTGAATAAACCGTAACCATAAGGGACTGGTTGCATATTTATTACCAGATAAACACCCAAAAATCGTAATTATATAGGGCGTCTCAGAAATGTTGAGACAAGGTTCTGGAGTTTTAGAAGGTATCATGAGGAACAAATCGAGAATCGGAACCCGTGTGCGGAAACGTCGTCCAACGGCGCTATGGAGTGTCCAAGTTACATGGGCCGGCCTCGACCATTAGGCCATCCCTTCAGCAGCAAACGTGACTTGGCAAACTGACGGGCCGTCGGTGGAACATCTCACAGTGTTGTTTGTTACTCCGCGATCGCGACTGCTTACCACGGTCGCCAGTGGAGAAGATGGAGCTTGCTGCTGCGTATACAGGCCTTTCCCCTATGAATGCGATGCTCTGTCGCTCTGTGGGTGACGTTCCGGAAATGAATTATCACCCACAATACTCTTTTCTAACGGAACCCTCTAGAATCTATAATGATTTTCGGTATACAAAGTCGCGTTGGCTGCCGTAGTGGTGGCGTAGAGGCAGGCGACGGCGCCTATAACTACGACGCTATGTAACACAGGTTCCTATCGTCGGTTTGTCCTTCAAGACGCCCTCTACACCTCCTCGAACTTTGTCGCAATACTTCTGGGACATCCTATATAAATACACGCATTTATATACACTCATTCTCATAAATTTAGGATAATTGCAGAATGTGTGCCACACAACGTGGCACTACACAAAACTGGCGGTAATAGCATAGGCACATACGGAACACACGCTACACAGACCTGTAAGTCCATGGTATTGGTGAAGAGTTGAGAAAACCGTCCCGGAACACATGTGCTACAAAACGCCACTGCTTCCTGCGCATCTACCCCGAAATCAGAATGGGATATGATCACCATGCACACGTACACGGGCCGCACAATGGGTTGGCATACTCTGGATCAGGTGGTCGAGCAGCTGCTGGGGTATAGCCTCCCATTCTTGCACCAGTGCCTGTCGGAGCTCCTGAAGTGTCGTAGGTGTTTGAAGACGTGCAGTGATACATCGACCGAGAGCATCCCAGACGGCTCTTTGGAGTTTAGGTCTGGAGAACAGGCAGGCCACTCCACTCGCCTGGTATCTTCTGTTTCAAGGTACTCCTCCACGATGGCAGCTCGGTGGGGCTGTGTGTTGTCATCCATCAGGAGGAAAATGGGACCCACTGCACCCCTGAAAAGGCGGACATACTGGTGCAAAACGACGTCCCGATACACCTGACCTGCTACAGTTCCTCTGTCAAAGACATGCAGTGCACCAATCATAATCGCACCCCACACCATCAAACCACGACCTCCATACAGGTCCCTTTCAAGTACATTCAGGGATTGCTATCTGGTTTCTGGTTCACACCAGATGAAAACCCGGCGAGAATCACTGTTCAGACTATACCTGGACTCGTGCGTCAACATAATCTGGGACCACTGTTCCAATGGCCATGTACTGTGTTCTAGACACCAGGCTTTACGGGCTCTCCTGGGACCAGGGGTCAGCGGTATGCATCCTGCAGGTCTCCAGGCGAATAAACCATGTCTGTTCAGTCGTCTGTAGACTGTGTGTCTGGAGACATCTGTTCCAGTGGCTGCGGTAAGGCCCTGAGCAAGGCTACCTGCAGTACTCCGTGCCCGTCTGTGGGCACTGATGGTGAGATATCGGTCTTCTTGTGGTGTTGTACACTGTGGACCTCCCGTACTGTGGCGCCTGGACACGTATCCTGTCTTCTGGAATCGTTGCCATAATCTTGAGATCACACTTTCTGGCACACGGAGGGCCCGTGCTACGACCTGCTGTGTTTGACCAGCCTCCAGTCGCCCTAGTATTCTACCCCTCATAATGTCATCAATATGTGTTCTTTGAGCCATTTTCAACACACAGTGACCATTAGCACGTCTGAAAATGTCTGCACACTTACTGGCTGCACCGTACTCTGACATGCACCAACACACCTCTGCGTATGTTGACTGCTGCCAGCGCCATCGTGCGACGACCGCAGGTCAAATGCACCACATAATCATACCCCGAGGTGATTTAAGGGGATACGGAATCGGATTTTGGGTTAAAAAATCGAATTTTTTTTTATTGGCCTATTATATTCTGCCATGTTTCCTCTTTAAAATGACGTATCATACATAGCTCTACTACAATTATAACTATTTTATTTTTATATATTTGTGAGATCGGGTATTGCGCTTTAGTTATACACGTCTCTCGTGGCTGACCATGAACTTTTTGGCAGTACCTTTAAAGTGACATGAATTCAAATATCCCGGTTTCCAGCGACTATTTATACACTAGTTGCCCGAAAATGTTTCTCTCTGGTTTCCTCAAGTTACTCTTTGACTTTGTGGCGGGACTGTTTTGTAAACAGTGTGATATAAGAAAGTAGTTGTTGTTGAGTTATTTCGTATTTAGTGCTTCATTTTTCGCAGTGAAAATGCCTAGAGCTAAAGCAAAAGTATTTAAAAAGCGTGTGAACTGGCAAAAGAAAAGAAATAATGATTCATTAGCAAAGCAAAGCAGTTCATCATCATCACTGTTGGAAAATGTGAATCCACTTATTACTGATTTGCCGAACGAACTTACACCAAATGAAAACAGTGCTTCTCATAAAAAACTAAGAGATTTGGAAGAGAAATATAATTTACTTGATAGAGGGAATGAAGTTTTTGAACTCATTGATACGAATATATTGTGTGAAGCTCTTGAAAACAGTTTGTGCTGCAAAAAATGTCATGGAAACGTTTCTCTGAAAGTAGAATCCCATGTTGGCCTGGCTGCCCAGTTTAATTTAATATGCAGTGTTTGTAAATACAGCTGTAAGTTTCCAAGTTCGGTTTCAGTAACTGTAAATAATGGATACAAGAAAACTGAACTTTATAGTGTAAATATTAGGTTAGTTTATGGATTGCGAGCAATTGGTAAGGGCAAAGCAGCTGGTGATATGCTATGTGGTGTTCTAAATCTTCCAAGTGCACCTTCAAAGTTTGAAGCTTACAATTATGTACTAGGATCTGCAGTTGAAGATGTAGCACAGAAGTCAATGCAGGTTGCTGTGGAAGAAGCAGTGGAAGAAAATGACGGCAGTCGTGACCTCACAGTGGCGTTTGATGGCACGTGGCAGAAAAGGGGCCACACCTCCAACAATGGTGTTGTAACAGCAACTAGTGTTGATACTGGCAAGGTTATTGATGTTGCAATAATGTCTAAATACTGTAGGTGCACAGGCAGGCTGAAAAATGAACACAGTGATGACTGTATTGCTAATTATTATGGTAGTAGTGGTGGCATGGAGGTTGCTGGGGTGAAGAAAATTTTTCATCGCTCTTCACAGTGGTATAATGTTCGCTATGTCAAATATCTGGGAGATGGTGACTCTAAAGCATTCAAAGAAGTTTTGGAAAGCAAACCATATGGGAACAGTGTAAATATAAGCAAACTTGAATGTATAGAACATGTGCAGAAGAGAATGGGTGCCAGGCTGAGAAGGTTAAAATCAGTTATGAAAGGGAAAAAACTAGATGATGGGAAAACCTTGGATGGCAGAGGAAGATTGACTGATTCCATAATAGACCACATTCAGAACTGCTATGGCCTTGCAATCAGGCAAAATACAGGCAATCTTGAAGAAATGAGGAGAGCTATATGGGCTTTATATTTCCACACCGCATCCACGGATGAGCATCCACAACATGGTTTGTGCCCCAAAGGTGAAAACAGCTGGTGTAAATACAATAGGGGACTAACAACAGGAGAGAAATACATTCACCACCACAGTCTACCATCAGCCATCATGGCAGAAATAAAGCCCATTTTCAGAGATCTGGCTGACAGAAGACTTCTGATGAAATGTCTTCACAGAAAAACGCAGAACCCCAACGAGTGCTTGAATAGTGTGATATGGCATCGTCTCCCAAAAACAGTGTTTGTCGGAATTAATACACTACATTTTGGTGTGTATGATGCTGTGGCAACCTTCAATCTTGGAAATATAACTAAATGCCAGGTCCTTCAAAAGTTGGGTATGTGTGTTGGTTCCCGTACGGTACGTGCTATGTTCTTTTTAGATCAGCACAGACTAAGGCATGCTGATAATATAATCAAGACATTAGTGAAAAAAGCAAGACAGGTGCAGAGGGGTGCCAAAAGAAGACTTGAAGATGATTATGAAGACTGTGAAGGGGGTATTAGCTACGGATCAGGAATGTTTTAATCTTCTTTCTCCGTTTCCCGTAAGTTTACTTTTTACTTCATCTAGGAACATTATCTCAGGTACTGGTCAACCTAGAAGTCTGAAATTTTTATGACGTAGTGACATAGGTCCCTATTACATACTGAAACAACGATTTTTTAATTACTTGATTTACAAAAGACTTACGGGTGATAGTCTAGTAAAAAGCGATGGAAAAAATTTACTTAAAAATAAATGTACAATATCTCTGTAAGAAAATAGTTTGACAATAAACTGTTGTTTCAGTATTGTTGTAACATATGAATGCACATACAGTAAAATTTTTACCTCTCTGTCTCCAGTAGTTTGTGAGAAAATGTTCCCTATAGTAGGCATATATTAACATTGCGGGGATAGGTGATTCCGTATCCCCTTAAACCCTAAAACCGCCACCAGAACGTTGTTTCACCATGCATCAGCATTATCCTTAATTTGCAACTAGTTATTTCGTAATATAAAAAGCTAATGCCGTACTGTCCGTTCATTTCTCAACAACAATTAACGCAGGCAGTACACATACACCACTGGCCAGTAACATTGCTACACCACGAGGATGACGTGCTGCAGACGCGAAATTTAACCGTCAGGAAGAAGATGCTGTGATATGCAAATGATTAGCTTTTCAGAGCATTCACACAAGGTTGGCGCCGGGGGCGACACCTACAACGTGCTGACATGAGGAAAGTTTCCAACCGATTTCTCATACACAAACAGCAGTTGACCGGCGTTGCCTGGTGAAACGTTGTTGTGAAGCCTCGTGTAAGGAGGAGAAATGCGTACCATCACGTTTCCGACTTTGATAAAGGTCGGATTGTAGCCTATCGCTATTGCGGTTTATCGCATCGCGACAATGCTGCTCGCGTTGGTCGAGACCCAATGACTGTTGGCACAATATGGAATCGGTGGGTTCTGGAGGGTAATACGGAACGCCGTGCTGGATCACGACGGCCTCGTATCACTAGCAGTCGAGATGACAGGCATCTTATCCGCATGGCTGCAACGGATCGTGCAGCCACGTCTCGATCCCTGAGTCAACAGATGGGGATATTTGGAAGACAACAACCATCTGCGCGAACAGTTCGACGACGTTTGCAGCAGCATGGACTATCAGCTCGGAGACCATGGCTGCGGTTACCCTTGACGCTGCATCACAGACAGGAGCGCCTGCGATGGTGTACTCAACGACGAACATGGGTGCACGAATGGCAAAACGTCTTTTTTTCGAATGAATCCAGGTTCTGTTTATAGCATCACGATGGCCGCATCTGTGTTTGGAGACATCGCGGGGAACGCACATTGGAATCGTGTATTCGTCATCGCCATACTGGCGTATCACCAAGCGTGATGGTATGGGGTGCCATTGCTTACACGTCTCGGTCACCTCTTGTTCGCATTGACGGCACTTTGAACAGTGGACGTTATATTTCAGATGTGATACGACCCGGGGCTCTACCCTTCATTCGATCCCTCGAAACCCTACATTTCAGCAGGATAACGCACGACCACATGTTTCAGGTCCTGTACGGGCCTTTCTGGATACAGAAAATTTTCAACTGCTGCCCTGGCCAGCACGTTCTCCATATCTCTCACCAATTGAAAACGTCTGGTCAATGGTGGCCGAGCAACTGGCTCGTCACAATACGCCAGTCACTACTCTTGATGAACTGTGGTATCGTGTAGAAGCTGCATGGGCAGCTGTACCTGTACACGCCATCGAAGCTCTGTTTGACTCAATGCCCAGGCGTATCAAGGCCGTTATTACGGCCAGAGGTGGTTGTTCTGGGTACTGATTTCTTAGGATCTATGCACCCAAATTGCGTAAAAATGTAATCAAATGTCAGTTCTAGTATAATATATTTGTCCAATGAATACCCGTTTATCATCTGCATTTCTTCTTGGTGTAGCAATTTTTATGGCCAGTAGTTTACATTGACGCAAAAAATCGCAACACCAAGAAAGAATTGTGCGACTTAAACAAAACATGAAAGGTGCTGTCTATTAAAATTTCGCGCCAGTCGCATAGGAGTGGCGCCAGTACCGCCGCTATGAGGATGCAATTTAGGTTTCTTTTAAATACATGCTGTAAGGGTCACGAGCGTTACTTACCTTTGAGATTGGACGTTGTGAGATGATGTTAGTCAGAAATGTGTTTAAGGCGACAAAGACGCCACTATCAACACCTCACTGAGTTTGAACGAGGTTGTGTAATAGGGCTATGAGAAGCTTTATGTTCCTTCTGCGATACTGCAGAACGACTTGGCAGGAATGTAGCCATTGTACATGATTGCTGGCCGCGGTGGTCAGTAGAATGCACCATCACAAGAAGCCAGGCCTCCGGAGTGTCACGTGGCACAACTGAGAGGAAACACCGGCGGCTTCGGAGATTGTTCCTGTTGCATCCTACTGTATCTGAAGCAGCAGTTTCACCAGAAGTTGGTACCACAGTGATACACCAAACTGTTACAAATCGGTTACTTCAAGGACATCTTCGAGCCAAACGCCCCGTATCGTGCATTCTACTGACCAAAAACCATCATCATTTGCAACTTCAGTGGTCTCAAGCGAGAGATCACTGGAGTGCAGGCAGGAGGTCCGTTGTGTTTTCTGATGAGAGACGGTTCTGCCTCGGGGCCAGAGATGGCTGTGTGCTGGTCAGGAGGAGGCCATTTCCGTGCCTGCAGTCGATCACAGTGGACCGACACCTGCAGGTGCGATATCGTATGACAGCAGCAGCACTCTCGTGGTTATCCCACACACCATGACTGCAAATTTGTACATCGGTCTGGTGATTTGACGTGTCGTGCTGCTGTGTTGGACGGCATTGCAGAAGGTATTTTCCAGCAGGATAACGCTCGTCCACATACCGCTGTTGTAGCCCAACATGCTCTACAGAGCGTCGACACGTTTCCTTGGCCTATTCAATCACCAAATCTGTTTCCAGTCGGGCAGATATGGGCCGTCATTGGACGACAACTCTACCATCACAGACAAACAGCATTAACCGTTCATGTATAGACCGACAGGCATGGAACTGTTTCCCACAAAATGATATACGACACGTGTACAACACAAAGCATGCAAGTTTACATGCTTGCATTCAGCATTCTGGCCGTTACGACGGTTAATGCACCAGCATTTCACATTTGCAATGGCTTACCTAACGCTTACATTAACCTGTGATCTCGCAATGTTAATCACTTATATGAGTTATACTAACACGAATTCTTTACAGACGAATGGAAAAACTGGTAGAAGTCGACCTCGGGGAAGGTCAGTTTGGATTGCGTAGAACTGTTGGAACACCTGAGGCAATATTGACTCTACGACCTATCTTAGAAGATAGATTAAGGAAAGGGAAACCTACGTTTCTAGCATTTGTAGACTCAGAGAAAGCCTTTGACATTGTTGACTGGAATACTGTCTTTCAAACTCTAAAAGTGGCAGGGTAAAATACAGGGAGTTAAAGGCTTTTTACGATCTGTACAGAAACCAGATGGCAGTTATAAGAGTCGAGGGGCGTGAAAGGGAAGCAGTGTTTGGGAAGGGAGTGAGACCGGTTGTTAGCCTATCCCGATGTTATTGAATCGGTGTATTGAGCAAGCAGTAAAGGAAACCAAAGAAAATTTGGAGTAGAAGTTAAAATTCGGGGAAAAGAAATACAAACTTTCATGCTTGCCGATGACATTGTGATTCTGTCAGAGACAGCAAGGGAACTGGAAGAGCAGGTGAACGCAATATACACAATATAAGCAAAACAAGAATAATGGAACGTAGTAGAATTAAATCAGATGATACTGAGGGACTTATATTAGGAAATGCGATACTTACGGTAGATACGTTTTGCTATTCGGGCAGCAAAATAACTGATGATGACCGACGTAGAGCGGATGTACAGTGTACTCTGGCAATGGCAAGAAAAGCATTTCTGAAGAAGAGAAATTTGTTAAATCGAATATAGATTTAAGTATTAGGAAGCCTTTTCCGAAAGTATTTGTCTGGAAGTATGGAAGTAAAACCGGGACGATAAACAGTTTAGACAAAAAAGGAACAGAAGTTTTTGATTGTGGATCTACAGAACAGTGCTGAAGATTAGATGGGTAGATTACGTAAATAATGAGGTAGTACTGAATAGAACTCGTGAGACAAAAATTTGTGGCTCGACTAGCTGAAAGGATCGGTTGATAGGAAATATTCTGACGCTTCAACGGATCACCAGTTTATTGCTGGAGCGAAGTATGAGACTAAGAGATTAATTCTGTAAGCAGATTCAGAAGTATGTAGGTTGCAGTAGCTTTATGGAAATGAAGAGCCTTGCACACGATAGAGTAGCATGGAGAGCTGAATCAAACCAGTCTTCTGGTTGAAGACCTCAGCACAACAGTGTAAAAGCCAGCGGTATTCAGTTCTCAGTTTTGTGAAACAGCCGTCGAGTCATCGATGTTTTGAACAGCTCCTGTAAATAAACAGTTTCTGTATCGTAATGCAGCGTAGTGTACGGCAATATGGTAGCTGCAGTGTCGTTTGCTTTGCAGTTTTTCAATTGCTGTTTATACGTAAAGGATGTGTCTACCGATGTCAGAGGAAATGCCTGGGGACAAAGAGGCAAATGGTGTTAATTCAGTAGCGGGTACCACGAGGCAATGAAAATGTTTACCTTGTAAACACGACGCATGTTTCGTATTAAGCGAATTTGCACCGATATACAGGTATTCTCTGCGGAATACAGTCACACGGCAATCGCAACGATGAACTGAACCAATTTACTTGAAAGGGGTACATGAAAAAAGTGTCTTTTTGGAAAGAATGACATTTCTGTCGAGCCAGAGACCACAGTGTTTGTTTGTTTTGAAAATAATTTATTGTCCGTCGCAATAATATCACGATGATCTCACGTAAAAAAGTGTATTTCAAACAACGGAATCAAATCCTAAAAGTATGTCTACAGAGCCTGGACTCAGAAATTACCAACGCTTATCAGTCAACGTAAAATGCAGAAACTAATATTCACGAGTTGCTAGCACTAAGGTTGGTTGAATGGAAATGGAAATGAACGTTTCGCGTCATTGGCCGGGAGGCCCCTTACGGGGCAGGTCCGGCCGCCTTGGTGCACGTCTTATTATATTCGACGCCAAATTGGGCGACCTGCGCGCCGGATGGGGATGAAATGATGATGAAGACAACACATCAGCCAATCCCTGAGCGGAGAAAATCCCCGAGCCAGCCGGGAATCTAACCAGGGCCTGTAGGACGGCAATCCGACGCACTGACCACTCAGCTGTCGAGGCGAACGTTTGAATGGTGAGTTACTGATAGCAAAACTCGCTATGGGTACCAGTGAGCTAAGCAGCGTAGAAGTCTGTTGGTCTAGGTTGCGCTGCTGGATTGAAGGGACATTCACTGCCCAGATAAGTAATAAGTTTGTAAGCTCTGTGTGTGTGTGTGTGTGTGTGTGTGTGTGTGTGTGTGTGTGTGTGTGTGTGTGTTTAATGGCACAAAACCAAGAACCACTCTCATAAGTATTTATAATTAAGCCGTGAAACGTTCAAGCTACGCAAAATGCATGAAAAAAAAATTGAAATGCTCTCTGACTCGTGAAGGTTAATAGAAGCAGTCACACACACACACACGTATTTACATAATGATGCGCAGCTTATAAACATAGTCCTGAAAAGCTAATAACTTGAATAGTAGACAGTGAGTACCGATTTGCGAAAGTGGTGGACCAAATAGAACATTTGTGCTTTATGTTTATAGTGTGCAGCTGTGCAAGGGAGCCACCTCCCCTTTTGTATAAACACATGTGGACTATTGGGTAAGTAAGATCCGATCGGTCGGAAAATGTAAATCACTCAGAAAATAAAAAAAAATGTTTTATTTGTAACAGTTACCTACACCCCCTCAGCTATATCTCTACGCAGGTGCCGCTTTGACTTGTAAGTTTGTCGTAGCTTTGTACCAACTTCCCAATATCCACGTCACAGAAGGCAGTCGCCTGTGCTTTGCGCAAATTTTCTAAGCTAGTCTACAGCTCTTTGTCTGTGGAAAAATGCTGTCTTCATAGCAAGCGGTTCATGTGAGCAGAGATGAAACTAAGGGGGAGCATATTACGGCCTGTATTGTGGTTGATTACACACATCCCTACGGAAATGGTGGAGGAGCAACTTCATGGCCTCTGCAGAGTGCGGCCGAGAATTGTCCTGAAGAATGACATTTATGTTATAAGGGCTGCACGAAATCAGATGAAATTTCTTTCCAGGCCCTCATACTTAGGGGGATGTTACGTCTGCCACAGACCGCCCATGCCAGGCAGACTACACTCCAGACACCACTGTGTACCATATAACACACACAAGCACTTGCAGGCGCAACCAAGAGGAAAACAATTCATCAAAATAAACAGAACTTGCTAGAGACTAATGCGAACCTCTTTCTGCAGAGGTCGCCTCACAGACACAGAGAAAGTTAGAGTACTCCGCCGACCTCCGCCGGCTTTATAAGGCCAGCGCAGCAGCAGTACAGCCAGTTCTTCGCCGAGCTAGGACCAGCTCCGACGGACCTCACCGACCCTCTTGATGAATAGTCGTCTACATGTTATTTGTTTTCTTTGTATGTATGTAGTGATTGTTCGAGAATTGTAGCTCAGTTTCAATAAACGACATCATACTGAGTGTTCTACAGTACTGAGTATTCTTCAGGGGAGATGCTATTTTCTAGGCGTCTTTTCGTGCTAACTGTGGGCTGAGAACTGAAAAGAACGACGTGATGCGATACGCAGACATACTACAGAAACTGCCCGAGGAATCTGTGGAAATCATTACCGAATGTTCGCTGTGGTTTCTGTTTCCCATCCGATTGGTCTTTACTTTCCGAGTAGCCCTCGTAGATCTAATATGCAGAAACGGTTCTATAATCTGAGTAGTTACCTAAATCATGTACATCGTTCTTGCATACCACCATACCAGTGAACACCATACAACTGGACGGGAAGACGTAGCACAACGTCTTGCAGATAGCAATCAGCAAAGCAGCCCACGTCGACCTGCCTTTATGAGCAGCTGAACCTCAATAGCATGCAGAGAAGAACTTCTTGTTACCACACTCTTAACACGTATGACGTGCGAGGGTCAAGTTGGTAACCTACTGCTGTCCGCGCCACCTCCAGACACGTCTTCGCTGGTCATCTGGGCTCACTTCGAAGCGAGACTCGTCACTGCAGACAGTTCTACTCTAATAATTGAGATTACAGACTGAAGACGGGCCTGGAGAGAGCCCGGAGAGAGGTGGGATACCAACCTGAATATCGCTCGCCGTACGGCCCCCCACCTGCGAGTAATGGTCAGGGGTGCTATTCCTTATCATAGCAGGACACCTTCGGTTGTCATCCGTGGCATACTTACATCAAGCTTTACGTTGACGATATTCTGCGTCCCCTTTTGTTGCCCTTCATGGCCAGCCATACTGGGCTTACATTTCATCAAGATAATGCCCGCCCGCAAACGGCGAGAGTTTCTACTTTCGTGTGTGCCAAACCCTACCTTGACCAACAAGGTCGCAGAATCTCTCCCCTGCTGAAAAGGTTTGGAACAATACGGGCAGGGCCCGCCACCCAACTCTGAACTTTGACGATCTATTGGAGATAATTTGTACGATATCGCTTAAGAGGACGTCTAACAACTCTGACAATCAATGCCAAGCGGAGTTAGTACTTGCATAAGGACGAAAGGTGAACCAACACATTATTGACTTGTCAATTTGTGAAGCTCTTTCTCTTGAACAAATGATGCAGTTTTTCCGAAACTGTAATCAATTGTTTTTTGTACACGACGTGATGGGTCAGGTCGTACCACTCAAACCAGAGAAGACCGAAACTTCATACTAATGGCGTTGCAGGATAGATCTGCGTCATACTCGGCTCTGGCGCAACAGTGGAACCCCTCCCATTCTTTCTTGTCTTAGAGTGTAATAATTCATAGTGACAGCTCAGCAGATGATCTCCTATCCATCATGTGAGTTGTGCAGTTAACTTGCATACATAAAAAATTACTGCCACGCCACGTCGCACAAATCTCAAGGACTGAACAACCAAGAACGGCGTGTTCTGAAATAAAACCGAAAGGAGTTGATCAGTAAAAATGTACATTACGTTAGTATACAAATAAGAAAATTTACAAACAAGTATAGACATTGAAACCCAGAATTACAATATTCATATTCACGACAACCGAACAGAATATCACGTTTGCGTCTCAAAATTCTTTAACAAGCAGAAAACATTTTGTACTTCAGGGGAGGGAGAAAACCTTTACAACACAATGACGAGAAAAGATACTATAACCAGCTTCCTGTCAGTTAAATATTTACATGATCTTTGTCTGCTCATGGACTAATCACAAGTAAGCAAGGTCAACGTAATGTCGGCTCCTGAAATAAGTTTCATCACTGTAAATAAATTGAGATAGTTTCACCCAATTCTTTGTTAATTGTATTATCTACACAACAGCATCTATCTCCGCAGACAGCTGAAGATAGAAAACATTGACGAGAACCATTACAGTGTACCGAAGTCCACCGTGTGTTTGATTAACTGTTTAGGTGAATGAGGCACTAAAGTCAATTACCTTCGCGACATGATGCAACAGGCCTTGGTCGGATCATTTGGATCCCTGCATATGTGTGTGTGTGTGTGTGTGTGTGTGTGTGTGTGTGTGTGTAAAAGAGAGAGAGAGAGAGAGAAGTGATGAAAGAAGCTCGTGCAGAGGAACACCGTATAAACTAAACTGTTCCTAGCAGGGTTAGAGGAAGTTGTCTGATCCCTAAATTGAAGAACGGAGCAAAATATTTCAACAAGACAGTTAATCCCAACAAAGATTCAATTTTCACACGGTTTTTGTCTTCCGCCATAATACTGATTACACGCTTGAATGACTCAAATTCTTGTTTAAGTTTTCTTAGCGCCATAAGGTGAAGCCTGCCTATGTTTCTGTCTCTGCTTTCAACAGGCATGATAAAAAGCCCTTTGCGTGTAGTTGAGTTGAAGTTAGCAAATCAACTTACAGTACGTGGCAGTGGGTGACTCTTCCTTCTTGGGTGGCATCGGCACGTAACACTCTCTCCCTTTCCTTCAGTTGGTCGTCTTGTCCTTCTTCCTATGTACGGCCTGTTGACATTACTGTGAGGGCTGCATGTCTCTTGTTGTACATGCATCGACAGGTGGAACATATTGGATTGTGTCTATTTGTGGAAAGCGATCACTGGGTCGCTAATAACTTCACAGATGGGTGCATGAAGTGCATCACTATTTACTGCGACACGGTGTGGCTGGTTTTGCGAAGTTCGTGTTGCAGGAGGGCTGCGATTGCCATAATCCCTAGTGGTGATCGCCGCGTAGCAGAAGTTTTAACGATCTGGCAGAGCCTATGACAGTTTATCGAATAACGGAACGAACTGTCACTGCTCTCCACCCCTCGTACTCTTACGGTTTTATGGGTAGCCCTGCAGGACTCATGGTGTTAGTTCCTACCAGCACTACTTCAGATATTAGTCGAGTCTATGCCACGTCGTGTTGCGGCACTTCTCCGTGCTCGCAGGGACCCTACACGATATTAACGGTTCAAATGGCTGTGAGCACTATGGGACTTACAATCTGAGGTCATCAGTCCCCTAGAACCTACAACTACTTAAACCTAACTAACCTAAAGACATCACACACATCCATACTCGAGGCAGGATTCGAACCTGCGACCGTAGCAGTAGCCCGGTTCCTAGAACCGCTCGGCCACCGCAGCCAGCTACACGGTATTAGCCAGGTGCACCAGTTTCTTTGGCTCTTCAGTGTGATATTACTTGAGAAGCCAGTGTCATACACGCTGTTTATCTTTTTCGTAGCAGAGTGTAAGTTTTGACTGTATGCCGAAGTTTGCCTTGCCAGTCAACGCAGCAAGCCTCAAAGGAGACCCTACATACACTTCAGTTCATAAAAAAGAAACAGAACGCTTTGAACGACTAGAGACAGGACGTTCACATTCACAGGACATGTTCTTTAGTATGTTCTGCAGAAATGATCAGCATTTCTGTCACCTC
The DNA here is from genome assembly GCF_021461385.2 of Schistocerca piceifrons. Lineage (NCBI taxonomy): Eukaryota > Metazoa > Arthropoda > Insecta > Orthoptera > Acrididae > Schistocerca > Schistocerca piceifrons. The sequence goes on along the minus strand of NC_060145.1, from coordinate 263,721,439 downwards.
GATTCAGCTCGTGTCGTGTTGCCTATTAGGCACAGAGACCGTTATGGGCTCTGATAAAGTGTTCCATGCCTGATGGCATCGTCACGTATATGTTGCAAATGGCGTCCTTGGTATAGCCATCCAAGCTGCATTCACCCGATTCCAAAGTTCATCTGTGACGGTTACCATTGGGTCACAGCGCTGCACCCGTTGTTTCACCTCACCCCACACATTTTCGATTGGCGACAAGTCTGGGCCATTGCAAATGGATGATATCCTGTGACACCAAGAAGCACGTGTTCATACAGCAACATGTGGTCGTGCATTGTCTTCCTGAAAAATGACGTCTGGGGTGTTGTGCATGGTTACGGGTGGCAGGATGTCATTCACGTGGATCACACTGTTTATAATGCCCTGGACACCCATCAGCTGTGATTTGTGGCTGTAACCAATAGCACCCCACACGATGAGGCCTTAAGTTGGCGCTATATGTTTTGTACGAATTCAGTCATTGGGATGCCGCTTCCTCTGTCTGCGGCGAACCAAAATGTGGCCATCATTATCAAACAAATAGAATCTGCATTCCTCCAAAAACACCATTTGATGCCATTCCTGTTCCCAGTGACGTCGTTCCATGCACCATTGCCGTCTAACATGTTACTGCACATTCGTCAAAGATAGGCGGAGAAGTGGACGATGCGCACGTAATAAACGGCGACGGACTGTCACCTTCTCTGGATTGGTATTCTACGTTCTACGGCCTTCCGTGAGCCATTCGCACACACCCGCTGCACTGCCAAAACAATTCGTCCTACACGAGTAGCAATTTCCCCGATGGATGTGTCACTTCCTCTCGTGTCCATAATGCGCCCTCTTTCATATTCACTAATTTGACGGTACGGTTCGAGCATACGTCTTCGAGGCATCCTGCACGTCTTCTTATTTCACACTGATCCACTACCTTCGGTTTATAGTGACAACGAGAACCGCAGGCACATTTTACATTTGGGCTGCGATATCGACCCCCACGGGTTTAAATGCAGAACATACAAGTCTGTAAATATAAACGTCCTATCTACAGTCTTTCAAGGCCTTCTGTTTTTCTGAACATGAGTGTAGAAGGTGGTAGGCACTAGACAGAAGACAAAGATCCGCGTCTACGAACATACTCTTCAAGCCACTGTGAAGTTAGTCGCAGAGAGTACAGAGTATACTACCGTATCCTCGGCTTTCTCTCCATTCCAGTTGCGTATGGAGTGGGGGAAGAATGACTGCTTACCTACTTCTGTGCGTGCTGTAATTAGTCTGATCTGTATGAATGCAAGGTCTCGCAGCGAAATAAATAAATAAAATTTCGTATTTCCAGCCGCGCCTGGTGATTAAAATCCCACGACCTTTCGACGGGCTCCCCTCGACCATTCTTTCTTCTTTCTTTCGCTACTGCCTTTCTCCCGCACTGTGCGCAAGGTCGGCAGTGTTAAGTGCGGAATTGGCATGGTTAATTTTTAGGGGTGGCTGGATGCCCTTCCTGCCGCCACCCCGTACACCCCGGGACGGAAGTAGTGTACCCCAGTTGTCTGCGTCCAGTGTAAATCGTGAAATTGTGTGAATGTGTAACAAATGACTGCGAATCGTGGAACTGAGGCGGGACGTGGGGACCAACCCGGTATTCACCTATGGGGATGTGGAAAATCGCCTAAAAACCAAATCCAGGCTGGCCGACACACCGGTCGCCGTCGTTAATCCACCAGGCGGATTCGATAAGGGGTCGGCGCGCCTACCCGCGTCCAGGAATCAGCGCGTTAGCGCTCTCGGCTATCCTAGCAGGTGAGCTCCCCTCGACCATAGTCAGGTGGTAAATAAATGACTGCCGTGTAGCTGTGGCCTCGCCATTATACAGCCACACTGCTGTGACGCCACTGGTGCTCAATTCCGCTCTAAATATGGCAATGTTTACGTCGCGCGTCCGTCGCGCAAGTTTCTACCTCGCAATGGCCAGCTACGAAGCTGTGCATATTGATGATGTTTTTCAGATGTTCTTATTCCTATAGCTTCCTTTATTACGCTATGCCAAAATCCGTTCGTTCTCGTAAAGACAGATGCTTCACAGAACATAATTTGGTGTCGATTTTGTAAAGTATTTTCTCCCACGGCTGATTTTACAGGACCGTATGGGCGAAGCTCCATTTATGTTCCGTCCGGCGTTGCTCCGCGGGGAGTAGTGTTTTCCCGACGTAACAGCAACCACACTGATATTGTATGTTGTATATCCCAGGCGTTCGGAACCCTAGATCGTCTTTCATAGGCCTCATGAGCTGTCACGAATTCTTAGAACACCTGAACGGCATTCACGACAACATTTGGTTTAAGATGGAAGTAGAGATATACTTTGTATTATCCTCCCTTGACGTCCTTGTTCGCTGGAAAACCAACGGACAGCTGGACCACAATGTCTACAGGAAACCTATACACATGATCGGTATCTCCCCGCTCTCAGTCACCACCACCATCCAGCACAGAAACGAGGCACTGTGAATATCATCACCCATGGTGCTAACGTCGTCTCAGACACCGAAAATCTGCCACTAGAACTAAACCACCTCCGAAGAGTCTTCCGGAAAAATGGCTAAAAGCACCGCCAAGTTTCACAGGCGTTTTCCGGTGAGACGTGTAGGAAAACCACCACAAAACAAGAGAACGAGAAACTTGCGTTTTTACCTTTCTGTGTCACATTGTATGGGAAGATTAGCCGGCTCCTGAAGAGAGACAACATTCCATCGGAGACCGGCTACTAGCAAACATACGACAGCTCGTGAGACCTGCGAAGGACTATCTAGGACTGTCTGGAGTATGCCATCAGTCTTCTTACTGGTTTGATGCGGGATGCCACGAATTCCTCTCCCCCGCTAAACTCTTTATCTCAGAGTAGCACTTGCATCCTACGTCTCAATTATTTATTGAACGTATTTAAATCTCTGTCTTCCCCTACAGCTTCCACCCTCTACAGTTCATTTCACTACCATATGTGTTATTCCCTGATCCCTTAACACATGTCCTATCATTATGTACCTACTTTCTGTCAGTGTTTTCCAAAAGTTCAAAATGGTTCAAATGGCTCTAAGCACTATGGGACTTAACTGCTGTGGTCATCAGTCCCCTAGAACTTAGAACTACTTAAACCTAACTAACCTAAGGACATCACACACATCCATGCCCGAGGCAGGATTCAAACCTGCGACCGTAGCGGTCGCACAGTTCCAGACTGTAGCGCCTAGAACCGCTCGGCCACTCCGGCCGGCTTTCCAAAAGTTCCTTCCTTCGTTCATCCTTCTGAGAACCTCCCCATTCCTTATCTTATGAGCCCACCAAATTTTCATCATCCTTGTATAGCACCATATCTCAGACTTCTGTTTCGGTTTTCCCACATTCCATGATTCACTACCATACAATGCTGTGCTCCCACTGTACATTCTCACAAGTTTCTGCCCCAAATTAACACCAATGCTTGATACCAATAGTGGTCTCTTGGCCAGGAATGTCCTTTTTGCCTATGTTAGTCTACTTTTAATTGTTCGTCATGGATTATTTTGCTTTCAAGGTACCAGAGCTCCTTAACTTCATCTACTTCGTGATTCCCGGTTTTGATGTTAAGTTTCTCGCTATTCTCATTTCTGCTACTTCTCATTACCTCTATCTTTTTCCGGTTTATTGTCAACCGATATTATGTACTCATTAAACTGTTGATTTTAATCTGAGCACTTCCTTCTTTGTCTTCCAATCTTATTGTTACCTCTTGTTTCTTGTACGTATTGCATGTTACCGTCTTTCCCTATACCTTACTCCCATTTTTCTCAGAATTTCGAACACGTTGTACCATCTTACTTTGTCGACCGCTTTTTCCAAGGTCAACAAATCTTATGAACGAGTCTTGATTTTTCTTCAGTCTTGTTTCCGTTATCAACTGCAACGTCATAACTGCCTCTCTCGTGCTTTTACCTTCCCTAAAGCCAAACTGATCGTCATCTAATTGATCCTCAATTTTATTTTCCATTCTTCTGTATATTGTTTCTGTCATCGGCTAGGAAGAAGAGTCGATTTTGCAAAGATATTCGCACTTAATTGCCCTTGCTAACTTCGGAAGAATGTGAATCATATTTTTCGAAAGTCTGATGGTATATCACCAGTCACAAATTCTATACACCATACCGGATAGTCATTCGAATGCCGGTCCCCCAATGATTTTACAAATTCCTGTAAAACGTTATCAGCCTTATTGTATATCGAGTCTTCCAAATTTCTTTTAGATTCTGGCTCTAATAGGGTATCACCTATGTCACCCATAGCGACTCCAGTCTCGTCTTCTAACACGTCATCAGACCATTCCTCCCCCCTCACAGATCCTTAAAAATTTTATCTTTACACCAACCCGCTTTCTCTTCTACGTTTAACAATGGAATTTCCATTGCACTCTTAACGTTACGTACTGCTTTTTAATTTCACCGAAGGTTGTTTTGACTTCTCTACATGCAGAAACAGTACACCCGTCGATCATTTGTTTTCCTTTCTTCACATCTTTCCTGCAGGCATTTCACCTTGGCTATTCTGAATATGCGATTTATTTAATTCCTAAATGATATATATAGCTGTATTCCTACCCTTCCAAAAATTTTTTTGTTCTCCCTTCTTCCATCGATCAGCTGAAGTATTTCATCTGTTTCCACCAATTATCCTCCTTGTACCAAAGTTTGTATGTCAATCTGTGATTGACCTTTGTAGAGATGTCCACTGCTCTTCAGCTGACCTGCCTGCTCTGGTGTTCTTTATCGTAGTATCCACATCCTTAGCGAAATTCAAACGCATCTGGTCATTCCTAAATACTTCAGTGTATCACTTCCTTCCACACTGATTCTTCCGTGCGATTTTCTTAAAATTCATTTTGCTCTTCATCATTATCGTGATCTGAGTCTGTATCTGCTTCTGGATGCGCCTTACTATATTTCGGAATCCCTGTACTTCCGGTCGCTGTTCCTCGATCCCGCTACGCTTGCTGTAGCGAAGCAAAACTTGTCATGCGCGTTGCGTGTACACAACGCATCAGAGTTGTCGTGTTGCGGATGCGCATGCTTTGCGTGTGTGCGCAAAATTTGTTGTAGTAAGACTTGGGTGTGGTCCGCTTGTGGCACAGCTGCTGCCGGTCTACTGGCAGCGCGGAGGTCGGGCTGTTATAGTTGTGAGTCGTCTGATTTGCCACCAACGTGTTCCGGCCAGAAACTGCCGCAGGGCATCCTCCCTGCTCCTCTGAGAATAGGGAAACACCTGCGCCAGGGCCCGTTGTATTATCCGAACACCTGCGCCTAGTTTATGCTAGGGCTGGCGCTGATCAGGGAAACCTAACGGTGTCAACGAATGAACAACCAGTGCTCCTTGGCAGCGTCGGTCTGACTTCAGAAATGTGCAAACACATTGGGTAAGCTCAAAGTCCCAGCACGCTGAGGCGCCCAGCCTCTGGACACCCGCAGCCATCCTACCAGAAACATTACAAAGGCAAACATCAAAACACAGATGTGACCCCAGCGACCAAGCGTCCGGCTTTTAGTCAGCTCACTTCGGAATCTTCCACCACCGGAAATGACATGAAGTTGGGTGAGGAGACAGTAGTCGCCAAAATCCCAACCTTAATTTATTTTGCCTCGATCTCAACCCCACAGATGGATGAAATCGTGGCGAAGAATCACCGACCATCATCCTCACGGACGCAGCAAAGACAGAAGGGGATACAGATTCCTCCCTCCCTCCCTCCCCCGTCATAGCCACAATTCAAAATAGCACAATGGAGATCATAAAAGCGATTGCTCCCAAGCTGAAAGGTGGCCCGTACACCTCATTCAGAGGCACATCAGTCATATTTCAGGTCTCCACACATACTGGCTACAGAATGATCAAAGGATATTTCCAACAGAATAACGTCCCCCATCACACCTATCCCACAACAGGGCGGTGATCAAAGGGCTTCCTCGTGACACTCACCCAGCGGAAATTAAAGCGTATCTAATCTTCCGCAAATTCAAAATGATTGAGGTCAAGCAAGAAACACACGCCTTTGACCCAGGAAACCTCCGCGAATGCTCGCGTCCATCAAGGCAGTTCTGTAGCCGAACCAAAAGAACTTTAAGAGATAAAACTCATGTTGCGTCACGATGTCACCATAGAGAAATATCGGCAGCCTGAAGGCCCTGTACAGCAACTCTTTCAAAGCGCCGAGAGCTGTAGCCACCCTACCAAGTGCGTTAAAGGCGCCGGCCCCCCACCTCACTAACGCGTGCTCCAAAAAGCGTGACACACCAGCAAAATTCGCAATCTGCGGGGATAGCCATCCGGCTAACTACAGCCGCTGCCCTACTTGACTCAAACTGATGGCTCTGCTGCCGTCGAAAGCCGCAGACTGATAGAGGTGGCAAAAAATAACTTAACTGATAGAAATAACCGGTTATTGAGAAGTAGCAGTTACTGTGCTCATCTGATCCTAGCAGTTATTTTAATAACTGCCAACAATGCCTCGCACCATCTGTTTACCGAAGATCGTACTACGCTTTCGCGTCAGCTCATCTGAGATCTGGCTACGATGGAGAGGTACAGACTATCTGGAAGGTGTTCTATACACCATGGAAATAACTGTGAGACTGCGCGACGTCTGTTGATAGAACTGTATGCTATTTCGTGCGCTCGCAATACTTTCACCCAAGCCGTCCGGTGAGGCCGAGCGGTTCTAGGCGCATCAGTCTGGAACCGCGCGACCGCAACGGTCGCAGGTTCGAATCCTGCCTCGGGCTTGGCTGTGTGTGATGTCCTTAGGTTAGTTAGGTTTAAGTAGTTCTAAGTCTAGGGGACTGGTGACCTCAGATGTTAAGTCTCATAGTGCTCAGAGCCATTTGAACCATTTGAACTTTCACCCAAACAATTAAATAAAGTTAATGTCAGAGCGGTGGGTGATAGGAGTGACTGTAAAGGCATTGCACATGTAAGGTCGTTCCCTTGAGTCAACGCTCTGGTGTCAGTTTAGTTTGGGCGGGTAGTACAAATAGTTACAATAAGTGATTCGAGCGACTATGGGAATGCGTCAGAGGTCACTATTATTCTCTGGCAGTATTCGCTCACAGTTCCTGTTCTCTGGCGACCACTACAGGTAACCTGGAAGTTGATAACTGGGTTCCTGACTCCGGTTAAAGATCGTAGAACCCGGTATTTCCAGAGAGGATACTTACTGAAGTGAAGAAAATATTTTTGTACTGCTACGCCGCGTGGGGTAACCGCGCGGTCTTAGGAGCCTTGTCAAACTCCGCGCCGCTCCTCCGTCGGAGGTTTCTAGTCCTCCCTCAGGCATGGTTGTGAGTATTGTCCTTAGCGTAATTTAGTTTAAGTAGTGTGTAAGCTTAGGGACAAATGACCTCAGCAGTTTGGTCCCGTAGCATCTTACCACAAATTTTCAAAAAAATTTTATAGCTACGGAAATAACCGCTGGCTATCGAGGGTTCCTGAGAGTTGAAAAATAACGGGATTCTATTATCTCTAATTCTTGTAGTTCCAGAACAGGTGTCACTCTCTTTCCGGCCTTTGGTTCTTTGGTTGCCTTAGAGGGTATTGACATTCGTTTCGTGTTCATGTTTTTCCTCTGTGTTGTTGCCACTAGACTGGTAGTACCAGTAACAGTCTTATACGTGGAAAACTATGAAATATTGTATAGAGTATGCAACATGTTAATATTCCTAATTTTAATTTTAAATCAACTTTGTTGAAAACATGAGGAGTTGATCCACGCCTTTTCCACTGGTTACTCTCTGGTCATGGAATGTTCTTCTCTGAAAAACTGTGTGTCGATAGTCTCTCCGAGTGTGACGACATACCACTCCCACCTCTTCACGACTTCGGTTTCCTGATATGTACGGTGTTATTAAAAATAAATAAATAAGAAAATTAAAATAAAAAATTGAAAAAGAATGAAAAAATCGTTGCTGTGCTTTGTACCTCTGCTCCACGTTCTCTGCCCTTTCCTTGGTTCCTGGGGGAAGCAACAGGACGCGGTGGTTAGGTCTCTTGTTATAACCCATGCTATAAGCCGACTGCTTGCATAAAGTTGGAAATTCAGGTTCGACTCCCGGTCGAGACAAATTTTCATTATCGTCTTTCTAATATAGAGCCAAAGGTGGTACGCATTCGCATCTGCGAATACATTTCATGTACACCCGTGAAGATTCGCTCTGCCCTTCTTTGTATACTACCACCTGTTGGTCCTATCTGGTAAGCATATGATATACTTTAACAATATCCTAAGGTTGGACGAACAAGTGATTCAAGAACAGTTTTCTTTGTAGATTGTCTAAATTTTTCCTATACCCTGCCATATGTACGACTGAGTCTATGTGATCATTTAATTTCAGGTCCCCAAAAATTGTTGGACCCATGTATGTCTATCAGTTGACTGCAATTACTGCTCATTGATGTTGCAGCCATAGGATGTTGCAGCCATAGGATATAAAGGTTTTTTGGTTCGTTAAGTGCACAATTTTTAATTTCTGAAATGTGGGTCATTTCAGGAGATACGTAATGACACAATGATGTTAAGTACGGAACCGTTAGAGTTGCTTTGTTACAAAAGGTAAATGAAAATTAAGAGGACTAATAAGAAGCAAGTAGATTGTCATCATAATCAGAGAGGCAACGATTACATTGATAATTCTACGTACAAGAAGAAAACGAATGATAGGACATGTGTTTAGACCACAGAAAATAATTTCCAAGCTTCTAGAGAGAGGTATAGGAGAGAAAAATCAACGACAGATATTGCAATAAATAGAACAAAAAATTTAGGACACTGGATGTAGCTGATACACTGAGATGAAGAGACTGTCACAAGAAAGGAACTCCTGGAGGGCATCAAACCAATCAGGAGACTTGTAGAAAGAGAAAAAGATTTAAAGTCATTTGGATACCAGATCCTTTTATAGCATTCGTTTGCAAAAGAAACGAAAAATAAACACCAATCTCAAACCCAACGCAGCTGCAGTCTGTCAAAACAGCAGGTCATCAAACACAGTAAATGATCTATACATATAATTACTTCACAATTTCCGGTGTACCAGAACGAATTCGGTCAACCGATGCTAAAATTAAATCCCACCATCGGTCAAACTTTATGGCTACAGTTTATATTCAGCGTTGTTCAGATTAAACACATTCATCATGGAATTCAGGCATTTAGATGCTGTTTGTGCTGTTGTTGCCTACGTTTCGGAACACTTGTGGAACACCATTTGCCTGCCTCATTTACCAGCGTGCCAACACGTAATTAATAGTAAAAGTTCGGAAAAAAATGCATGTTATTCGTATGCAAATGGCTAATCTTCTTTTTTTGATAGAACTTATACGTATGTAAGATGCCAATGATTGTATAACGATTAGGAAATCAAGCTAATGCTCCTACATGCCGGTATAATTCTCCCTCTCCTAACAAGAAAAAGACTTACGTTGTTAAAGGAAATTACTTGAGAATGAAGATATGAAGACTCATACTTCGACGCCGGGATAATAAGCTCACAGTTTCTAATTAGTGACAGTGTGAAAAACTCGTACACCAATTTTGTATGCGTTTTGACATTGGACTTCGTAGTGAAATAATAGCTGTAGACTCTATAAAGGTTTGCTACCGTTAGTAGCGATCTGCATTAGATATAAAAAACTGTTGATAATTCTTCACGTGTTATCAGGTGAGTGGCGTCGTCTTCTAGTCACAAAGTTTCAATGGATTGCGCCTGAAGATGATGAATACGCAGTCCATTGAAACGTTGCGACTAGAAGACGACGCCACTAGGCTGATAACCCATGAAGATTTCATAGCTGAAATACACCGAGAAATCCTGCAATCGCATTGCTGATAATTTTTTGTAGGCAAGCCGTTATTCTGGGAATCACTGCAAGTGCTAACGGTAGCTGGAAGCTCCAATTTCCCGGCTGTGAAAATGGTGATTATTACTCTTAAAATATGCACACATACACCATTTCCAATTAACGCAATTTTTGTTAAGTAAGAATTACAAACGCTTACATGAGTAATGTCCAAGGCAGGCGAGTAGTCTAGTTGAAGCAGAAGAAAAAAGAAGAAGGTATCAAAACAAGTGATGAACCACTTACAAAAATTCAGATATAACATTCTGTTGATTTTACAGCAGTTACAGATACACATTAAGTTCGCCTTCTCTGACCATGTTTATAAAAGGTCATTCAATTACAGTTTTCTAATTTGTAATACAAATATATACCGCTTTATGAAGTTTTTGAGATACACAGAAAAAGAATCAATACATATTTTACAACCGGCGTCAGCTTTCTGCAAAAGGAGTTTCTGTTAACAAGATAATATAATGAATATGGCAGCAACAGAAATGGTAAAACTAATAAGCGTCAGCAAGACGATGCTGTCTTTGACACTGGCAGTGAGTGAAGATGTGGTGAAATGGAGACACGTGTTGTGCTATTTGGCCACAAGTTGTAACTGATCATTGTAGGACCGCATCTACATTTATCCATATGTGTACAGGGTGGGTCAAAAGTCACGATCGGAAATTTTTAATGTTATTGTATTGAAATAAGAAGCAACATGAACATGAAACCACTCCTTAGCTTCAGCAGAAATTGTGTTTAATACAAGAAGATACATGCAAGAACGCAAGAACGTAAAATCGAACGTCGTTACATACTTCTTAGTAATTTCAAGCAATCTGTTTGCCAACCACCATTCTCGGTACTGTCGGGTCCCAATAAACGGTAACCTATTTTCTTCATCCACAGCGCCTGGAGGTTCTGGGAGTATTCATCTCCGCCGACCGCCTCCTTGTCGATTTTGTTGGTGAGCGATGCAGTGTTGCATTTAAGCGTTCAGTGACTTCATTATCGTTATCATATTTCCCAGATCTTCACTGCATGGTGTCTCTGTCACAGACCCAGTTACAAAGGTCTCTATTTCCAGTTTCCGAAGATTAGCCAATGTTCGGGCTTCTTTCTTGAAGCGATTAAAAAAGTTTTCACTAATTTCATCACGTGTGTCACTCGTTCGTTCCTTTTCATGCACTCATACGCTAAGAACTCGACGCTCTTCAGTCGTGAATCTGCCTCCATCCACAATTATAAAACAAATGTTTACGACAGTATCACCTTGGTAGTAAAACAGAACAATATGGCATGCCGTAGCATTCGCCAGAACCAAAAACAAAACAACACGATGAAATAACGTATTTTTATGAAGTGACGCCTGCTTTGTTGTAAACTTTGTTGTTCAACCTAGAATACATTTCCAGATCCGTGAAATCGCGGAACGATATGTTAAGTTACCTGAATACTTTTCGACAGCGACGTCTGTCCCTCCCTGTAGTGTCACTGATCGCTGCTGAAGTCAATTATCCCATTTACTACAGCTACAGTTACTAGAATCCGTGATCAGAACCGCCAAACAGTGAAGAGATGAGACACGTTGAAAATTTTTATGCCAGAATTCATTAACGCACAAATATCTTCGTTCATGTTTAATGTGTTAGGAGACTCTCATTGTGAGTACAGTTGTAACATAAAAAGCTTAACTTGGACAATATTTGAATGTGGTTCCATCACTGTCAACTTGAAAAATATAGACACCCTGTATAAGGAAGTGAATAGACAACTACGTTGTAGTTAAAGAAATATTTCATTAACAGTAGTATAATTTTCATTAGTTTATTTATTTGATACTGTTGTTGTTGTGGTCCTCGGTCCGAAGACTAGTTTGGAGTTCTCCGTGCTACTCCATCCTGTGCAAGAGTTGGTTTCTGTATAAGTACTGAAACATTCATCTATTACTGTATTCATCCCTTCGGCTACCTCTACACTTTTCCCCACTCCCACCCCCACGTACATCCGTCCATTACGAAACTGACTATTACTTTGTGTCTCAGAATATGTCCTATCAACCGATGCCTTCTTTCAGTCAAGTTGTGCCGCAAACTTCTTTTTTTTCCATTTGATTCCGTATCTCCTCATTAGTTAGTCGATCTACCCATCTAATCTTCGGCATTGTTCCGTAGCACCACATTTCAAAAATCTCTAACCTCGTTTTTCCCGAATTGCTTAAAATCCACATTTTACTTCCAGACAAATACCTCCACAAAAGACTTCCCAGCATTTAGATGTATATCACATTTATCAAATTTCTATTTTCCAAAAATCGTTTTCTTCCTGTAGCCAAGCTGCATTTTTATCCTCTCTAATTTGGTCATCATTAATTAATTTGGAAATACAAACAGCAAAACTCAACTAGTAGTGTCGGTGTGTCATTTCCTAATCTAATTCCTTCAACACTACTGCATTTAATTCGACTGCATTCCAGTACCCTTTGCTATTGTATTTTATAGTGTACTGATGTTTACTCTACAGAAGAAGCTGCTACAACCGAAATATTGGTTTGCGAATTTTGATTGTAAGGAGTTTTACTCAGCAGTGCTAGTATGCAGATCTTAGAAAGGAGTTGTAATGTCCTTGCAAGGAATTTCCAGAAGATGTCAACTGAGAAGTAAAAAGGAAAAAGGTCATCGCCTTGGACAGTGTAGCAAGCAGATGAGTTTGCAGCCAGAATGACTAAAAGTAATTCCTGAGTGGAGAAGCGCAGTATTAAGACAATGGATTTCGAAGGACAGCAGTTGAATTCCCGGTCAACCACCCAGATTAATGTTCCCCGCGATTTCCCTGAATCGCTTAAGTCAAATGCTCGGATAGTTGTTTCGAAAGGGCACGGCCGCTTTCCCTCCGAATCCTCCCACAATCCGTGTGTGTGCCAGCTTCGTAACGACCTCGTCGTCGACGGTACGTTCAACCATGGCCTTCCTTTGTTATCTTTTAACAGTAATTTTCTGAAAAAAGGAACTATGTGAATGCCCATTTTAAAGACTTTTTAGTTAGAACAAAATGATTGTGGTTGTTTTTTTAGCAATGTCAACAAAATCGTCAATCTCTATTGATACCGTTTTTAGAGATTTTCAAGGGAGCACATTGTGCTCATGTGGGAGCGATCTAGATGCTTGTAAAACAATATACTGGTAGCCAAGATCGCAGGAATTCTTTTTATTCCATAATCATCGGTTTCGGGGAAACTAAAGCCGCCATCATCGGATCTTAGGACACATACAGGCTACAACATCAAGGTAGACAATGGTGATATTAATAGTTGCCCCTAACACTCAGGCCTTACAAAATTGTCATACGTAGCACATAGGGGTCCAAGAGAGACGACATTATAAATGTTAAGTGTCTCCATCACACACAAGTGCAAGTACATAGCTTCCTGCAATCTTGGCTACCAGTTTATTGTTTCTAGAGACACTTACTGTCGAAAACTGAAAATTCCGAAGAGCTTCTGTACGTATTACTGCAACATACAAACACAAATAAGGAGGAAGGACGATTATAATTCAGTATTTCGTCAATATTAAGGTCCTAGGCGGTGTAGAACAAGGAATTGGACAAGAAAGAGTCCTTATTGAATGAGGAATTCCCGTTGTGTTAACGTTAGATTTATGAAATAAATCAAGTTAAAGGGGGTGAAATTCAATAATAAATCAGTGGTACATTTACAATTATACTGACCTACAATACATGAAAAATCCAGGAAGTCTATTGGAGTGAAACGTCGATAGACAAACGTTACTAGAAATTCGTGCGAAGTCTCATGTTGTAAAAAGAAAGCTGAAGTTTCAAATTTCGCGTTTAAAAACTCATTCACGACGGAGGATGTTGTGGTCGTGCCATTGTTTGATAGCCGCACGAACTCCCGTATCGAAGACATCACTGGCGCTGAGAAACAACTGTATTGGAATAGAGTCCTAGTTCAGTATTAAAGACAGTACTCCTCGGCATTGCTCCGTACTTAGCTTGCGACTGGAAAAATGCGCAGGTGACTCCAGTTTATAAGAAGGATAAAAACAACGGACGCCGAAATTACAAATGGCTCTGTGCACTATGGGACTTAACTTATGGGGTCATCAGTCCCCTAGAACGTAGAACTACTTAAACCTAACTAACCTAAAGACATCACACAGAGTCATGCCTGAGGCAGGATTCGAACCTGAGACAGTAGCGGTCGCGCAGTTCCAGACTGTAGCGCCTAGAACCACTCGGTCACACGGGCCGGCGCCGAAATTACAGAGCAATGTCCGTTACGTAGATTCTTGATTATAATAAACTTCCTTTATACAGAAAAGCTTCTGTCCACAAATTTGAATCAGTCGTACGATACACAGTTCTCCCTTTTGTCGCGCATTGTCCTGCGAACCAACGGTAACAGTTAGTGGTTTTGGAAGAAAACGACATTCCGTTGACTAATTGACTAATTATAAAGTGTTATTATTTTATTATTTTTGACTTTGCCACATTTTCGCGTACCGTACAATTTATAACCACTTTCGGCCTTCAGAGGCCATATTTCGATGTTGTGTTGTCAACTCTTCAACACTTGTTCATCAAATGCCGCCCATAGCATCGGAAGATGGCCTCTGGAGGCCGAAACCGGTTATGATTGAATCATGAAAAAGTGGTTGAGTCAAAAATAAAGAAATTGATATCGTTTAAGATAACAAGCAGATTCCATATTTCCAGAAATCCGGAAATCTTTGGACGCAGCAGACTGTTAGCAAAGATACGGGCATTGGTAATAGATCAGATACAATGTGTCGTGTACATAGTTCCGCGTAGTCAGTGCGTACGCAACTTTCCCACTAGAGCGCGCCCCGCTAAGCACAACAGCGCAGGTGCAGCGCTCGTCCGTCTCCGCACTACGAGATGGCGCTGTCTTAGAGATGGACCAAATTCTGCTTCCGCCAATCCAGGTATTAATATGTAATGCAGCCAATGAGATTGCTGCCAACACACTCGCGCAGTGATACCTGAACGTGCGAGGTATTATAACGCGTGTACAGACCTCCGATCTCAGTCTGCATTTTTCTGCACCAGTCTGTACCAGTCTATAGTTAAGTTTCAGTCTACACCTAATAAGATTACCATATTCCTGTACATAGCCATGAAGATAAATGTATAGACACTTTGTCAAGCATCAGAGATATGTGAGAATAAGATTAATGTACCAAGACCAAAGGAACTTCAGATTGTCAGTTGTAAACAGCATCCAGAATCAAGTTACGTAGTGTCCGTGATTATTATTATTTTAATAAATGTGTGTCAAAATTAATCAAGTTCCGTTTAAAGTTGGTCGCCGTCAATCTGCTACTCTAAGCGTGCAAGTGGCATTTCTATCGTCTGACCTAACGGCAGAAGATAAACACGCCACGATAAGACCACGAGACATATTGCTGACACTCGCCTACTTCGTTAGAGTGACAAGTCAAATAATCTGATGGTGTGTGTACCGAAGGTATTACAGTACGCAGTTCGTTTCGTCGACAGCGAGTGTTTGTCAGAGACAGGGGTATCGTCAGAGTGCATTAGGGAAGTGTCATAGGATCACTCTCGTTCTCTGTATATATAAACAATCTAACAGGTACGGTGAGTGGCAATTTGCGACTGTTTGCTGATGACGCTGCACATATGGGAACGTATTGCCGTTGGGTGACTGTAGGAGTATTTAGGAGACTTCGATAGGATTCCTTCTTGGTGTGATGAACGGCAGCTTGCTTTGCATACGGAGAAATGACAGTTAGTGCAGAGAAGTACGAAAAGCAATCCTATACTGTTAGTGGTATACTGCTTGAAGCAATCACGACGATTACATGTCCAGGCGTAGCGCTGCAAAGCAACGTGAAATGGACAGAGCACCTAAAACCGGTGGTAGGTAAGGCGAACCGTCGACTTCGGTTTATTGGGAGAGTTATAGGAATGGCAAGCTCATTTATATAGGAGAGCGAGAACAGATCACTTTTGGAATGCGTTCTTGAGTATTGCTCGAGTGAAACTTCCTGGAAGATTAAAACAGTGTGCCGGACCGACACTCTAACTCCAGCTAGCTCAGTTGGTAGAGCACTTGCCCGCGAAAGGCAAAGGTCCCGAGTTCGAGTCTCGGTCCGGCACACAGTTTTAATCTGCCAGGAAGTTTCATATCAGCGCACACTCCGCTGCAGAGTGAAAATCTCATTCTGGAGACTGCTCGTGTTCGCAATCCCCAGTAGGAAGGATTAAAAGAGGACATTAGAGCAGTTCCTGTTGTCGTTATGTTCAATCAATAGGTGAGTATTACCGAAATGCTCCGTGAATTCAAATGAGAATCCCAAGTGTAGAGAAGATATTCTTTTCGCGAAACACTATTGAGTAACCCGAAATGTATTAGCGACTGAGAATATGATCAGACTCCAGCTGCGCAATGTATTAGTGACAGTGAAAATTTGTGCCGGATTAGGTCTAAAATAGGATTGCCCGTGTTACACCTGACAATTCGAACGTTTTTACAGTAGAACTTTTATTGACTGAGTCTACATGGTAATGACTGAATAACAACGAAAAGTCACAATCACAAAGCCAATAAGAATTTGCTACTAGAGGCAACAAAAGATAACTTCTAAGATTCCCACAAGAGTCCGTTGTACCACACATACACCTAATTCCAAGTCCTATTCCGATGTCGAAGACGTAGATTTCCGTGGAGACGTCCTTGAGGTCGGTATTCGGCGTGAACTGACGTCCGATGCTGGTTCTAGCCTTTAAATAGTATTGACCATACAATTAGATGTTGGTTTAGCAATACTTCCTGCAGGCCATCTCGAACTCCCTCTGCAGGAGGTAGTACGCGGAATGTGTTTCCAAAACAGCAGATGTTTACCATTGCTTACGCCTTTGGGCATAGGCAATCTCGGTATTCTGTCGTGTTAGATGTGTTGCCGGCCTGCAAGGGTTACTTTGGCGACGGCGTAACAGCCCGCTTTACACGAGCAGTCGCCTCGATCATCTGAGCACGCCTCCAACACCGACCCAAACTTACGTAAGTCAGAGTGTTTATTTGCAGCTGCCATTATTCCAACACAGGGAGAGACTGTTTTTACGATGTACTCTCCAATGTTCTTCGGACACGCATGCACATCTGAAGGACATTGCAGAGTACATCGTAAAAACACAGGCATTCCAATATAATACACTATTCATAAAGTATAGAGAACCGTTATTTGCGACAGGCTACAGAACGACTCTCCTGCACCAAGGCACATCTCGCGTAAGGACCGCGCAGGCAAGATAAGAGGTATTATGGCTCGTGCAGAAGCATATAGATGGTTGTTTTCCCTTCCCTTCATTTCCGAGCGGAACAGAAAATGTAAGACTAGCAGGTGTTCATGGTGCTCTCTACCATGCACTCTATGATTGAATGGGGTTACAAAATTCAGTCCTCCAGAATACGAGACCACTGTATCAGTTTACTTGAAGCGCATAAAACTCTGTTGACACCGGAACTTATGCCACGTCACGTTAGAATATACTCAGTGTGTTTCAAATGGCGGGATACACACGAATCGGTTGCTGGAAGGGAGTGACACGGTACGTCAACGTCAAGGAACTTCGTAAAGTTGTGACAGTGATGGATCGGTGCCGTCATCTGCTGCCACCTGAAGTGAACCTTTTCTCGTTATGTTTATTTAGGTTACAGTAGAGAATTTCGGAATTTTATGTCTCTCTGACTTTTGTTTTTTATCTTTGTAAGATGAGCGTATATTCAGAAACCTTCGATGTCACCACGCATTTTTATTAATTGACGAATAATTAAAACCTTGGTGTAGTTAAACGAATATTTAAATCCTCCCTGGACTCGGCCCCTTTTTATGTACTAATAGCAATTTGACGATAAAAACTCACCGCTAAATCAAAATGGCTCTGAGCACTATGGGACTTCACGTCTGAGGTCATCAGTCCCCTAGAACTTAAAACTACTTAAACCTAACTAACCTAAGGTCATCACACACATCCATGCCCGAGGCAGGATTCGAACCTGCGACCGTAGCGGTCGCGCGGTTCCGGTCTGTAGTGCCTAGAACCGCTCGGTCACTCCCGCCGGCTCACCGCTAACGTCTGGAAATTGTTTGGGAGAGTATTTTAATCACCGAGAGGGGACGACGAAGTATCGCCACAATAGAACAGGGTGCCCGAGGACAACGAAAATGGAGGATGTGAGGTCTGAATGACAACGAATGGTAAGGGAGTGTTCTAGACATAGTGAGGTAGTTAAGAACATTAGACAAAATACGGAGATCACGAGATAGGCGTGACTATTAAATAAGAAATTTATCGGACAAGTTTTATTTGATCAGAGTGGTGAAATAATGTGGTACAGTGAATGCCAATATTGTATGGTAACAGATAGTGCCATAAAACAAAGTGGAAATAATGATTATAACACAGAAGAAATAATTATTAGTGTATTATTCCATTTAACCATTTACTCACGAATCAACGTCAATAAAGGATCGACACACTCTAGCAGAACTCATGATCATCTTTCCGTGTTAGGCACATTCCGCTTTACACAAAAAATTAGCATGTAAAAGTGTAGTGAATGCGTCAGGACTGAATTTTGTACAGTTTTGCCAGATTTTTGAATTATACACGCTCCGCTATGATCAAGTTTTGCCGGCCGCGGTGGCCGAACGGTTCTAGGCGCTTCAGTCGGGGAACCACGCGGCTGCTACGGCCGCAGGTTCGTATCCTGCCTCGTACATGGATGTGTGTGCTGTCCTTAGGTTAGTTAGGTTTAAGTAGGTCTAAGTAGAATGGGGATTGATGACCTCAGATATTAAGTCCCATAGTGCTTATAGCCATTTGAACAATTTGAATTTGATCATTCTTTGATGTATGTGAACAGATACAAAAAACGTCTGTTGTGCAAATTTAACATTTAAAAATTAAGACTTAAAAGATCAACAACAGCGTAATTCAGTATACGCATGTTATGCCTTGCATAGTTTTCGTGAAAAAATTGCAAACTGTACGCGAGCCTTTCATATTTTCTGTTACAGCGTAAAGTCAGCGCGGGCGCGCCAGTCTGGAACGACAGAGAAGAGGAAACTGCGAGAAGGGGTCAGCCAATCGCACACTCGTTGACCTGACTCCAGGAGGACAACGTGACAGCAGCGGTCCCTGTGTGAAGAGGACAGAAACGCCCCATCCGACTGGTGGCAGCCCACTTCGGTAGCGGGTTCAACGTTATCCACTTCGTTAGCCGACAAATCGCAGCCTTTTCATTAACAATCTCTACATAGCACAGTTGGAGATACGCAGTCACTGCAGTTCAATTGACAGACTTTTGTTAGTAGCGGTCTCTAGGACCAGAATTATTACTTGTGTTTGTCTGTTTCTGAAGAAGACTTATTTTGTATGTCGCCTTTTGCTTGCGACATATCAGTGTAATTTCACTTGTGGACGATCATGCATAAACGAGGACAATAATTATCAGATCAAAGTTAAGTATTTGTACTCTTGTTGTTCTAATAAAACTCATTAATACGAGTTGTTTGATTGTCTAGTGAACCGATTATGCAGGATTCCTAGACACAACATTCTCCTTCCATACTACTTCCTTACTTCCTACTCTCATCATTTTCTCTCCTTTTATCCCCACCAATCCCCCATCCTCTACCTGCATTACTCGCTCTCCGTACTGTCCTCTACACCATCCTCCACTTTCTACCCTTCATCAATCTCTCCTTCCTCTCATTACGCCATCTTCATATCTCTACGTCCCCCCTCTCCCCTCTGTCTCTCTTTCTTCCAATCCTCTATCCACCGCCTCCACCCCCTCAGCGTCCTCCTCCTCCACCACAACCATCGACATGGTAAAGACTCTAACAGGAGAGTCTGAATCTTCGATACTATCCCTGACCTGGCCCACTAGGATTAAAATTTCAGGTAAAGCGAGGCGCAGACGGCAGAGCAGACACTGAAAGATAGTATTAATGCCGATTGTCATCACGTCAGCGGACACGAGTGCCGCACTATTCTAGTTGGCTGTGCTGAAAGCTTCATGGAGCAGAGGCCTCCAGCGCTCGTGCTGGAGTGCAAAGTCGTGTCCCCGTCATGGCGACTGCTAATGCTTCTGACGGAGCGCAAGAGACACAGTCGTGCAGAGCCCCGCATCTCTTTCCTCACGTCCCATCACAGCGGCTATCCAATACACGCATTAACTTTTGCCACCAGCGTCAAATCGAACGTCCAGTCATTCAGCAATGAAGGGCTCTTGTAGTTCTTGTGGCCTTCACACGGAAGAATTATTTCTTACAGCCCTCTACGATACTCTATCCTGTGCAAGCCTCTTCATCACTGCATACTACTGCAGCCTACTTCCGTTTGAACCTACTTACTGTATTTAAGCCTTCACTTCTCTCTACTATATTTACTCAGCACGTTTCCTCCCATTACCAAACTGAAGACTCGTTGATACCTCCGGGTATGTCCTATCAACCCATCCCTTCTTTAAGTCGAGTTCTGCGATAAATTTTCCGCCTCTCCCTCCCCCGCCCCTCGCCAACAGTTGGATTCAGTACCTCAATGTTAGTTATTCGAACTACCCATCTGATCTTCAACACTCTTCCCAAGCATCATATTTGAAAAGTTTCTATTCTCTGAGCTGTTTATCGTTCACGTTTCAGTTTTATACACGGCCACACTCCAGACAAATATTTTTAGAAAAGATTTCCTAACATTTTAAATTTGAGTTCAATGTTAACAATCCCTGTTTGGGGGAACTCTTTTCTTGCTGTCGCCAATCTACATTTTATATCCTACTTCGGCCATCGTCAGTTATTTTGCCGCCCAAATATCGACCTTTCAGTGTCTCAGATCCTAATTTAATTCCTTCAGCATTACCTGATTTAATTAAGTTACATTCCATTATACTTTTTTTGCTTTAGTTGATATTCAACGCACAGTCTCTGCTCAAGAAACTACCCGTTCAGTTCAAATGATCTACGAAGTCCTTTGCCACTCCTGACAGAAATACAATGTCATCGGAAAACCTAAAATTTTTATTTCTTCTCCCTGAACTTTAATTTCCATTCTAAATTTGTCCTTGGTTACCTTTACTGCTTGTTCAATGTAGAGCGTCAAGTTATTATACATAAAAATCTCATTCCGAGCTTTTCCTATAGCCAGTACCACCAAGGGCGTGCAACCTGCATCTTAAACTACACTACGAAGTGGGTCATCGTACCAAATCGAAAACTGATTAGCGTATATTTTCCTGAAATATTTCCTCCAGTACTCCTTTTATCAGTTTCCCATTACCGAAAATAAAAACAAAGATCTCGACAAAACTTGTTCGATGAGCACTTAACTTTGTAGAACGAACTTTTACAGCAAATATAAAATCTCTGTAAGACCTGAATTTAATAAAAAAAATCCGAAAAAAATGTCCGCCTCACATAAAACAAAACATATATGCAGTATTTAGTCCTATAAAAACAGTACTACTGTGATATAGTTATACGGCACAAATAGTGGAAACTCAGACGACTCGATTAAGGTGTTGTGTTTGTAAAAGTTGAGGTTTGAATAACACTTAGGCGGTTTTTTGTTCTGCTGATTTTTATTTGTATGAACTAGTTTTCGGCTCATCACGCCATCTTCAGATAACTACTGGCTGTTGTTTACAAGGAGCTTGTGTTCTTAAGAACCAAACGCTCTGGACTAAGATACAACGCACTTACCTACGATCTTTAGTTGTGGTATTGTCTTTGGTATTGTCAAACGGTCCTTTTGACTTTTTGTTCTGTAAAACTGTTCTTTAACATGATAAATCACATTTCATGGTTCGTCAGTACCACTTATGACAACAATATGAATTATTTAGGACACACATTATTACAAAATTACAATTTTTTGGTATTTGTTGTGAACAGTTGCACTGGACACTAGTTGTTGGTTGTACAACAGCGCAACAGCGATGTTTCCTTTGGGTTTACATTTTATTATTAGAAAAATTGTGCATTAATAAATACAAAATATTACATTGTTACAGTTGAGCTACAGTTAGGACTGTAAACACGTATGGGATATTACATTATATTAGGGTGTAAATTTGTTTACTATTGGAACACTTTGTGGTTAGTAACAGGTTTACTGTATTGTATAAAGTTTAAGATTGGTGATGTGCTTAGTTGCAATTGGTCATTTAGAACCAGCTGGGGATTTAGTGTTTGTTAATTTCAAGTGCTTCTAATAGGCTGAGTTTTCTGCCTTTTTTGGCTATATGTAGCACTTCTGTGTGTGTTAGATATCTGTGTCCTTCTTTGAGCACATGTTCAGCAAAGGTGGAGTCTGTTTTATTTACTCTCCAGTTGAATTCATGTTCAGTCAGCCTTGTTCATATGGCCTGGCCTGTCTGACCAATGTACGGTTTATTTCAGTCAATGCAGGTTATTTTGTAGACCTCACTGTTGCTTAGTTTTTATGTTTTGTCCTTGCTGTTGAATAGGAGATTAGCTATAGTGCCTCGTACATAAAATGATGTTTTATTGTTTTGGGATTTCAGTGTTTTGCCTAGTTTGTCTGATAGCTTACCTAGATATGGAATAGTACACCAGTTGGTTTTTGGTGTGGTTGTTGTTGCAGAGGGGGCATAAATGTAGGGCAAGATTTTCCTTCTTTTTTTCTTGTGCAGGATTTTGTCAACAAATTCAGGGTTATAGCCACTGTTATATGCAATATATTTAATGGTGTCTAGTTCTGTTTGGAAATTTTGTTTTGACATTACTATGGGTGTGAGGCGATGCACCATGGAATGGAAGGCTGCATGTTAGTGTGTCATTGGGTGTTGTGAACATGAGGTTATTACTGTGTCTGATGATGTGGGTTTTCCGTAAATTCTGAAAGTATGTGTGTTTGTAGTGATATCTATGTTAAGGTCTAAAAGGTTAATGGATTTTTCACCTAGCTCCATGGTGAATTGTATGTTTTTGTGTTGTGAATTTAGATGTTCTAGGAAATGTGTTCAGTTGTCTGTTGGTAGCTGTCCACATACAGAGCACATCGTCTACATATCTGTACCAGTATTTAATATTATTACTGAGGGGTTTATTTTCTAGGAAATGTTTTTAGAAATTGTCGATGAATATTTCAGCTAAGAGGGGACTGAGAGGGGAGCCCATTGCCAATTTTTCTAGCTGTTTGTAAAGGGTATCTTCAAATTGGAAGTAATTTTGTTTCAGACATGTTTGGGTGGCAAAATTTGCCTTCTGCTTGTAATGGGCTGACATGTACTCTGTATAACCGTTCTGTCAGAATATCAAGGCATTCTTGTGTAGGTATGTTTGTAAATAAGCATCTTACATCAAAGGATACTAGTTTTGCACTACTTGGTATTGGAAGGTCTTAAATTTTGTTGACAAGGTCCACTGAGTTTACAATTCCAAACTTAGATTGAGATTTTGTTTTGGTTTTGATACAGGAATGAAATTCTTTGGCAGTTTTGTACTTTGGTGCAGTGTAGATTGGGACAAGTGGTCTTTTTTGTGTAGTTTAGGGAGTCCACACAGTTTAGGAGCTATTGGATTCATGTTGATCAAATATTTAGCTTCATAATCGTGTATTATACTTTTGCAGGACTTGGTTAAGTTTTTAATTTTTCATTAAAGGTTTTTGTGGGGTCTTTGTTAAGGACACAGTTAATATTGAGTGTGAGGAGTTGTTACACTTTTTCAACATATTTACTTTTGTCCAGGAGGAGCAAGGTATTACTTTTATCTGCTCTCGTAATAATTGTTTTGTTTTGGGTGGTTTTCTTCTTTAGGTTATTCAGTATGTTGTGGTCACAAGATTGAGCTGTAGTAGTGTTACACTTGAGCCATTTTTATATTTCACGCCTTGCTATGTGTTTGGTTGCAATGTCGTTATTTATCTTGAATTTTATATCAACTTTTAATACTTCCATATGCTTTGTGGAAAGTTTATGATGAGGAGCATATTTGAAACCTTTTCTAACACTTCGATTTCCTTTGTGGAAAGGACTGTTTCTGATAAATTTACCACTCGTTCGGAAAAGTTTTGTTTCGGTTTTCTTTTTAATGTTGCACTTAGATCACATAGGTTATTTATTTTACGTTTCTGCCGTAAGAACATATCATGGATTATGTTTTGCACTTGTTCCTTTATTTCCTTATCAAAAACGTCGAACTCACACGGATGTAGAATGCCTACAATTCTCATGTGTATCACTTTTAGATGTGTACTCACGTTGTCCCACATTAATGTGATTGGACAGTGCATCATTTTAGAAGGAGGTTTATTCTCTCTCTCTCTCACTGCTTAAAATAAAATAGAAACGAAACATAATTCGTTCGAGAATTTATTTCTTAAATGAACACATTCAATAAAGATCAGAAGAGCTAAAAATAATTTCTTAAGACTGCCAAATCATCTGTATATATAGCGCAGAAAAAGAAAAACTCTCGTGTCTTACATATAAGTGTCTTCAACTGGCCACATTACTTTACATGACCATACACGTACAAACGACATCGAAAAATGGTCTTGTATTCACATCAACGCCTGTAATCTCATTTTGTGGGTGAGGTAAGCAACCTACAGACTCGGATGACTGACCAGGAATTGGATATTGATTCCCACACGTTCACACTAAACCTTAAGCCGAACAAAGGCATATCATTGCCCATGTGAAATACAAATGCAAAATATCTCCTTTAAAGAAATCAAAAAACCCTCGAAACATAATATGTAGAATCGTTTCACACTTGCCCGTCTGTCGTGTGAACGGTGCTGGTACACGATTGTCGGGAGGTAAGTCGTATGAGACGTTTCGTACTTGCCGGGCACTGGCTAAACGGAACACGACCGCCGTGCTACTGCTGTGGGATGCCGGCAGGCCCACCGTCGTAGCTGGCTGCCGGCGACGGCAAACCAAGGCGACAAATGGAATGGGGGCTACGGAGAGTTGTTGGCTTTCATATCCCGTGGTATTTTACGTTTGTTGCTGTATCCTCCAATGCTTTTGTGTTCTTATAGCCCTTGTAACCTGTTTTCATCATGATCTAACTTGAAACACTTAAGGAACCTATACTGCTTAAGACGAAAGGAAGTAAACCATACTTGGTTGAACTGTAACTCATTGGTGCCTTGAAGGAAAAGCCAGATGGGCAAAAGTCGTTTTTCATTGGAATAAATCTGTCCTTAGACGGTTTTGGCGACGTTGTAGTGAAACTCCAGCTAAAAATGTTACAAAACGGTCCTGGAATTTAAAAAAAAAGAACGCTAAATGCAAGTGTAACTCGTTACCCAAGCACATACTGTACACACCATCCAACACAGGTTAACCACCACCATACACTACTGTCCAATCACCAAGAGAGCACAGGGAGATTTTGCACATCCCTCGCTGCCTCAGACCACTCCAAAACCACGTCACTTTATTTATTTAATTTATAAATTAAATTTTTCTTAAATACTGTATGTACGTCTTCAGTCCTTAAATATCTTTCCAATAAATAATGCTATATAAAGTCCTCGGCAACAGGGACAGAAATTATAATAAAATGTAAAATGTTTCGTTTTCCCTGATTATTGCTGTCAACATGTGTATAGGTTCGGTGCATTATCTGAAGGATGCGTTGCTGCTTTGGATTTAATCCCGCGTTCTTATATGCAGAACGTCAAAACTCTACATATACATCCTAAAATAGTAAAAAAATTTGTCACCACCGTTTCTCAAGTTCTTAAACACTATAAAGAGTGCCCCAACATCGTATCTTCTCATGTTGATTGGATGAAGCTACCACATTCTATTCTTCTTTTCTTCAGGAGACTATAAAAGAATACCTAAGCAACCAGTTTATTGCATCGATTTGTTTGGTTCTATGTCAAATTTTAGGAACATGAGACATGCTCCTGTCGCTACAGCCTGTCGGTTACTGCCGACACTGGCAACCATGTCGTTTACACTGTAGCTGTGATGATGTGAGAAGTGCCTAGCCGCCAGCCGTGCATTTGGCGCCGTTTGAACGGCGGTCGGACAAGTATGAAAAGACCCTAAGGCACCAGAAGAGGAACTGCGTTCCCTCGTCATTACCAGCAGGCGACTGAGCGTTGTCGTACAGTGGATTACGTTAATCTCAGAGAAATGAATACCGACGAAGGAATATAATTAGCTGCTTGCTACGGAACGGTACTAGACAGCTAAGAGCTGTCAGGAAACAGTTTAAGGAGAAGCATGGCGGTACAGTATTCACTATAGAGCTTCAAAGAAGCCAAGAGTTTCGGAAGCAAGATTAGACACTAAAAGCGAAGCACAAGTTCAGATAATTTAAGAATAGATAAACACATAAGTCATGTCCTATTTTAAGCAACTATTTCAGAATTCACCTAAAGTGAGTCAGGAAATCCACAAACTAAATCATTATGGCAGAAGAGGGAAGGGAACAACGCTCTATTGCGGAATACGAGTCGAGTAATGGCCTCCGTACAGAAATAGTGGACACTGTACTGCTCGTTGTGTGAGCCAGCTTCCTGTCCCAGCATGTGGATTCTCATCATACACTATTGTAGATGTTTGAACAAAGCGCCTTACCGACTTAACAGAACAATGAGTAGGTCTATAATGGCCTGAATGCGCCTCCTGTAACGTCCTTTCAATTATTTTTGTGTTTATTTGCGGCGTATCAACTGCTCGAATCACCACCAGAGCTGAGACAGTTGATAAATAGAATAAACTCTCTAAATAATATGTTTATTTGCTCGGACATCTTCTGAAGCAGCTGCTATAATCAATTATTATTGGTTTTTCCGTCTGGATCATAGGGCAGTTAAAGAGTATTAGGAAATACTGCTAGTGAAGTTCAGTGGCAGGAGGAACAAGACTTTTGGACAGGTAAATACAGGGTTATAAATACAAAATCAAATAGGGGTAATGCAGGAGTAGGTTTAATAATGAATAAAAAAATAGGGGTACGGGTAAGCTACTACAAACAGCATAGTGAACGCATTATTGTGGCCAAGATAGACACGAAGCCCACGCCTACTACAGCAGTACAAGTTTATATGCCAACTAGCTCTGCAGATGACGACGAAATTGATGAAATGTATGATGAGATAAAGGAAATTATTCAGGTAGTGCAGGGAGACGAAAATTTAATAGTCATGGGTCACTGGAATTCAAGAGTAGGAAAAGGGAGAGAAGGAAACATAGTAGGTGAATATGGATTGGGGGTAAGAAATGAAAGAGAAAGCCGCCTGGTAGAATTTTGCGCAGAGCACAACTTAATCATAGCTAACACTTGGTTCAAGAATCATAAAAGAAAGTTGTATACATGGAAGAAGCCTGGAGATACTGACAGGTTTCAGATAGATTACATAATGGTAAGACAGAGATTTAGAAACCAGGTTTTAAATTGTGAGACGTTTCCAGGGGCAGATGTGGACTCTGACCACAATATATTGGTTATGAACTGTAGATTAAAACTGAAGAAACTGCAAAAAGGTGGGAATTTAAGGAGATGGGACCTGGATAAACTGAAAGAGCCAGAGGTTGTACAGGGTTTCAGGGAGAGCATAAGGGAACAATTGACAGGAATGGGGGAAAGAAATACAGTAGAAGAAGAATGGGTAGCTCTGAGGGATGAAGTAGTGAAGGCAGCAGAGGATCAAGTAGGTAAAAAGACGAGGGCCAGTAGAAATCCTTGGGTAACAGAAGAAATATTGAATTTAATTGATGAAAGGAGAAAATATAAAAACGCAGTAAATGAAGCAGGCAAAATGGAATACAAACGCCTCAAAAATGAGATCGACAGGAAGTGCAAAATGGCTAACCAGGGATGGCTAGAAGACAAATGTAAGGATGTAGAGGCTTATCTCACTAGGGGTAAGATAGATACTGCCTACAGGAAAATTAAAGAGACCTTTGGAGAAATGAGAGCCACTTGCATGAATATCAAGAGCTCAGATGGAAATCCAGTTCTTAGCCAAGAAGGGAAAGCAGAAAGGTGGAAAGAGTATATAGAGGGTCTATACAAGGGCGGTGTACTTGAGGACAATATTATGGAAATGGAAGAGTATGTATATGAAGATGAAGATGAAATGGGAGATATGATACTGCGTGAAGAGTTCGACAGGGCACTGAAAGACCTGAGTCGAAACAAAGCCCCGAGAGTAGACAACATTCCATTAGAACTACTGACAGCCTTGGGAGAGTCAGTCCTTACAAAACTCTACCATCTGGTGAGGAAGATGTATGAGACAGGCGAAATACCCTCACACTTTAAGAAGAATATAATAATTCCAATCCCAAAGAAAGCAGGTGTTGACAGATGTGAAAATTACCGAACTATCAGTTTAATAAGTCACAGCTGCAAAATACTAACACGAATTCTTTACAGACGAATGGAAAAACTAGTAGAAGCCGACCTCGGGGAAGATCAGTTTGGATTCCGTAGAAATGTTGGAACACGTGAGGCAATACTGACCATAAGACTTATCTTAGCAGAAAGATTAAGGAAAGGCAAATCTACGTTTCTAGCATTTGTAGACTTAGAGAAACCTCTTGACAATGTTGATTGGAATATTCTCTTTCAAATTCTGAAGGTGGCAGGTGTAAAATACAGGGAGCGAAAGGCTATTTACAATTTGTACAGAAACCAGATGGCAGTTATGAGTCGAGGGGTATGAGAGGGAAGCAGTGGTTGGGAAGGGAGTGAGACAGGCTTGTAGCCTATCCCCTATGTTATTAAATCTGTATATTGAGCAAGCAATAAAGAAAACAAAAGAAAAATGCGGAGTAGGTATTAAAATCCACGGAGAAGAAATTAAAACTTTGAGGTTCGCCGATGACATTGTAATTCTGTCAGACACTGCAAAGGACTTGGAAGAGCAGTTGAACGGAATGGACAGTGTCTTGAAAGGAGGGTATAAGATGAACATCAACAAAAGCGAAACGAGGATAATGGAATGTAGTCGAATTACGTCGGGTGATGCTGAGGGAATTAGATTAGGAAATGAGACACTTAAAGTAGTAAAGGAGTTTTGCTATTTGGGGGAGCAAAATAACCGATGATGGTCGAACTAGAGAGGATATAAAATGTAGACTGGCAATGGCAAGGAAAGCGTTTCTGAAGAAGAGAAATTTGTTAACATCGAGTATAGATTTAAGTGTCAGCAAGTCGTTTCTGAAAGTATTTGTATGGAGTGTAGCCATGTATGGAAGTGAAACGTGGACGATAAATAGTTTAGATAAGAAGAGAATAGAAGCTTTCGAAATGTGATGTTACAGAAAAATGCTGAAGATTAGATGGGTAGATCACATAACTAATGAGGAGGTATTGAATAGAATTGGGGAGAAGAGGAGCTTGTGGCACAACTTGACTAGAAGAAGGGATCGGTTGGTAGGAGATGTTCTGAGACATCGAGGGATCACCAATTTAGTGTTGGAGGGCAGCGTGGAGGGTAAAAATCGTAGAGGGAGACCAAGCGATGAACACACTAAGCAGATTCATAAGGATGTAGGTTGCAGTAGGTACTGGGAGATGAAGAAGCTTGCACAGGATAGAGTAGCATGGAGAGCTGCATCAAACCAGTCTCAGGACTGAAGACCACAACAACAACAATTTATAGAGACCAAATTGTACAAACATATTGTTTATCCGTATTTCCTGATGCCCCCCATGAGCCATGGGCCTTGCCATCGGTGGGAGGGTTTGCGTGCCTCAGTGACAGACAGCCGTACCGTAGGTGCAGCCACAACGGAGGGGTATCTGCTGAGAGGCCAGACGAACGTGTGGCTCCTGAAGAGGAGCAGCAGACTTTTCAATAGTTGCAGGGGCAACAGTCTGGATTATTGACTGATCTGGCTTTGTAACATTAACCAAACCGGCCTTGCTGTGCTAGTATTGCGAACGGCTGAACGTAAAAGGAAACAAAAGCCGTAATTTTTCCCGAGGGCATGCAGGTTTACTGTATGGCTAAAGGATGACTGCGTCCTCTTGGGTAAGACATTCTGAAGGTAAAATAGTCCCCATTCGGATCTCCAGGCAGGGACTACTCAGGAGGACATTGTTATCAGAAGAAAGAAAACTTGCGTTTTACGGATCCGTGCGTGGTATGTTAGATAGATTAATCGGGCAGCTAACCTAGAAAATTTAAAAAAGGAAATGGACGGGTTAATGTTAGATATAGTGAAGATTTGAGAAGTTCGCTGGCAGGAGAAACAAGACTTCTAGTCCGGTGAATTCAGGGTTCTAAATACAAAATCAAATTGGCGTAATGCAGGAGTAGGTTTAATAACGAATAAAAAAATAGGAGCGCGGATAAGCTGCTACTAACAGTATAGTGAACGCATTATTGTAGCCAAGATAGAGCCGAAGCCCACGCTTACCACAGTAGTACAAGTTTATATGCCAACTATCTCCGCAGATCGTGAAGAGGTTGAGGAAATCTATGATGAGATTAAAGAAATTAATTAGGCAGTGAAGGGAGAAGAAAATTAGATCGTCATGTGGGACTGGAATTCGAAGGTAGGGAAAGGAAGAGAGAGAGCAATAGTAGGTGGACATGGACTCGGGTAAGAAATGAAAGAGGAAGCCGCCTGGTAGAATTGTGCTCAGTGCATTAGTTAATCATAGCTAACACTTGCTTTAAGAATCATGAAAGAAGGTCATACACGTGCCAGAGGTCTGGAGACACTGGAGGATTTCAGATTGATTATATAATGGTAAGCCAGAGATTTAGGAAACAGGTTTTAAATTGCAAGACATTTTCAGGGGCAGATGTAAATTCTGACCACAATTTGTTGGTTATGAACTGTAGATTAAAACTGAAGAAATTGCAAAAAGGTAGGAATTTAAGGAGATGAGGCCTGGATAAACTGAAAGAACCAGAGGTTGTAGAGAATTTCAGAGAGAGCATTAGGGAACGACTGACAAATACAGAGGAAAGAAATACAGTAGAAGAAGAATGGGTAGCTTTATGAGATGAAATAGTGAAGGCCACAGAGTATCAAGTAGGTAAGTAGACAAGGGCTAGTAGAAAACCTTCAGCAACATAAGAGACATCGAATTTCATTGATGAAAGGAGAAAATATAAAAATGCAGTAAATGAAGTAGGCGAAAAGGAATACAAACGTCTCAAAAATGAGATCGACAGGAAGTGCAAAATGGCTAACCAGGGATGGCTGGAGGTCAAATGTAAGGATGTAGAAGCATGTATCACTAGAGGTAAGATAGGTACTGCCTACGGAAAATTAATGAGACCTTTGGGGAAAAGAGAACCACCTGAATGAATATCAAACGCTCAGATGGAAAACCAATTGTAAGTAAAGACGAGAAAGTACAAAGATGGAAGGAGTATAAAGAGGGTATATATAAGGGCAATGTACTTCAGGTCAGTATTATGGAAATGGAAGAGGACATAGATGAAGATGAGATGGGGATATGATACTGCGTGAAGAATTTGACAAAGCACTGAAGACCTAAGAAAAAAAAAGCCCCAGGAATACACAACATTCCATTAGAGCTACTGATACCCTTGGGAGAGCCAGTCATGACAAAACTCTACCAGGCAAAATACCCTCTGACTTCAAGAAGAATATAAAAATTCCAATCCCAAAGAAAGCAGGCGTCGACAGGTGTGAAAATTACCGAACTATCAGTTTAATTACTGATGGCCGTAAATTGCTA
Source organism: Schistocerca piceifrons (assembly GCF_021461385.2). Taxonomy (NCBI): domain Eukaryota; kingdom Metazoa; phylum Arthropoda; class Insecta; order Orthoptera; family Acrididae; genus Schistocerca; species Schistocerca piceifrons. The sequence continues at coordinate 263,689,790 of NC_060145.1, read as the reverse complement.
ACACGAACTCTGTACAGGCGGATGGTAAAACTAGTAGAAGCCGACCTCGGCGAAGATCAGTTTGGATCCCGTAGAAATGATGGAACACGCAAAGCAATACTGACCCTACGACTTACCTTAGAAGATAGATAAAGTAAACGCAAACCTACTATTCTAGCATATGTAGACTTGGATAAAGCTTTCGACAGTGTTGAGTGGAATACTGTCTTTAACATTCTGAGGGTATCAGGGGTAAACTACAGGGAGCGAAAGCTATTTACAATTTGTACAGAAACCAGATGGCAATTGTAAGAGTAGATGCACATTAAAGGGAAGCAATAGTTGAGAAGAGAGTGAGACAGGGTTGTAGCCTATCCCCAATGTTATTCAATATGTATATTGAGCAAGCAGTGAAGGAAACAAAAGAAAAATTTGGTGCAGGAATTAAAATCCATGGAGAAGAGATAAAAACGGTGAGGTTTGTCAATGACATTGTAATTCTGTCAGAGACAACCAATGACCTGGAAGAGCAGTTGAACGGAATGGACAGTGTCTTGAAAGAAGGATGTAAGCTGAACATCAATAAAAGCAAATCGACGGCAATGGAATGTAATCGAATGAATTCAGGTCATGCTGAGAGAATTAGATTAGGAAATGAGATACTTAAAGTAGTAGATGAATTTTACTATTTGGGGGGGAAAATAACTGATGATGGTCGAAGTAGAGAGGATATAAAATGTACGCTGGCTGTGGCAAGGAAAGCGTTTCTCAAGCAGAGAAATTTGTTAAAATCGAATATCTGTTTAACAGTCAGGAAGACTTCTCTGAATGTATTTGTATGAAGTGTAGCCATGTAAGGTTGTGAAACATGGACGGTAAATAGTTTGGACAAGAAGAGAAAATAAACTTTCGAAATGTGGTGCTACAGAATAGTGCTGAAGATTAGATGCGTGTATCACGTAACTAATGAGTAGGTACTGAATAGAATTGGGGAGAAGAGGAAATTGTGGCACTACTTGACGAGCAGAAGGGATCTGTTGGTGGACACATTCTTAGACATGAAGACATCACCGACCTAGTATTGGAGGGAAGGGTGGAGGGTAATATTCGTAGAAGGAGACCAAGAAATGAATACACTAAGCAGATTAAGAAGGATGTAGGTTGCCATAGTTACTCAGAGATGAAGAGACTTGCACAGGATAGATTAGCATGGAGAGCTGCATCAAACCTGTCACTGGTCTGAAGATCACAACATTTCCAGATGGCCAGAGAAGTTGCTTTGTAAATCAGAACGAAACACATTTGGTGTAATATACTCATTAACTGTAATAACCTTAAAATGGAAAAACTAATATTAATTGATCCCTAAATGATTTTTAAAGTATTGTGAATTTCTCTTAATAAAGAGGTCTGTATTTGGAAAGCAAACCTAAAATTTAAGGGAAAGCGGCAGAGTGTGTGTGGGTTAAGAATTGCATTATACAACACACAGCTGTTCTACCTTACTTTTACTGAGCGAAATAGATTTCGGTCGAGAATCAGACAACCTTCGGGTGTCTGGCACCAACAGAAGAAAACCAGACAGCAAGTGTGTACAGTTGTAATACATAAACCATGATCCATTATGTGTACAGACATTACATTGGGGGATCCCAAATCGTTACAAGACAGTACTAACAAAAATCAATTCAGCTCTGCATTGTCCAGCTGAAATTCCAAAGGCAACTTAATACAATGTTCCATTATTGTTATGAACTATGTATGTGCTTTTTTTATGTCCTCACAACATCAGAGACGTTGTGCCAACCTGTTCTCCCACTCTCATGAAGGCCCTAGAAATTCCAGATATATGCTATCTATCTAATCAGTATGTATATATATCAAAGATGTCATAATGCCCCATAATTCGACTAATGATTGCATGCACCAGTTATTAGATAATTATTTCTTCACTATTTAGCGTTAATAACGTTATAAGACATGTACAGACTCAATAAAAACCTTTGAAAAACACATGCTTAATTCATACCAATAAAACAACACACACAACTTTAAAAAATAACAATTATATCAGAGTTCTTAATCATAATGTATAACTCATCCTAAAAAGAGTTGAAGTGATATAAGTGTATGTTCTTGAACAAAATGTGTCACCATATCATAGGCTTCTGAATCTGGTGCCAGGGAAGGACGCTGAAGGTCTAATGGGATGATCTAATAACAAATGAAAACTTAATACATCGAAATTGGGAAAACTTATGATTCAACTTGACCAAAAGATGTATTCTGCTGATAGGAAAGTAATGGAAGGATGTGCAAGAGGTTAAATTTGAATAGAGAGACCTAGGAATGAAAACAGTAAGCAAGTTCATTGGCTGTAGGTTGCAGTAGCTATGCAGAGATTAAGAAGCTTGCACAGGTTCGACTAGCACGCAGTAGTCTTCTGACTGAAGACCAGAACAAATTTCTTAACACATTTTCATTTACAGTGTTTCTGTTACTACCTTCATCAGATCTATAATTAAGATTAAAGTAAATGGTGAATGTCATGTTTTATATTTTAGCTAATACTATTTGTAGCTTTGAAGTTTGTCTATCATCTTATGACATGCATAAAACGAAGGCAACTTATTCCCCACTGGCGTCACTGTAAATGTTTGAGATGAGTTGGCATTAATGCCCCATTTAAACATAGTTTTGTATTGTAAAATAATTCAGTTTTGTGAGTTATGTGCTTTAATATTTTTACTTTTTACAGTTCTCGCCCGGTAATATATATTTAACACTTTTCGTTCTTATGTCAGCTTAATCTTTATTACAGATCTGATAGTGGCTGTGGCTGAAACATTGTTACAAGTGACAAAATATGAAGCGATCTAGACAGGTTCATGCTCAAGATCTCAGCTCAATATCTAAATCAGTGAAACTATAAAGTGAGTCCCACAGGGTTAAATTTTGGGTCCACTCCTACTCCTTTTAAATGTGAATGTCCTTCCATGCTACAGTCATACAGCAGAATACTTACTTTTTGCAGATTATACTGGTGTTATAACAAATCACATTGCAGAGAAAGCAAGAGAAGATGTTGTTAATGCGTTTTTCTAAGAATTATTACTGATTCTCTGAAAATGGACTTTCCCTTGGTTATGAGAAAACACACTGTCTTGCTCCTGTACAACAAGTAGTCATACCAACAATTGATGTAACATATGAACAGGGGTCAGTAAACAGGATATAATGCTCCAACTGCTTGAACTGGAAGAAACATGTTACTGAGCTTCTCAAACAATTAAGTTTAGCTACTTTTGCTCTTGGTATAATTGCTAATCTTGGTAGCAAAGACATATTTTCCATACTTCCACTCATTAATGTCTTATGAAATAATGATCTAGGGAACATGTAACTAACTAACTATTGGTAACAAACGTTGCGATGCAAGACATTAATGGCGAAAGCTGTGAATGTAATATGTGCATGATGAGGCTCGTGAAAAGACTGTCTGAACGCTTCTTATTAATTTATTCGAACGCTTCCTTAATATAGTGTAATTATGTACCTTTGTTGTTCTTGATTCTGAGAACTATACAGACGGAGTTTGCATAGTTCACTATTAACACCGAGCGAGGTACGGTATAGGAAAGTCACTGGCCTAGAATCTGAGGGGACGGCGACTCAAAATTCCCATCCGGCACCCAGATTTCTGCGGTTTCCCTAAATTTCTCAAGGTCAGTACCTGGAAGGTTGTCTTGGAAAAGACATGGCCGACTTCGTTCCCTACCCATACCCAACCAAACTCGAGCTACGTTTGTAATTACTCCGCCGTCGACGAGACGTTAAGGACATGTTTTCCTTTTTTCTAATAAATGTCGGTTTAGAAAGAATGTGTTCCTTGTACTGAGTGATCTCAGTGAAATTTTGGATTTTTAGAAATCTAGAATTTCCGTAGAGAAGTAACGTAACAGTTGCACCAAGAGCATTTAATACAACAAGTCCGTCGTGAAGGACTTCGTGGTTAGAATATACTTCTTAATTAAAAAAAGGAATAATTCACTGTGTCATCTATAGTAATAGTTTTCCGATAAGAGGCAGATACGCTATGCTTAGTGTCTCAGAGCACGTTTCTTTCATGTAATAGATGTTGTAAGAAAACCTATCGACATTTAAGAACATGATGACGTGTTCGCTTTTAGCTGTTACTGTTTGTATTTCACTTTGCAGTTTCGGCATTTGTGCCATTTGGTGTTATATTACTTTATAGAAATCATTTAAGAAGTAGCTTGTTGTTGGACTGTGTTACTTTTGATAGTAATATAATCGTTGGTTGTTTTAAGACACGTCAACTTGTGTGTTAGTAGTACATCTGATAATGTCATTATTAACAAGCAATGACTACAGTACCATCAATAGCTACACACTCCTACACAACAAACTGGAAAATTATATAATTTTTCGATGCAAACAAACATGCCAGTCAGCGACATGGCGGATCCTGCGCTCTATTTGTGCATCACGCAAAGAAAACGTGTCACGCTTAGAAATGAGGAAAATAGTAGCAACACAACCCAGAACAGAAAGGTAGCTGCAGCACTCAAATTGCAGTTAACGTCTCTAACGACGTTCTAACGGAAGTTTTAAATATGTATTACGTCAACTGAAGGCAGATTAAACCCTGAAACGCGTATTAGCATAAACAAAATTACATAATAAGTAAGCTGGTTGTTGTATCTCTTAAATTAATATAATCCAGAGACAAGGAACTCACCAACGGGTCACACGGCTATTTTATGTTAAACCCAATCCTATATACGAGTGGTACTCATAGAGTTTTAATTATTACTCGCAAACATGATCTGTTACTTTTAAAGGGGGTGATGGTGTTAGGGTACTTCTCTACATATTCGCCGTTAAGTGCGACGCATTTTTACCATTGATTGATTACTTGATGATCTGGTTATATAATTCAGCATTGCCGCTTTCAGAGTTCCGATTCGAAAACCAGCTCATTTTCGTTTTGGAAATGCATGTCACACAACGGTTTCTACATGTGAAGGGAGGATGAAGTGACTGTAGGGATACTGCGGGGTGTGAGGTGAAATTTGCTGACCAAAAGAGGCAGCATGTGTGCCAGTGCCTTGTGTAGAATGAGCTGTAGCGTTGCATTGGACAAAAAAAAAGTCACCTCCTTTAGAGCTTCCTCCCATGCTTTGTCTTGACAGCTTTCAGTAACCTTGTCAGTGGATTTCGGTACTATGCGTCTGTGACAGTTTGGCCCTTACATGCATAATTCATTAACAACATGCAATGTCCGTCTCAAAAAACACTCAGCATAACCTTTCCCACTGGAAGTTGGATCTTTTTCATTTGCGACGCTTGTGAGTCTATTTGTTTCCTTTGCTTGCTTTCTCTTTCTTTGTCTTGGATGATAGTTCTACACCCAGCACTCGTCCGTAGTTGTATTGCGAATAGATAAGCTGGAAATATCCTCTACTCTTCGATTCAGCTGCCTTTTGAATGGGTCTGAGTAGATGCAGAAATCAGCAGTTAGCGACCTTTGTGGTGTTCAAAATGTCGGTGACTGGTTTCCCATTTTTCTGCTATCGTTTCGACTGTAACTCGATCTTCGAGCACCAGGGCCGGGTATACAATACTGTTTTTACAAAAACCTTATTAAAATAATGTAATGCCACACTGTTCACTCATATCTCACTATCAGTCACTGCACACGCTATACACACATTGTGTCATAACACTTCACACACACACACACACACACACACACACACACACACACACACTGGTGTTCTGTGGGCCATTTTCTGTACCACAACTTCCCAGTTGTTATCCTGAAAAACTGAGTCAGCATCCCTCCATAATGAGTGAGATGTTGAGCTCAGAAAGAGGAAGAGGTGTTAGTATTGTCCTACGCATAGTTTGGATGCAAGTACTTCTGGAAATGAAAAAAAGAAGGAAAAAAACAAAGTGAAGGTATTATGTGGAATGTTGGATGGTTTATAATAATAATAACCTAACTGCACATGAATTCGCAGATTGCCGGAATACCTGCACAAAGGGGCAACCTGACTATACCGAGAGCATGCGATTTGCCGGTTTGTCGAACTAAAACAAAGGGTCAGACAGTAACGCGGAAGTTCAGCGAATTTCGGGCATACCCGGCGGGCAAGTTGGCCGCCCGAGTGTGACGGTCGGCCGCGCGTGTGGCGGCCAACTATGTCGGAGAAATATGTCGCCCGGCCGCGTCACCGGCTGCGCGGCATGGTCGCTGGAATTCCGACAACTTGTTTACCACCACCGCGTGCTTGCTTGACTCACGGGGTGGCTTCGCCGAATATTCTCTCCAATACACCGGCGCGCCGACACGGCTCACAAGCTAATCACAGTTTACACAGAAAAATGCCGCTAAAGGCAACTCCCTAAGTCGATACTGCTGAAGGTGGCATTTACACACAATGACTGCCATTGCTATCCACTCATTTGACTGTTTCTTGTAGTATGTTTCTTTTTCTCACATACGGGATGATTCAGCCAGTTTTTTTGTTGTTGTTTTTCTTTATTGAGTTTCGATTCCCCCCGAAGGGGGGCTGGCTGGCAGCAGCTTAGTACGCCGCTCTTCAGCCTACAGAATTTGTTTTAAAAATATGAAGATAATAAATAATAAAAACAGGCTATATAAATGTAGACTTAAGTGGTAACATGGCGGAAAAATCGTGGAACTTAAAACATAGAACAAAGGGATGATGATGATAATAAAATACATATGAAGCAGACAGGTAAAATAATATACAGACAATTAATGAACACAGCGGCAGTCTGTTTTCTGTTCGCAAGAGACATAAAATTCACACCCAGCGACAGCATGATTTTTGTTCGCAACACTTTGGAAAGACGAACAACAATGAACATTCACTTGAACACTGCACTAAAAAGTTGTCAAATGTGACATACCACAGCCGAGGGCAGGTGGGGGGAACCTGGACAGACGATGGGAAAATAAAAAGGGGGGAAGGAGAGGAAAAACGAAGGGACGAAGGGGGGAGGGGGGGAAAGGAGCCGATGGAGGATGAGGATCCATAAAAGGGGGTGGGGGTGCTGGGCAGGTGCGACAGGGAGTGGGGAAAGGCAGAGGAGGGGAATGCAAAAGGACTTGGGGGGGAGGGGAGAAGGGATGTAGGGAGAGGTTAGGTGGGGAGGAAACAGGACGGAAGGGAGGGAAGAGGGAGCCCAGGGAACGGACAGAGGAAAGGAGAGGGGGTGAGGATCAGAGTTGATAGGAGGGATAAATGGAGGAAGAGAGGGCATCATCTGCGAGGGCGAGTTGATGGAAGCCACCTTGGGAAAGGAGGTGAAGGGTGCAGAGATGGAGGGTAGGGGGGGCACAACAGTGAAGGCGTGGCAGGGGGTGGGGACAGGAGAGGAAGAGGAGAGGAGCAACCAGGGGGTGAGGGGGATTCAGCCAGCCCTACCTCTAGGTTTTATGCAACCTGCAATGCCTTCAAAAACCACACACGAATTTTTCATTTTCTCTCGCTGGCCATGTGCAAACTATTATGCCTACATAAAAATGTACAGGGCTATTCTCTAAGAAATTTGATGTAGAAAATTTATCCCAGTACAAAATCTAACTGCATTGAAGTCCCTACAAAAAGGTTCTCTTCATTTGTTTTCTGTAGTACTAACAGCTTGCATGTAGCGAGAGAGAGAGAGAGAGAGAGAGAGAGAGAACATGAAAATCTTGCTAGGGGTAAATGAAGGCGTTGCAAGTTGCTTAAAACCCATAGGTAGGGATGGCTGATCACGCTGTGTACATTTAAAGAACAAATGAAGTTTCAATAACTCAATACTGCACCATCTCAAATCTTCACTGCACTACTTTGCAGGCGTGCAAAGAAAAGTCTCAATTCTATTTTCATCATTGTCCTCGAAGTTTAACACTGAAAATTGTCTTGCTTTATGAAGATAACTGAAAACAATCTGCCACTAGAGTGGGCTGCTGAACTCATGATGCGACAACGTGTGTTGCCCCGTGTAGTATAGCTATTCTGGCACAGATCACTCTCTTCCGATGGTGATTGTTGATGGTTGCAAGCAGCAACACACGGACGTAAAAAATACATATTGCTTTTATAACCTTTGGAGAGTATACTTTTTAGTTCAGCTTGCATTTCTGCTAATAAATACGTAACAACTACATGATTGGATTTTGTTCTCATATGTGCAATACCAGATAGCAATGCTCTTACCTGGAGTTGAACAATAACAAATTAAAGTTTCGCTCATTCTGCTTTCATCTATTTCCTCATGCTAGTTCGAACGTTCCAATGGAGTCATTCTCGTATTTTGAAAATGGATGACGTAAAGTCATGACTTTGAGAAATTCATGGCTGTAGAATGTCTTCCTGGTAAAGAATATGGCACACATTTTGACTATTCGGCTGAAAATCCTATTATAACCGTAAGTGATCTGGAATCAGCGGACAGTGATAGCTAGCCTGAGTCTACAATAATTTTTTAAAGGATGATGAGACTGAAATTGTTGCTGATATACCAGCACCTAAAGCTTCTGAAAAACACCCAACGACAAAGATAAAATATTCGAACATCTGGAACCATTGTGATTCGCCTCGTAATTAATATTCCAAGGGACCATCTATTTTGACATGTACTATACATTTAAGCTAGTGACTCAGTGTGTGTGAACGATCCAAAGGAGCAGAATACTAGCAAACAGCAAATTTCAAAATGAAATAGAGCTGAAGAAAGAAGGACGACGGTATTCTGAGGAATACATTACTACCGTTGACAACACGAAATTTCCTCCATTTTGTATAAATATAATAGTATTGTCTGTTTTCTGGCTACTTTTGTAGACGAACTGTCAAAATATGAAATGACACGGTTTGACAGTAGGAAGAGGAACATAGAATGGTACCATGGCCTGCTGTTGTTTCTGTTTACAACCCACATATTATTAGTGTAGATTAATTAGATAGCATCCCTGGTAGAAGTCATAAAAATATTAGATCAAAACGAAAGTATTTACGTTTGTTTTTTCATTCCACTGATGTAATTATAATAACTTTGTGGATCTATACGAAAGGGTGCCCACCGGGAAAAGAACAGCAGATTTGCCAATAAACCAGAAGTAGTTTAGAATTTAATTAGCTTAAACCCTTCGCCAGATTGGTCCTGGAGCAAAACAGCGAGGTAGACTAGCTGGCACAGATCTCATAGAGATCAACAGGCTTAAATATAAGGGATCATTGTTACCTCCAAAGGATATAAGATGATATTGTTACAGTCACTGGTCAGTGTTGAATGACAAGGTAATGAGATGCAAACGCCCCAACTGGAAAGGACCTACTTTGTGATGTGTGAGAAGTGCGAAGTAAACTTATGTTTAAGTAAAGGCATCAGACAGTATCTACTCGTACCATCTATCCATTTTCAATAGTACCATTAGTTCCATCATAAATGTTCATTTGATGTTAAATTACGTTTTTATGCTAAATTTATGTTGATTAATTGTGTAAATTCCACAAGGTTTTGCATAAGTGCGAAGTGTCATTTACAAGTCAATATGATAAGTTTCAGATAGATTTGCATAAATGCGAAGTAAAATAAATACTGGGTGATCAAAAAGTCACTATAAATTTGAAAACTTAATAAACCAGGGAATACTGTAGATAGAGAGGTACCAATTGACATACATGCTTGGAATGACATGTGGTTTTCTCAGAAAAAAAAAAACAAAGTATTGCTAGACGCTTGAAAGATCTCTTGCGCGCGTCGTTTGGTTATGATCGTGTGTCCAGCCGCCACTTTCGTCAAGCTTGGCCTCCCAGGTCCCGAGACCTCAGTCCGTGCAATTATTGGCTTTGGGGTTACCTGAAGTCGCAAGTGTATCGTTATCGACCGACATGTCTAGGGATGCTGAAAGACAACATCCGACGACAATGCCTCACCATAACTCCGGACATGCTTTACAGTGCTGTTTACAAGATTATTCCTCGACTACATCTATTGTTGAGGAATGATGGAGGATATATTGAGCATTTCCTGTAAACATCATCATCTTCGCTTTGTCTTACTTTGTTATGCTAATTATTGCTATTCTGATCAGACATTTTTTTGAACTTTTGTATTTTTTGGTTCTAATAAAACCCCATGTCATTCCAATCATGTGTGTCAATTTGTGCCTCTCTACCTACATTATTCCGTGATTTATTCAGTTTTCAAATTTATACTGACTTTTTGATCACCCGGTACATTTTTCCCGGAATTAAGAATGTTTACTAATTCAGCATTTTTCCTGACGTCCTCGAATAATTTCGTGAAGAGGTGCGGACTGAAGGCTTAATAAACCAGTAAACCCTCCAGGCTATACTTTCATGAATCGAATTCCCACGTATATAATAGCACGAAGTGCGAACATTTAGTAAGCGATAAATTATTTTCCTATCATTCTTCTGTGAGGCCGTGAGCGACAAAAAAGTTTCGAAGCAGTTTTAAATCACATGTTAAGTTAATTTGAAACTTTTGTATACTCTCATTGTCAAATACTGGATGGATATTTTGTTGATACTTCTCTCGCTATGAGCTACGCTACCTCAATACACATACACAGTTTCTAAATACACACATCAAATTAAGTTTTACATCATCCCGGTTCCCAGAACTCCTGAAGATAGACGTTGACAGACAGTCAATACGGGGGTTCGATTGCTTCCACATTGTTACTTTGTGCCAGGAAGGGCTCTCAACAAGGGAAGTGGCCAGGCGTCTCGGAGTGAACCAAAGCGATATTGTTCGGACATGGATGGGATACAGAGAGACAGGAATACCACTCGAAACTAGCAGCACACAGACTACATATAAATAGTAATGCTAAAAGTCGAAATAAATTTCTCTGCCAGGAAAAAGTACTTGACCTAAAGCGACATTTGAAACAACACGCTAAACTGGTTCACGCATAGAAATTAGAGAGAAATTGCTTCGCTCAGGTCGCCCAAGGGCTACTACTGCAGCGGATGACCGCTACCTACAGATTATGTCTCGGAGGAACCCTGACAGCAACGCCACCATGTTGAATAATGATTTTCGTGCAGCCACAGGAAGTCGTGTTACGACTAAAAGTGTGCGCAATAGGCTGCATGATGCGCAACTTCACTCCCGACGTCCATGGCGAGGTCCATCTTTGCAACCACGACACCATGCAGTGCGGTGCAGAAAGGCCCAACGATATGCCGAATGGACCGCTCAAGATTGGCAACACGTTCTCTTCACCGATGAGTGTCACGTATGCCTTCAACCAGACAATCATCAGAGTCGTGTTTGGAGGCAACCCGGTCAGGATGAACGCCTTAGACACAATGTCCAGCGAGTGCAGCAAGGTGGAGGTTCCCTGCTGTTTTGAGGTGGCATTATGTGGGGCCGACGTACGCCGCTGGTGGTCATGGAAGGCTAAGGTGCCGTAACGGCTGTACGATTCGTGAATGCCATCCTCTGACCGATAGTGCGACCACATCGGCAGCATATTGGCGAGGCATTCGTCTTCATGGACGGTAATTCGCGCCCCAAACGTGCACATCTTGTGAATGACTTCCTTCAGGATAACGACATCGCTCGACTAGAGTGGCCAGCATGTTCTCCACACATGAATCCCTCACGAACATGCCTGGGATTGATTGTAAAGCGCTGTTTATGGACGTTGTGACCCACCAGCCACTCTGTCCCAATACTCAACGCCGATTCGGCGTAGATCCCTCAATCTGGACCAACAGTGCCTTGATGAACTTGTGGATAGTATGCCACGACGAATACAGGCCGGTGTCAACGCAAGAGGACGTGCTACTGGGTATTAGGGCTATCAGTGTGTACAGCAGTCTGGACCGCTATGTCTGAAGGTCTCGCTGTATGGTGGTACAACATGCAATGTGTGGTTTTCATTATCAATAAAATGGGCGGAAATGACGTTTATGTTAATCTCTATTCCCATTTTCTGTACACCTTCCGAAACACTCAGAACCATGGTGATGCAAAACGTTTTTTTATGTCTGTATAATACCTGATTAATCACGTTAAATCTTAAATGTTAGGTCACACTTCTTAATGAGTAGATTATCCAGGACTTTAAATCTTAAAATTCGATCAACGATAACAACGGATTTTTTTTTTCAAAACTCGCTTGCTGCAAAATTGTAATTTTTTAGGAGACGCAAAATATTGTTTAGGCGTGTGTACATGAATTAACATTTGTCAAACTTCACATGCAATGTATTAGTTTTTAAACAGCGATTGACACATATATAAAACGAAAGATCAATCTGCACACATATATTTAGAAAAAAACCATAAAAACATCAAATTATTTCAAAACTTGCTTTCCCCATAATACACTGAAGTACTACGTTCTTTCTTATCATCAATTTACGAACGAAACACAATAAACAAGTATATTACACATAAATATTTAAAATGTTACCGATGTAGAATGCAGTAATTATATTAAGACAAACATTTAAATATTTTAAGTCAATCCAATTAACGTGTTTATAGTCAAATGTCTCACTAGGTTTCCCCAACATCTGTATTTTCCATCATATCACTTACACTATCCACAGCACTATTCCTCTTCAACATGTTTTCATAGAAGTCTCTAGCATCATCGGGTATTTCAACGAATTCATGAACTTTGCCATACATCGATTCTTTTCTTTACTGGCATGATCCATCGTTCTCATTACTCCATGGCTCTGAAATATTTTTGCTCTTTGTTGAGGATCTCTACTGCATTTGAGTCCCAACAATACGGATATCCATCAGAAATCTGTACCTAGAAGGTGCACTGCATTTCTAGACAGATACTTCCGAAAATTTGGAAAGTAGTCAAATAAATTCCAATTAATTTCAAACACTGCGTGTGCAATGCTAGCCTATTTACACTACTGAATAAAATGTTAATCAGAAATATTGTTTTGTGCTTACCATGTCATCGCAGGTAAAGCCACCAGCATAACAGGACTATTTTGGACATATAGGGGACATCATCTGGCACCCAACATACCGGCACTTTCCTCACGGTACATTCCATTGGTTCTTTTATACGACATTATTCTTATCTTCCTTCCCCTTTCAACTTCTATTACAGGTTCACAGTATTCTTCTGTCATTTTATTTGAAAATAATCTTTTAAAAAGACACTAAGATTACAACAGCACCTTTGTCGTCTTAGATAGACAGTTTTGCAACTGAAAATGGCCTGAAAGTAATGCAAATGGACGGAAAGCAAACTTCTCGAGAACGTTGAAAAATAGCTATATTAGCTCTTTTTTGGACCGTGGAAAGGATGGTGTCCTCTACTGCGAAGCTTGCAGTTTCATTTGAGGGCCATGACTGCACACCCCTGGTGCACAGGCAGTTGCGATCCTGGACAGGAAATTTGCATTACATCGAAGTTTTTTTCAGTTCTGTGAACGTTTTCGTTGGTCGCTGTTCAAGAGACGAGTCATGAATTTCGCTGCAGTTCACTTAATCTGCTAGGAAGCTTGGCATCTTCGACACGAAATACCTATGGTTTACAGAGATTGCGAGGTATCTGCCTTCTCTCGTTGTGGATCACTTCATACGAGCTCGCGATTGTTCCCGGAGTTAGGTACGATGATGTTGGCCAGAGTTTTCGTCATCCACTGCAGACTTCCAGCCATTTTTAAATCGCTTACCCCACTCAAATGTTCTTCCTCACCGAAAACCTTCCTTAGGATGAAGTTTTCGGGCTAAACACAAATCTTAGTAATGGTCCATTGTTTCTTCATATCAGCTATTGTGAAATTTGCACACGCAATAGAACACGCAGTGTAAAGAAAGCAGATAGAAGATTCACTCCGATGCTCTCACAGTGATGCCACTTAGTGGACTGACAGTTGAAAGACTACTATAGGCGCCTAGTGGCAGAAGTCTGAACTGATGATTATGTGGATGTAATATATAAATTCTCGAAAATTTTGGTAGCATTCGTTATTTTTAAAGCACAGTACATGTTCCAGTCGTACGAATGTGACCGCTGCCTATGTTCGTTGTGAGTGTGCAATAACTACTCACGGATGGCAGGTAGCAGCACTAGCAGTGGACGATATACGAAGTGCGACAATAAAGTCATGAGACTGATGTAAAAAAAATGTTGCTTACCGTTTTAGTCAAACTTAGTGTTGTCTCAAAGTAGTTCCCTTCTGATTGCACACACCTTTTCCAGCGCTTCTGCCACTGATGGTAACATTTCTGGAACTCATTTTCTGTAATATCCTCCAACACCCTCGTCACAGCTTTCTGGACATCTTGTGTTGTTTTTAAATGGTGTCCTTGGCCGCCGTTTTGACTCTTGGAAACGGAGCGCACGGAGCGATATCTAGCGAATAAGGTGGGTATGGTAGTACTGAAATTTTTTTTGACGTTAAAAATTGCTGTACTGACAGAGCAGTATGGGATGGCGCATAAATTCATAAAACTTTGTCAGAATGACCAAAATGGATTCAGGATTTACACTTATAGTGGTGGAAGTTCAAAAATATCAGAAAATAATTTATTTTTTTACCTTTGTATTTCACCTTTTTTCACTTACCATTGGCTGCATTTGTTGCTATAGGTACACTTTTCTGCATAAGCAAGGGAGATTCTTCGATGAATTTTACACAGCATACAACCATACTTACAGGTGTATGAAACTCTAGAATTTTCCAAATCTATTGGAAACTGTGATAAAAATTGAGATAATAAAATACACTCCTGGAAATTGAAATAAGAACATCGTGAATTCATTGTCCCAGGAAGGGGAAACTTTATTGACACATTCCTGGGGTCAGATACATCACATGATCACACTGACAGAACCACAGGCACATAGACACAGGCAACAGAGCATGCACAATGTCGGCACTAGTACAGTGTATATCCACCTTTCGCAGCAATGCAGGCTGCTATTCTCCCATGGAGACGATCGTAGAGATGCTGGATGTAGTCCTGTGGAACGGCTTGCCATGCCATTTCCACCTGGCGCCTCAGTTGGACCAGCGTTCGTGCTGGACGTGCAGACCGCGTGAGACGACGCTTTATCCAGTCCCAAACATGCTCAATGGGGGCAGATCCGGAGATCTTGCTGGCCAGGGTAGTTGACTTACACCTCCTAGAGCACGTTGGGTGGCACAGGATACATGCGGACGTGCATTGTCCTGTTGGAACAGCAAGTTCCCTTGCCGGACTAGGAATGGTAGAACGATGGGTTCGATGACGGTTTGGATGTACCGTGCACTATTCAGTGTCCCCTCGACGATCACCAGTGGTGTACGGCCAGTGTAGGAGATCGCTCCCCACACCATGATGCCGGGTGTTGGCCCTGTGTGCCTCGGTCGTATGCAGTCCTGATTGTGGCGCTCACCTGCACGGCGCCAATCACGCATACGACCATCATTGGCACCAAGGCAGAAGCGACTCTCATCGCTGAAGACGACACGTCTCCATTCGTCCCTCCATTCACGCCTGTCGCGACACCACTGGAGGCGGGCTGCACGATGTTGGGGCGTGAGCGGAAGACGGCCTAACGGTGTGCGGGACCGTAGCCCAGCTTCATGGAGACGGTTGCGAATGGTCCTCGCCGATACCCCAGGAGCGACAGTGTCCCTAATTTGCTGGGAAGTGGCGGTGCGGTCCCCTACGGCACTGCGTAGGATCCTACGGTCTTGGCGTGCATCCGTGCGTCGCTGCGGTCCGGTCCCAGGTCGACGGGCACGTGCACCTTCCGCCGACCACTGGCGACAACATCGATGTACTGTGGAGACCTCACGCCCCACGTGTTGAGCAATTCGGCGGTACGTCCACCCGGCCTCCCGCATGCCCACTATACGCCCTCGCTCAAAGTCCGTCAACTGCACATACGGTTCACGTCCACGCTGTCGCGGGTGCTACCAGTGTTAAAGACTGCGATGGAGCTCCGTATGCCACGGCAAACTGGCTGACACTGACGGCGGCGGTGCACAAATGCTGCGCAGCTAGCGCCATTCGACGGCCAACACCGCGGTTCCTGGTGTGTCCGCTGTGCCGTGCGTGTGATCATTGCTTGTACAGCCCTCTCGCAGTGTCCGGAGCAAGTATGGTGGGTCTGACACACCGGTGTCAATGTGTTCTTTTTTCCATTTCCAGGAGTGTATAAAATTTGAGTTTTTTCTAAACATGAAGTTTCAAATATAACAGCACATTCATTTTTTCATAAATTAAATAATTTCTAGACTTTCATACACCTGTAAGTATGGTTTGTATGCTGTGAAAAATTCATCGAAGACTCTCTCTTACTTATGAAGAAACGTGTACCTATAGCAACAAACGCAGCCAATAAAAGTGAAAAAATGATGAACTTTCACACGTAAAAAAAAATTGTTATGTTTTTGAACTGCCACTGTTATGATTGTGAAACCTGAATCCTTCCTGGTCATGCTGACAAAGTTTTATGAATTTATTCATAAAAGTATAGACAGTGGAAATTAAAATATCCTGTGGTGTCTCTCCTGCTCCAAGACGACCCGTTTGACGTCCTACACCACTTAACTAGTAGCGACTAGACGGACTAAATGAACAGTGTGTCAAGGTAAGCAGGTACGGGTACTACCAGAAGGACTACTCCACAAGAAGGTCGTAAGGTTGTTCGACTGATTCTGATGAATAGGCAGATGACAACACTTAAAAGCTGAACGAAGGTTTCAACCAGAGTGTCATTACGCCATACGACAGGAAACAGAGTCTTGCATAATGTAGAGTCAGACTCAGCTGGTATATTCTGAAGCCTTGTGGAAGATCATAGGATGCATCGATTCTCGAGACCCACACGTCTCCAACTCTTGGAATCATGGTGAGTGAAACTATTGAGTGTGATAACAGGACTAGTATCATAACTGCTGAAGGGCTGCTGAATAATCACCAGCACGTGGTGAGAATGGTCAAGCCTCTTGGCATACCATTCACAATTATGGTAGCTAATGGCATATACCAACAGAATAACGCAAGACTAAATACTGCAGTTCAAATCGCTGAAAACTTCGGGAATGTGCAGTCCTATACTAACCTGTCCATTACTCCGATTTGTCAGTCATAGAGTATGTCTGCGATGCGGTCTGAAGATGTGTACTTTCTTACCAGCCTCCAGCAAGTAGTCTTAATTAATTACCACAGGAAGTAGTTAGGTCACCAGATCTTTCCGAAACTGCCACGCAACGTATTTAAAAACATTTTTATGTTCGTTTTCCTTGATTAAGTAGTTAATCACTGGTGCTGAACAATAATTGCGATCAGGATTCAGCACCTCCAATGACCGTCCTTTTCACTGCATTCTTTCCACTCCTCTTTTTGGTACAGTGAAGCGACTGCACATTTGGCAGCCTACGAGTTCGCTACCATAAAAATTTTCAGAGTCTCGGGTGAAGTCTCGGCCTCACGTAGACAGACCCGTACTCAAACTTCCGGGCAGATTAAAACTGTGTGCCGGACCGAGACTCGAACTCGGGAAGTTTCATACCAGCGCACACTCCGCTGCAGAGCGGAAATCTCATTCTGGAGACCCGTACTCAGTTCCCTCATCCCAAGCACTCCAGGCGGAACTTGGGATGGCTTTCTTCAGTCAAGAAACACAGCATCGCTCACAGAAGCCTTTTAGCGAGATAAGGGATCTCCAGCACGGTGTCGCTTCCCAGAGGCCAGCGTATGACTCTTCTTTACCTCAGGAGCGAGCCATAAAATAACGTCCAGTTAAAATTTTCAGAATCAGTACTCTGATTGGCTCCCTCTGTTACTTTCCCTTGAGCGAGCAGTTTCTCGTCCATGAATGAATACGTTTCGGGCATCTCAGAGGTATGTTTCGAAATTGTACCATGGAGTGGAGGAGATTTTCTGCCTGCTTCCCCACCCCAGAGCACTACTGGTGAAACGAGCAAAAATCGGAAAGAGCAGAAGATTGTTTAACATTCTTACTTGAGTTTTACTGGACAGAACTCGCAGTGTTTGTCACCATTGGCCGTGACATCCCTGTTCTGCCAGAAACAACGAAGTTATAGAGCGCCCCGAAGAAAACATTTCACTCCTGGCGATGGAAGGATAACGACTTCCGGCGAGGCTATTGAAGAGTAATGACACAGGCTGCTGGGCGATTGATGAGGCAAGTAGAGGCGACCCTGGTACCCAGCACAGAAATAGAGCCGAACTCACACTCTCCAGCTGCTACAGCCACTGCCTTCCACACTACGCTACAAGTTGGTACGGTGCGGCATCGCCGATTCTGCAGGAATTGCGATATTAGTTGACTCCCTTCAGGGCCAGTTATTCCGCTTCAATACTTGGCAGCCAGCTACTTTGCTTTCAGTATGCCTTTTGACAACCTCGCTTGTGTTCGATCCCATTTCTTCGTGTTCTTCCTGTGATTTACTAACCATGTTTAACAGCCACTGGTCGTATTCGTTTATTATTAGCACTACTTTGCATTTGTCATCCACCTGTGCCAAGGTTAAATTCACCATTAGAACCCCTTGTTCAACAGTTTAATGTTTAATTGTTTATCACACTGCGTAATTAATGTGTTTTACTTCCCGATGATAAATCTGATTGTTACAGTGGCCGGTTGTTTCTTTTATAGATTAGATGATCTCTCCTTTCATTAATATGCCTATAGGCGCGGTGTAGTGCCCATATTGTCATGCTTGATTGGACCATATCTACTAATTATCATTCAGTCAGACATTACCGTTGCACGACATATTTATTTTCTTTAAGTAATTTGCATGTTCATATCGGGTGCTTCCCTTCTCCGTAATATACAAAAGATCGGACTGTAGCATCATAAGGGTATGCAAAACAGCACGGCCGATAAGCCACAAAAGATTCTAAGGGCTCTTAGCCAACATTAATTTCTGAAATCCCGCGATCTTCTGATTTTCGTAGCTAAACTGTTTTTTAACTAACCTAAGTATTACCTGAAAAGATAAGGACGGACATTTAACTACAAATGAACATCAAGAATTTAAATTAGATGTAATTTGCAAGTGCTTTCATTAATTTTTGCTTTTACCTAGAGAAGTATGGTGACTAAAAGTCCATCTTTGTCCTGAGTTATCGTTGATGCAACTTTGGGGGAAATATTTTTGTGTGTCTATGTATGGTTAAAGTGTTTTTGTGTTTCGTGGAGTGTAGGACAAAAATCTGATTACTAGGTTGAAATATTCAAAACGTTTGTATTTGTGATATGTGTTTTATATTGTTTCGTGTCTAAGGAATCAGTGAACCATAAGACATAAGAGATTGAATGTCGAGTAGTGGTTCGTGTACATTAGGCAGAAACATGTAGCGGTATCCACCAGATCAAGCGTAATTATGAGGTTACCAAATATAACTGCATAGCTTAATCTGCGTCAGTTCAGGGGAAACAAGTGTGAAGCACAGTTTGCGTCCAACCAGGTGCACTCAGTGTAATCTTACCGGTGATAATGGATCTTACAATCAGTCTGTACCCGAGCGTTATGGACACTCCGCACGTAAATGTCATGGTTCAAATGGCTCTGAGCACTATGGGACTTAACATCTATGGTCATCAGCCCCCTAGAACTTAGAACTACTTAAACCTAACTAACCTAAGGACACCACACAACACCCAGTCATCACGAGGCGCAGAAAATCCCTGACCCCGCCGGGAATCGAACCCGGGAACCCGGGAACCCGGGCGTGGGAAACGAGAACGCTACCGCACGACCACGAGCTGCGGACCGTAAATGTCATGAATGAGCTTCGATTTGTATGAGGAAGAGAAAATAGAGACGTTCCATTTGCTTATGTTTGGAGACCAATAAGCCATTGAATAGGTTAATAATGTAGCGACGTTTAGTAATGGAGGAACTGTTGGTTGGTAACCTGTGCAGCAACTCGTACCGCGCATACGAAACAGCGAAGCCAGCGTTAGTCTCTCGAATTGTTGGGTTTCTGATCCTAGGTATAGTTTTTCGACTTCAGTATCGCTGATTACGGAGTGCTTGTGTTCACTCATCCGCTACATCAGAGTCGCGTAATCGTGGTCCACTATGTGACGTGTGAAGGAAAGGCGGAAATGTTCTGTAGTAGTGTACAGAAATCATGAAACGAATGCACCGCAGTGCAGAAGGCGAATGAAAAGATGGTTGCCATTGGACATTTCTGTGGAAATATGTGAATGTATTCTTAGTGTTTGGAGACGCGAAGTGAAAAGTTCTCCGAAAGCAGCAGAGCACTGTGTGAGGACGTGATATCTCGACCAAGGGAAGTGTACCCTGACACTGATAAATGTAAACGTCGTGTGGCTAGGGCCTCCCGTCGGTAGACCGTTCGCCGGTTCAAATGGTTCAAATGCCTCTGAGCACTATGGGACTTAATATCTGAGGTCATCAGTCGCCTAGAACATAGAAATACTGAATCCTAACTAACGTAAGGACATCACACACATTCATGCCCAAGGCAGGATTCGAACCTGGGACCGTAGCGGTCGCGCGGTCCCAGACTGAAGCGCCTAGAACCGCTCGGCCACACCGGTCGGCCCGTTCGCCGGGTGCAAGTCTTTCGATTTGACGCCACTCCGGCGACTTGCACGTCGATGGGGAATCAAATGACGATGATTATGACAACACAACTCCCAGTCCCTGAGCGAAGAAAATCTCCGACCCAGCTGGGAATCGAAGCCGGGGCCTTAGGACTGACATTCTGTCGCGCTGACCACTCAGCTACCGGGGGCGGACACCTGCCACTGATGATTAGCAAGGAATTAACACCTGTAGAAACCAGAAAGGATAATAAAGATAAGCACATGGCAATACAAGTGATGAGAGAACAATCCCATAGTCAAACAGAAATAGTTTCACCTACGACTGTAGTAGGCACCAATGGAAAGCCAGAACTGAATGTCACGAACCGTGACTTCTCTAGTGCATTAGTATCGGGAGAATCCACGCAGGCCAAGTTAATGGAAAATATCGAAAATAATGTAGAGTATGTGGTGGAAATACACCACAAGTTTGAAGACTTATTGGGAAATATCGCGAACAACGAGAAGTGCAAAGCATCAGAAACTGTGAAATGTTTAGAGTAATGGAATAACGGAGGCTCACTTTAGAGAGACAAGCTGACACGTTAGAAACATTTGGCACTGACTTAAAAATGCAATCCGTGGAACGACTTTCGAAATTAAGAAACTTTGGAGGTCCACCCAGGAAGCACAGTAACGAACGACTTGTCGATTTGGAAGGCAAGAGCAAGAGCGAAGAGAGAATTTTTGCGAAGCTAGGCGTGGGGCTGCGCCGAGATGATTCACAATTAGAATCAGTAGCAGAAGAGCAAATCAGCTTCGTCACGGGTTTGCGATCTGAAGTGACCAATATAAAGTGCAAGTTCACAGCGTTGAAGGAGATTTTAAATAAAACCAAGCAAGACATGAAGCTGTTCAAAGAAAGACAGCACAAGCACAACGAAGCAATAATACACTGGGTACCGTGATGGATGATATAGAGCCTAATGTCAGAGTGAAAAACAGTGATAACTGTATGGAATTTGCATGTGAGAGGCGTGAGGAAAAAGTTAGTAGCAATCGAGTAGAGTCGAACTATTATCAGAGAGGGCGTAGTGCGTAGACAGTATATTGGAATTCAGAATATAGGTCATTTTTCGAATCCGTCCGGAGGACTTCACAAAAGAATTTGGATCAGTCAATTCGACAACATTCTGCCAATGTAATGCTCGCACAAGCATAAAATGAACTTGGCATGTGCACACCTACGTGGAGAACCTGCGAAAACTACGGGAGTCAGAGCACTAGCATGTCGAAATAGCTATGAATTTAGACGAGATTTAATGGAGGAATATTGGCCAGAAGTGCGGCAGAAATGTGAAAATAGGGAACTACTCAGGACGCTATACTACTTTCTTTCATGTAATTACTACTACGAGTGAGAAGAGAGATCGTGTTGGGTTGCATGTGTGCAGAGGACGAATTTAAGGAATTGTTGGTAGAGTTAAGATTTGAGCTTTAAATAGATGGATGGAAGCCATCACACAGAAATTGTTACGTAGGACTGAGGACAGTTTGTGTTCCATATTGGATTAGGGTGTTAGGTTTGTGTATGTATTGATTTAGTCTGTAAGATTTATTATGAGTGCGGGAGTTGTACAGTCATACTCAAAAGTATCCGAACGACCTGAAATGCATTTCGCCGGATTCGCATGCAACCCACATAACGCAGCTGTCTAGTAGGTCTTCAATCGCTCCTTGGTACAGTCGTTTGACTATTGAAAATGGTTCCAACAAGTCACCACTAGAAAACACTGCTCTGTATCGCAATAACTCAAGATGTAAAGTAATACTACGATACTACAAATATCAGGGAACACCTTATCACAGATAAGACTGTCCTTAAGGCTTGTAAGCTCACATTTATTACAATAAATGACATACCTGAAATGTTACCACTCTAATTATTACGTCAGACTGGTACTTATTATTAAACACAAAATGACATTAAAAATTTAAGTTGTTCACGATCAGCTAGTTGAGAATATGTATGAACTTCAAATGACACGACGAACCGTCTCGTTCTGCATATGGATTCAAACCCAGGTCATGCAGACTAAGCAAAGATTTCGTGACTGACGGAAACTAACAGTCATTCCTGATTAGGCATACAGAGAGTGATATACCTCGATTTGAGACAGTATCAATTAGCAAATACCAACTTTAAAGTACATAACGCAAACATTTTTAACGGACGCGAATTCCTACCCAGCACCTATTGTCCCTGTTAACGAACTACGAGAGATGTTAAATATTGTTTCTTAACAAGTAACTTAGTTGAATTGGCGTGAGGTAAACCTTTGTGGTGGACGGGGATTCGAACCCAGAACCTAATAAGATAGATATCGTCAACTGTGACATATCGCATTTTCTTGGCAGTAGCTAGATGTTTTAACTGAAATGACGAGACGAACCGGCACCTATCGCTGTTATATTCTAGAGAAAACGAACGTCAAATATGGGTTTGTTGCACCAGCAGCGACATGTGAGCGTGTTTGAACTAGAAATAATATGACGAAGAGTTCAGTGCTAACTGGGAATAGAGCTCCACACATATCGTTGTTGATTACACACAAAGAGACGCCAGCTACCAAATTTTTCTCCACCAGCAGCTCGGAATAACATCTCGGAATAATATCTTGAACTTACAGTGATCTCGCAAATAGTTCTGTGTCTCATTGGGAGTCAAAAACGTCAAATATCGTTAGTGTGGACAAAGAATGAAAATACATTGAACATCTAAATTATTATCCACCAGCAGATAGGTGTTCTCATGGTAGATTTTGATAATACATAATGAAATCTTTAGTACTGGGCCAGGATTCGAACCCATTCACGTGCAATATGTGGAGATGTTGAGGAATCTGCAGTTTTGAACAAACAACAAATGGTAGCATGAGCTGTACTGACACGAAGGGAACAAATTCCGCGTTAAGGGCTGTCTGAGTTGCATTCCCAGTTCAGAACCAGTTTTATCGACATAC
Source organism: Schistocerca piceifrons (assembly GCF_021461385.2). Taxonomy (NCBI): domain Eukaryota; kingdom Metazoa; phylum Arthropoda; class Insecta; order Orthoptera; family Acrididae; genus Schistocerca; species Schistocerca piceifrons. The sequence continues at coordinate 263,666,198 of NC_060145.1, read as the reverse complement.
AGAAGCTCAGATGAAAGATGAAATAAGTGTCCTGTGATCCTACATAGCGTCTGTTTCATTACCAGAACTAAATAACTAGTATAAGAAAGGTTACTGGTGAAAGAGTTTCTATATGTCGCCACTCCAGACTTTATTGTGGCTCAACCTAAGTCTACTTGGTAGAGAAAGAATACCATTTTTAAAAGTGAATTTCAGACCACAATGCCATTATATCTTCTTCATTTGGTGTAGCCAGAAGAGAATGGAATCTGTCTCTCCCTGTCTAAAATCACTGACCGAAGTTGTAATCGAACCCAGACCATAGATACATGAACCTATCATCAGCCCAACAGACCACCAAATCCTCTCCACACTGGCTCATTTTTCTATCATAGCGCCGTTGTGCCACCCCGGCTGAGAATTCTGACACACAGGCTGCCTGTATCAATTTGCAGCATGTTCAGTAAATTCATTTACTTGCTTGACCGAATCACCATGAACTAGATGCCTCGGCTACCCAGTGCACACATTCAACTTTATTTTGAAATCACCGAAATAAGATCACGTAACTGCCACTTACACAGAACTGCCAACAGTGTAGGATGCAGAAATTTAAATAGGAAGTGTTCCTTTCCACTTGAGCTACTGAGCGCTATCTGTTTGTTGAAAACGTCGCGCAGAGCAAAAGAAAAGGTGTAACTGTTTGTCTCTCATAAGTATTGACGTGGCCATATGCATTATCCCACAGCACTGTGGAATGCAGAAGTTCTGGAGGAATTGTTCTGGACTTCTGGAGCTGTTATAGCTACGTGTCAGCTAGCAGTGTAATGCTACGTATCGCGCGCGTTCGATAAGATGTCTCAAGTTCGGGTACATTCACTGCTATATTTTTTTAAAACGCAATTCTGCTGTCTGCTAAAGTTATCAATCTAATGAAACTTGTAACATAATTCTCTTCACTTCTCAACCCAAAATAGTCGCATGTGGGAAAAGGGCTAACTTCTGCGACTTTTTATTCTTTCCAGGTGTAATAGACAACCAGGCAGCAGACGCATCTCGAAACATTTGTATTATGCATGGGGAGAGCGCGTCGTGCCAAAATACGTCGGAAAAGTATTTTCTACATTAGCTGTCGTCTGGTAGCGGCATTTTATTCTTCTTCAAGCCTTGTTTGACAGCTTTAACTCAGAACAAGTTTTCTACATGCATGTAATCAATAAACTGCATGTGCATTTTCAGACTGTTATAGGTAACATCAGAGAATTCGCATATATCGTTGATTATTAATTTCTCTCTCATGTTTACTATTGTTTTAACAACACTAAGGGAAACCTTAGGAAAATTGTGAGCTGTATTATAAGAAATGTAATAAAACTACTCACAATAACCTTAGGACAAAAGTCTGTTTTTATAAAACAGAGTATCTGTACACGAGTTTGCCTCTATCGACGCGAATTGATAAAATACTACTCACTTAGATTTTGATTAGGTCTGTGTTTAATTGGTATGCTGTGTCATACTCAAGATGTGGCATTTCATAAATAAAGTTCTGTATTCCTAGAAACCCAAAATTTGCTTGTCAGCAGCGGAAAGAGGCGTTACTTGTTGCGCAGCATTGTAAGTTTTTCACAATTGCACTATGAGCCGAAAGTATTTTCTTGCGATTTCCTTATCGATGTTTGATCTGACTGTAGCTCTTTCACAGAAGGGATAAAAACGCTACACTCAGTGAGACTGGAACTGCGAACCATAACAGACGCTTTTTCGCAGGTCAGGACGTTACCACAGAGCTGGCGGAGAAGTACATGGCTTAGCTTCCTTTTACGAGACCAATAGTGGCTAGAACTCGTAAACCGCTATTTGAAGGACGAGATTAGTTGCGATTTCCACGTGCAATGACTTTCCTGGGCTGAAAACTGTTCGTTTACAGTCTTTTGTTACACCTCAAGCGATAATAAATCGGATTATTCAATGGAAATGACAGGTAAAATCAAGTGAAATTTGAGGCTTAATTCCGTGCACACCAGGAAGTAACTCGTCGATCACAGAGTTGCCAAACACACATTGCGTTGTTGCCAAATGTCAGTTACAATAGCATCAGGAAGAAGACGAATCGATGTGATCTTATAACGGGTTGGGAACTGACCATAGCTGGTGTCTCCAAGTCGCGGCTGCTACGGCCTGGAATACGTAATGCGTCTGATTCGCGTTTCTGTAACTAGGTTTAGGGACTGGAGCGTAGTTATTAACAATACTCAGAACTGACTGCAAACTAAGCATCATAAATCAGTAACTCTCATAGTTGTTTTTATATTTCTTTCGTAAGTTTACTCAAAACTAAGAAACTCATTCACAGATGTTTTCGGTTTCGGGCCTCGCCGATGGTCGAGCACAACAAACTAATAAAAATAAAAAAAAGAATGTGTGTGTGTGTGTGTGTGTGTGTGTGTGTGTGTGTGTGTGAGAGAGAGAGAGAGAGAGAGAGAGAGAGAGAGAGAGAGAGAAGGAGAGAGAAGGAGAGAGAGAGAGAAGGGGAGAGAGAGAGAGAGAGAGAGAGGAATTAAAATCAAAAAGAATGAGAGAGAGAGAGAGAGAGAGAGAGAGAGAGAGAGAGTAAAAAATTGTAAAGAAATTGAATCATGGTATGTAATGAAATCATTCATTAAAATAGCACGTTTCACATCATTACGAAATATCGTATTCATGATCTATGAAACAAGAATTAATCTAATTTAATCTAATCATATCATATTGATGACTAGCCATGAAGAGTCATGAATTACCGAAAATTTTGCTAAAACCAATAACCAAATCTAAACTTGAAAATAAAAGACGACAGTTTTTGTAATAAACCGGAACTTCTATCAAGACCCTCTTGTCCGTGTTAACTTACCACGAAAGATGTCTGATATACCTCTATTCTGAAGTAACATAGTGTGCATGCATTTAAAGATGAAGTGCATGATGTGAAGTTCTGTGACAGAGATACGAACCCAACACGGTTCCTTCCCTGTATACGGAATCCTTTTCATGTTAATATCAAACATCACCAATTACTAATAGACTACATTAAAACTAAAGTGACTGATGAAGACCTTGCTTGATAACAAAAACGCGCTGCCTTTCTTCATTTACTTGCGCCTAGAAATGGTTATCGAGTACTGCCAAACCAAAAGGCAACAGATCTTGCTGCCTTCCGATATACGTCGCTGTCAGTTCTTCCATATGATTTGGTCGACAAGACCTGTTTCAAGTTGTGTATGACAGACAATGTTTTAGAAAATCAATTGTTTTCCTTTGCAATAAACAGAAAGATTTTCATTCTAAGCTATCCAAGTACAAAGTTTTCGCAACATCAGTTCAAATTTAATATTCGCTTCTGTATACAATATGCGTGACCTAAACGGGCCCTTTTTAATTACAGGCCCTGGGCAGTGCAACATCATACTGACAACAGTAATGTGCTTATACTGACAACCTGACTGTTCGTTTTTGTAATCATTTAAATAAAACATGACCTTTCAGTGGGAGATATTTCGTCCCTCTTTTTCTCCTGAGAAATTTGTCAGTAAGGCTTTTGCCGTCCAGCCAGCGAAATGCAGCAGAGAACGGCCGGTAAACGCTTCACAAACCACGATTTAGTATCGTTAAGACGATTTCTTTAAACATTGTCGTAGCTGAAGGAAATTAGTTTCGTCTTAAATCGTCTCAAGCTGCAATGTTCACAGACATCTTAAATAGGAAAAAGCTCATTATCCAGGTACGAAGGTTGTAAAAGAAACTTCCCACAATTTGTGTCAGGTTCATCTTTTCGTCTGATAGCACTGCGTAAGTATTTTGTCTATGAGGTATCACAAGTCGTGTTCCTGTAGCTGTGGGAATCATTGGTTGAAAACGAATTTAACACCAATGAGTACAGTGCTGCTAAATATTCAAAATGATTATCAACCTAAGTCTGAGTTCATCCGCAAACTGAGGCGAATTTATAATATTGAAGCTAGACAGTGTATCCTTGTCTTCCTTGTGTGGGCATTGGAAGGCGTTTACACACACGTATACAATACTAAGGATACTTCGAACGGTATAGTTAACGTTGCTCTCATAAACTACTTTTGTTTTTTAATTCTTCTGGGTCTTCAGCGTGCAATATGTGTTGTAGATACAGTCTTAGTGCAAAACACTGACCGCCGAGTCGTTCACGTAAGGTGGGTAATACACTCGTGCTCCTCTCAGAATCCTATGTCCGGCAATATGCTGTAGACTGTAGACTGTGGCACTTCCCAGAGGAAGTCTTGACCTCAGTCTTAGTATTCTATTCTTGACTAAGACCGTAGTCTTGAGGTAAAACGCGAGACTATCTAATACGACGTCTGGTAACTAAAAGTACACGTCGACAAAGTTTTTATCGCCCCTTTCCTCTCGGTGCTGAAGCTGTAAGTGTAATTCAAGCTAATCTACAACAGATTTCGCTTTCTGTCACAGTGGTATTAACAGTTTGGTCCAACAATGTTTTAGCGAAAGATTTCTTTGCCGACTATCTGCCTCTGAACACCGCATGAGTGAGTTCTCTGGGACCCGTTTACTGCCTACCGGTGGGGGCTGAGGCACTGCATTGTCTCGCCTTCTGCCGACAACGTCTGCTCCACTCTGCACTCTCGACCATGAAAAATGCTTTAATAATGTTGAGTGGTGACTCATAAAATCTGTCTACGATTTGTGTTTCACTCTTGATAGCAAACGAGGCACAAACCGTTTTTATTTGATGACTATTTTATTACACTAGAATCCAATACATCATCAATGTGGTACAGAATTAATTTCATTGTTTCTGTTCCAGTGAACTACAATAAAAGCGTCACATTCTGTTGTTTTTCCTTTCACGGGAGGTTCCTCAAATAATTTATTATTGTCATGGATTCATATGTGTTAGTCAAGGCATAGAGAGTAAATGCAATGTAATGTGTTTGATTTCTTTCTTTGATTCTCTATGGTAAATGGATGCAAAGGATTGTGTCAATGCCTATGAGAACCTGCTCTATAGCCACTCAGGCAAATTGCTTGATTTGATGTCTATACCTTAATTAATGGAGAAGTGAACGCTGTTCACAAGTGATATTTAAAATATTCAGTTGGACTTAAGGCGACAAAATTGCCCATATTTGAAGCTACCCAGAGAAGAAGTAAGTTGCTAGAGAAGCTGTTAGAAAATGTCTGCAGGGAGTTCCTAATTGCTACTGTGGAAATTTAGCATAGAGGCCCTATAGTAATCAAGAGGTTCATTTCCTTCATACTTATCACCCTGTTATGTGAGTCTTAAATGAAGAACAATATTGAAATTCGTATCGCTGATGGTCGATTCGAATTTCTTCAGAGACGCTGGTATTGCGATGCAGCTTGGCAGCCAGAAAGCCTAGATCTATGACCATTAACACAACTTACTGAGTCGAGCTACCAAGAGGATTTGATGTGTAAAGGTTTTTTTCTGATTTCGATACAGATTTTTTTCTGGAAATTCGCATCTCCATAAAATATATCAGAAAAAAGCTCTCATACGCTAGCCCCTACCACGGTTAGAACTGACGACTGATTGAGCCGATCTGACCCGAGACGCGGGCGGTACCACCGGGCTACGGTCACACTGCTGCATGTACCCCACTCTCATCATGGTATTTGTCGCTCAGCCTCATAACGCATCGTGAAAGATAATAAAAGCTGTCACTTATGTGAAGAATAGCATTTCTTTAGGCAAAAAATTGAATTTTCTGTCTCAGTGTCTTAGTTTACATGAGGATTATATAGCACGAGTCATTCAAATGGAAAAGGAATATCAAGCGAATTTAGCGAGTCAATTCAGTACCATACACGGAAGTGATTGCACTGTCACAGTGTTGCCTAATGTTTGTGACGATGTTGCCAATTCTCAGCTATGCTAGGAACAGCTCTGTAGCGGTATGCGAGGAGAATCCCGTGCTCGTGTCATAGGATATGGAGAGGATGCGCGGGGTTTGGTTAATACGGAGCGTTTTCTCCTACCAGTTGTGTGTTAACATTCAGGTGTATAATCTTCCATCACGATTACAGTTTCCTAAAAAATATATACGAATAAAACACTTACCTTGTTACTTTGTGACAAAAGATTATTTCAGTACAATAAAAAGTCTTTGGAAATCACTTATGCCCACGAGTCACAAAAGTAAGATAACAAACATTTTGCACCCCTAAATCGATTGCACCTATTTGCAGTATTGTGACGTTTAAATAAATCGTCTTCACGGCACTAAATCGTGGTTTGTGAATCGTTTACCGGCCGTACTCTGCCGCATTTCATTAGTTGGAAGGCAAAAGGCTTATTGAAAAATTTCACAGAAGGAAAAGTGGGACAAAATGTCTCCCACTGGAAGGTCATGTTTTATTTAAATGATTACAAAATCAGGTAAAACGAACGGTCAGGTTGTCAGTATAAGCACATTACTGTTGTCAGTATGATGTTGCACTACCCAGGGCCTGTAATGAAAAAGGGCCCGTTTAGGTCAGGCATATCGCTTACAGAAGTGGAAGAGAGAGCACCACTAAATTCTAATCCGTATGCATTGCATACACACAGTAATTACTGTTACAGGGTACTTATGGAGCCCAATGAGTGAATTGCGTATTTTCCGGTGAGAAAGAGCACTGGCAAAACAGTCTTCGCTACATTAGGTTACTTAATCTGGTGTCACTCTGAGCTAGAATTTTTGGTCAGCGAGTAAGTGTAAGGTCAATGAGTTGGATGCGAGTTTTGCAACTGTGAAATACTCTCCTACATTATAGAAGTGAATATTAAATTTGAACTGATATTGCGAAAACTTTGTACTTGGATAGCTTAGAATGAAAATCTTTCTGTTTATTGCAAAGGAAAACAATTGCTTTTCTAAAACATTGTCTGTCATACACAACTTGAAACAGGTCATGTCGACCAAATCATACGGAAGAACTGACAGCGACGAATATCGGAAGGCAGCAAGATCTGTTGCCTTTTGGTTTGGCAGTACTCGATAGCCATTTCTAGACGCAAGTAAATGAAGAAAGGCAGCGCGTTTTTTTATCAAGCAACGTCTTCATCAATTACTTTAGTTTTAATGTAATCTACGAGTAATTGGTGATGTTTGATATTAACATGAAAAGGATTCCGTAGACAGGGAAAGAACCTGTTCTGTTCTTGAGAAACTACTTCTATAGTGACCAAAGGCATCAAATGATCTTCAAGTACAGTGTTCCAGCAGCGGTATGAAGAAAATGATAGTAATAATGATGGTTATAATCGAATTATCCGGTAACTTCACACTTCTCGAACTAAGAAATTTTATGAATTTGTGAAAATTTAAAAATGGCTTCACATTGAGCCTATGATGCCTAGAAGAGTCTTTACATCCTGCTGACATGAGAATAGCATAATCTCCGCTTCAGAAGCTTGCTTCTACTTAACCATTTAATATATTCGCGTTTTTTCCACCGTGACTAATTTTTTAAGCTAAGCACATCATTCGTTACAGCACACTCCTGGGGCTGGGAAATGTTGCTACAATGGTCTGGTGGAACGAACTATCACAGGTGCAATGCATGGGTTCAGGCATTTACTTTTAAGAGGCACAAACAGATTTACTTTACCCCTGTTAACATCAAGAGAAAGACATTATAATCCAGAATCCGCATTATACATCACGTTCCTTCATTACCAACTGGGCAGAGCCGGTTTACGTTGGGAAAAGACACAGCGGAACTCATGGTAATCAGAAATACAGGCGCCAGTAAACTTACTTACATTAGAAAATTTTATTTTATTTGATGAACCGATAGCCATTTAAAGGAATAGGGCTCTTACTTTACTTGTACTCGATTGAACTAGAGACGTTGAAAAATTTGGTGCTGGACTGTGATTCGAATTCGTATCTCCTCTTTCGAGGATCTGAATCTCTCGGAACAGTATAGTTGAATCATTTGGTTCCTTTACTGAAGACTGCAATCTTCTCTAGGTCTCCTCCAAAGGTAAGAAAGTGGGTCCGAATCCTGATCCAGTACAAAAATATTCATAATTTCATTTCAAGCCCTCTCACGTGTACACCGGCCTGTTAGTGAAAATTAACGTACATTTTTAACGTCTGTTCCTGTGTTGCCAACAGTCGCAATAGGTGTCGTTATTTCTGGTCAACCACGCACACATCTTACTATTGGTGAATAAGCAACTGACACATAAGATATATTCGTGGATGCACGGTAGGTGTGCAGTTCGATTGTCGCTTAGGTACAAAAGTTTGTATCCTTATTTTAGATTCAAACACCTAGCAGCTGGTAAGAAAAACCGATGCGAAACATTTCATTTTACTTAGTTAACAATCCGATTACGGTTTGGGTTCGTATCTCCGTCACAGAACTTCACATCATGCACTTCATTTTTAAATGTATGTACACTTTGTTACTTCAGAATAGAGGTATATCAGACATCTTTCGTAGTTAGTTAACACGGACGAAAGGGTCTTGATAGAAGTCCCGGTTTATTACAAAAACTGTCGTCTTTTATTTTCAAGTTTAGATTTGGTTACTGGTTTTAGCAAAATTTTCGGTAATTCTTGACTCTTCCTGGCTAGTCATCAATATGATATGATTGGATTAGATTACATTAGATTAATTCATGTTTCATAGATCATGAATACGATATTTCGTAATGATGTGGATCGTGTCATTTTAATGAATAATTTGTTTACATACCGTGATTCAATTTCTTTAAAATTTTTTACTCTCTCTCTCTCTCCCTCTCTCTCTCTCTCTCTCTCTCTCATTCTTTTTTATTTTTCTCTCTCTCTCTCTCTCTCTCTCTCTCTCTCTCTCTGTCACACACACACACACACACACACACACACACACACACACACACACACACACATTCTTTTTTATTTTTATTAGTTTGTTGTGCTCGACCATCTGCGACGCCCGAAAACGTCTGAATTTCTTAGTTTTGAGTACACTTACGAAAGAAATATAAAAACAACTATAAGAGTTACTGATTTATGATGCTTAGTAACTACGCTCCAGTCCCTGAAACTAGTTACAGAAATGCGAATCAGACGCATTACGTACTCCAGGCCGAAGCAGCCGCGACTTGGAGACACCAGCTATGGTCACTTCCCAGCCCGCTATAAGATCACAGCGGTTCGTCTTCTTCCTGCTGCTATTGTAACTGAGATTTGGCAACAACGCAATGTGTGTTTAGCAACTCTGTGATCGACGAGTTACTTCCTGGTGTGCACGGAATTAAGCCTCAAATTTCACTTGATTTTACTTGTCATTTCCATTGAATAATCCGATTTATTATCGCTTGAGGTGTAACAAAAGGCTGTAAACGTACAGTTTTCAGCCCAGGAAAGTCATTGCACGTGGAAATCGCAACTAATCTCGTCCTTCAAATAGCGGTTTACGAGTTCTAGCCACTATTGGTCTCGTAAGAGGAAGCTAAGCCATGTACTTCTCCGCCAGCTCTGTGGTAACGTCCTGACCTGCGAAAAAGCGTCTGTTATGGTTCGCAGTTCCAGTCTCACTGAGTGTAGCGTTTTTATCCCTTCTGTGAAAGAGTTACAGTCAGATCAAACATCGATAAGGAAATCGCAAGAAAATACTTTCGGTTCATAGTGCAATTGTGAAAAACTTACAATGCTGCGCAACAAGTAACGCCTCTTTCCGCTGCTGACAAGCAAATTTTGGGTTTCTAGGAATACAGAACTTTATTTATGAAATGCCACATCTTGAGTATGACACAGCATACCAATTAAACACAGACCTAATCAGAATCTAAGTGAGTAGTATTTTACCAATTCGCGTCGATAGAGGCACACTCGTGTACAGATACTCTGTTTTATAAAAACAGACTTTTGTCCTAAGGTTATTGTGAGTACTTTTATTACATTTCTTATAATACAGCTCACAATTTTCCCAAGGTTTCCTTTAGTGTTGTGAAAATGCTTCAAATGGCTCTGAGCGCTATGGGACTCAACTTCTGAGGTCATCAGTCCCCTAGAACTTAAAACTACTTAAACCTAACAAACCTAAGGACATCACACACATCAATGCCCGCGGCAGGATTCGAACCTGCAACCGTAGCGGTCTCGCGGCTCCAGACTGTAGCGCCTAGAACCGCACGGCCAATCCGGCCGGCTTAGTGTTTTTAAAACAATAGTAAACATGAGAGAGAAATTAATAATCAACGACATATGCGAATTCTCTGATGTTATCTGTAACAGTCTGAAAATGCACATGCAGTTTATTGATTACATGCATGAAGAAAACTTGTTCTGAGTTAAAGCTGTCAAACAAGGTTTGAAGAAGAATAAAATGCCACTATCAGACGACAGCTAATGTAGAAAATATTTTTCCGACGTATTTTGGCACGATGCGCTCTCCCCATGCATAATACAAAAGTTTCTAGATGCGTCTGCTGCCTGGTTGTCTATTAAACCTGGAAAGAATAAAATGTCGTAGAAGTTAGCCCTTTTCCCACATGCGACTATTTTGGGTTGAGAAGTGAAGAGAATTATGTTACAAGTTTCATTAGATTGATAACTTTAGCAGACAGCAGAATTGCGTTTTAAAAAAATATAGCAGTGAATGTACCCGAACTCGAGACATCTTATCGAACGCGCGCGATACGTAGCATTACGCTACTAGCTGACACGTAGCTGTAACAGCTCCAGAACTTCTGCATTCCACAGCGCTGTGGGATAATGCATATGGCCACGTCAATACTTATGAGAGACAAACAGTTACACCTTTTCTTTTGCACTGCGCGACGTTTTCAACAAACAGATAGCGCTCAGTAGCTCAAGTGGAAAGGAACACTTCCTATTTAAATTTCTGCATCCTACACTGTTGGCAGTTCTGTGTAAGTGGCAGTTACGTGATCTTATTTCGGTGATTTCAAAATAAAGTTGAATGTATGCACTGGGTAGCCGAGGCATCTAGTTCATGGTGATTCGGTCAAGCAAGTAAATGAATTTACTAAACATGCTGCAAATTGATACAGGCAGCCTGTGTGTCAGAATTCTCAGCCGGGGTGGCACAACGGCGCTATGATAGAAAAATGAGCCAGTGTGGAGAGGATTTGGTGGTCTGTTGGGCTGATGATAGGTTCATGTATCTATGGTCTGGGTTCGATTACAACTTCGGTCAGTGATTTTAGACAGGGAGAGACAGATTCCATTCTCTTCTGGCTACACCAAATGAAGAAGATATAATGGCATTGTGGTCTGAAATTC